>NW_028232781.1:0-600000 GCF_057557595.1 Rhyacophila brunnea
TGCGTCATTTAATTAACATCAAAAAACATTTATTTCCAGAGAAACCTCTTCTATATGAACTATTTTATTATTTTATACTTTATTATATTTGATTTGAATAGCGTAATATAATGTTTTTATATTTATTCTCTAATCGATATAACTATTACATTATGATAAATTTTGTTTCTTTTTCTGTTTTTATATAAATAAAATCAAAAATCGTATGTTATTTTAGATTTTATTTTTATTTGTTGTACCTAATAATATATTTGTTGTTTTTTTTACAATTCGATAAAAACCAGAAAATTTATTATTATATTTTAAACCAATTTTATAGCTATTAGGTTTTCATTTTTTGTAAATGACTTTATATTTTTTTATTTATCTTCCATTTTTTAATAAATCTAATAGTTAGCTTTTCAAATGTGAACATAAATTTTATATTTCTAGATTTGAAAATTCATGGTTTTATCCACATAAATGATGTAAATATTGAATTGCCAAGCATTTACTGTTTCACTAGAATATTAAAGTGTAATTTTTATATTTTTAGAATTATATACAAGAATTATGATATATTCTGAAGATTTATATTTTATAATGATTTTAGACGTGGGTTAAATATAATCGATTTTGAAATTTTTTTTTTGAAATTTTATTTAGATGGATTTTGTCTGAAGGTTCAAATTTTACAATGATTATAGACATGGGTTAAATAAATTAATTTGGACTTTTTTTTTATAAAATTTTTTTTTAGCAAGATTCAATCGAAGGTTCAAATTTTATAATAATTATAGACAAGGAAATAAATTAAATATACACTGTAAATTGAATAATTATTTGATATTATTTATATATCAACATTTGCTGTTTTGTTTTTATGTTTTACGTTTTTCGTTGGATATAATTATTTGCTTACAATAATTCAATTTTGTGTCTTAATGTATTAATAATCTTTAGCTTCTTTAAGATGTTTTATCGTATATGTTAAATATCCTAATTTGCTTTATTTTACATATAATAAACTTGATTTATGCATTTTGAATTTTACATAAGAATGTATATAAAGGTTTAATATTGTTACTTTATATGAAATTATATTTTATTATTTATATCACTGCTATTACTAGAATTCTTTTATTTATATATTTTTTTGTAAAAATTTCGCGAATCTTGAAAAAAATTAAATATTTACTAGAATTGATAGCTAGAAATATATGAATCCTTTTATTTTTTAATTTTTATAAACCTGTGTTATGTTCTCAACAGTTTTCTTTTGGCCTTTATCTAAACAAAGCTGATCTGAAATGGTCATTGATCAAATTTACCCCTTTTCTAGATAAGAAAATAAAATAATACGATTTTTACCATGATATTTCCGTCTATTTCACCGAATTTTTGTCTTGAAACTGATATTTTATCCATTGAGTATATACATGTGCGTTTTTTTCTGAAAATGGGGCATTTTTTTGAAAAAAAAACAAAGCTCTGTATATCCTTTATCAGATTTTCTATTTTAGTTTATCTTTTTAATCATCGCTATGATAACATTGAAATCTCAAAGTTAATGTCTTTATATTCTTATGCAATTAAGATCATAAATATATAACTAAATTGTAATAATGCCATTATTTATAGGAGATTTATATGTTTTTATCCTTTTCAATGATAATTATACCACCATTTTTATGGTTTTTTGATATTTTTTTACTTTTTACGATCGCTTAATCCACATATTTATTAATAATTTACTTTTTTATTGTAAAAGTAAAATTAATTCTTATTACTTTTATAATTGTTATCTTAAAATTCTGAACAATGCTTTTTTCTTTCTATTATAAACAAAAAATATATTCGTTCTATTTTATTTTTTTTTGTTATTATTGGATATTTTATCTTTAGATTAAGATATTCGAACATATCTTGATGTTAGAAAAACACTCTTAAATTTAATTATATGCATGCATATTGTTTTTCTATTCTAATTTATAACTTTCTAGATATAAAATATAGTTATCAAAACATTCGATTTTTCTTTTAAATTGGATTGCGTGAAAGAATAACAAAAAAGAAAAATATTTAATATATAATGATACAATAAATTGTGATATATTTTATTATATTTTTTAACCATTTTTTTACAAACTATTATACTTTTTTTTATAAATTATTTATCTTGAATATTATTCTGATTTTATTTAAATTTTCATTTAGAATCTATAAATTAATAAATCACCATAAAATTTTTAATATTGGCATAAATAATAATAATAAGCGATATATATGTCTATTATATACATTAAACTAGATTTTCAGATTCTAAAGATCTTCACATCAATTGTTCTTTATAATATTCAAAACCATAAATATTTTATTATGTTAAGATTATTTGTTAATTAAATAATAATATGAAAATTTTTGAGATTTAATTATATGTATTTCTATTTCCCATTTATTTCTTTGTTTAAGATTATCTTGTTAATAAATTATTATTTTTTTAAGTTTTTTATTTTATTTTTCATATATATAGAAATATACTGGTGAAATCGAAATAGTTTTCGTGTTTAGTAATTTAAAATAATCTAATAATAGATTCATCTTTTAAAAAACTGAAATTTTCAATGGAAATATAAATATATTGAAAATACAAACGATATATTTTTCTATTTAGACACCGGATATTAGAGTTTTATGTAAATATTTAAAGTTTAATGCACTTATATAATAATATTGATATATAAATTACGTCTCTGATAGAAAACTATAGTTATTGTTTTATTTTATTCCGCATAAATTGTAATTTTTATTGATTATTTGTGGCTTAATTATCATATTTATACCAATCTTTTGGTTTTTTTCTTTATATAGGCGGTTTTCTACTTTTCTAGTTGTATAGAATAAATCCTTTATGTTAAAATAAACAGCTTTTAAATGAATATTTCATGTTAATAGTCTTTTTTATTATAAATATTTCATGCGGCATGTTATATTATCGATTTTCTATGCTATTTTAAATATAATATGTCTGCAGCGAGATGAGAAAAAACAAGTTTTATGTATTTTTTTGTGCCAAAAAGACATATCAATCTCATTTTAAACATAATTTTATTACTTTTAGCTGAATTATGTCGCTGATCAGCCGAATAAGTGGTGATAAATATGTCCACTAGCACAGAAAGAAATAATACAATGATAATTTATGACATTATAAATACATTATCTATAGTTGGAATATATAAAAATCATCTTTTTGTGGATATATAGCCATAACCAACTTGGTTATATTTATGATTTTTTTGCCTTATAATGAATATTTATATACTCTACTAGACACAGTGAATATTTGTACATATGTTTTTTTATTCAGAAAAGGTGAATTTATTAATTTTTCGGTCAATTCCAAGTTTTATGTGTTGCCATATTTTTTTCTGTCTTAAAAAAAACCTAGAACCAAGTCCTGTTTGGCGAAAAAAACAATTTTTACGAGCTTATCATACTTTTATAAGCCAAGGTACACATTCTGAATTTCTCATATTTCTCATTATCTGCGATTTTTTTTAATAATTAATGACATCGCAAAAAAAAGGGATTTTTTTTCTTGTAATAAAATTAAGTTTTCTTATGCTGATTATCTTTTTATTCGTAAAGTACTTAGAAAATCATATATTTTAATTTTTTCTTGTTTCTGAAACTTTTATGTGTGGATTAAGTCGACTATTTTTTTTCTTTATTTTAGTGGTTTTTTTATGTGATAATAACTATCATATACACCAAATCGAAAAAATATGTTTTGAATTATAAATCGATATAGATTATGCTTGATGTATTTTGATATGGGATTTTAGTAGAAAGTTTAAGGATCCTATTATTTTTTTATCTTTTAATGATCAATTACATAAAATATTGAATATATTTTTATATCTTATTAAAATATTCAATTATAAAAAAAGATTTTGATATCATTTAATTGATTTTGATGTTCATTTATAATATATTTTAGGTATGTTTCTTATGTACGAAAATAAAGGTGGATAATGCTAAAATAGGTAATTTTTATGAGTTAAATGTCAAAAAAGCTGTTTTATTTATTAAGTAAATGAATAAAAATGTTTTTTTTTCTTCTTTTTTTTTTAATTTTATGTAATTTTTTTTTATATTTCTAATCATCTAAAATACTAACTTTTTCGATTTTTTTTAATACTGAGATAAAATTATTACTGAATAATGGAATTTATGTAACCTATACACACTCTTAGAAAATATATTTCTGTAAACTAGACATGATTTTGAATTTTAATCTGCTTGCTAAAGTAAAACAAACAACAGATTTAATAATTAAAAATTTGAAGAAATAGATTTTTTATGAACTATTTAGGTGATTTATTTGCTATTTAATACATATAATCGCCTAAATAACCATAAAGAGGTGCTAATTCTGTTAGATAGCTGAATAAAAACCCCTTTTTTGGTATTATTCTACCGCAAATTAACACGTCTAATATTGAATATAACCATAATCATACATTTATAATGAATTATTGGTACTAATAATACAATAATTGTTAAATAGTTCAGCTAGGATGAAATAGAAATATCTATTTAGAATACAGTGTTTGTTGAATACTATTTCTTTAGAATATAATAATAATAAAAATAAGCATTTTTCTGATAATATCTAGGTATATATAGTTTTATTTTCTGTTTTTTTCTTATATCATTTATTATAATGCATTTACCATATAATAAAAAAGTAGTTAGCCTTTTTTTTAAATTTTTCATGTTTAAAAAGTTTATATACATACAGAAATAATATACATATTGCTCTGATATAAAGTAAAAAATGCATAAATACTTGATTTTATTGTAAAAAGTGTATTTTATGGCAAAATATTCGACAATTTATATATGATAATCTATGTTTTATGTTTCTATATCTATTAATAGATTTATATTTTTTAAATTACGATGCAATGAACACAACAATAGAGTCGCCCTTCTAGGGTAGGGGCGACTCTATTATTATATTTATCACTCGTTTATGATATTATTTCTTACCATGTTTTCAATGATCAGATAATCCTCATCTAAAATCTTTCAGTTTTAGTGAATAAAATGAAAAACCATTGATGTCTTTTACAAATTAAATAGCCTTTTATCACTTTTTTGTAATGAAAAAAAAACATCAAAATCTGTGCTAGATTACAAAATAAAACATAAATAAGAGATATAATTGCAAGATATAATCACTCTTATATTTTAAGGCTGCTTCAACAGCCAAATATTTTAAAATTATATCCACAAATGTAATAAATACATTTTTCGTAATTTCTTGGTAACATAAAACCTGGATTTTATATAACTTGCATTATTTAAATTGTTGTATTTTGGATATTTTATATATATATGTTAAATAGAAGCAATTGTCTACAAAAGTTAACACAAATAAGTTCTGATGCTTTTTTCTATAGTAAAAGTTTCTATTTATTTGTGATTTTAAATCTATTCGATTGACATAAAAAATCACATATCCGTGTTTGTAAAAAACGATAAAAAATACTATTAGTGGTATGAAACAATATAAAAAAGGTTTTTTATGCAATTCTTCTGGTATAATTTGAAGTTTTTCGTTTTTAAAATCCATAAGCTGTAACAATAAAAACTTATCTTCTGTATCGTAGTGTGAGTTTTATCTTAAAAATACAATGTTTTTTTCCCTTTTCTTGATAATCTGTTTTATTTGTTTATAAAATTGCATACTAAGCCTTATGTGAATAAAAAAAGGTTTTTTTTTGTTTTTATAGATAATTGATTTCAAATTATATGTTTAACTATTTAAAGATTAATATTTAATTGCATAATCATTTTTTTTCTTATAAATAGGTTTGAATATTACTCGTTAGATTTTTATATCTTTAACTATTTAAAAACGATTATTTTTGTTTGACTATATATACTTTTATAGGTTCTTCTCTGATATTTTTTATAACTGAGTTTATTCATATGCGTTATAGTTTTTTTGCGTCATTTAATTAACATCAAAAAACATTTATTTCCAGAGAAACCTCTTCTATATGAACTATTTTATTATTTTATACTTTATTATATTTGATTTGAATAGCGTAATATAATGTTTTTATATTTATTCTCTAATCGATATAACTATTACATTATGATAAATTTTGTTTCTTTTTCTGTTTTTATATAAATAAAATCAAAAATCGTATGTTATTTTAGATTTTATTTTTATTTGTTGTACCTAATAATATATTTGTTGTTTTTTTTACAATTCGATAAAAACCAGAAAATTTATTATTATATTTTAAACCAATTTTATAGCTATTAGGTTTTCATTTTTTGTAAATGACTTTATATTTTTTTATTTATCTTCCATTTTTTAATAAATCTAATAGTTAGCTTTTCAAATGTGAACATAAATTTTATATTTCTAGATTTGAAAATTCATGGTTTTATCCACATAAATGATGTAAATATTGAATTGCCAAGCATTTACTGTTTCACTAGAATATTAAAGTGTAATTTTTATATTTTTAGAATTATATACAAGAATTATGATATATTCTGAAGATTTATATTTTATAATGATTTTAGACGTGGGTTAAATATAATCGATTTTGAAATTTTTTTTTTGAAATTTTATTTAGATGGATTTTGTCTGAAGGTTCAAATTTTACAATGATTATAGACATGGGTTAAATAAATTAATTTGGACTTTTTTTTTATAAAATTTTTTTTTAGCAAGATTCAATCGAAGGTTCAAATTTTATAATAATTATAGACAAGGAAATAAATTAAATATACACTGTAAATTGAATAATTATTTGATATTATTTATATATCAACATTTGCTGTTTTGTTTTTATGTTTTACGTTTTTCGTTGGATATAATTATTTGCTTACAATAATTCAATTTTGTGTCTTAATGTATTAATAATCTTTAGCTTCTTTAAGATGTTTTATCGTATATGTTAAATATCCTAATTTGCTTTATTTTACATATAATAAACTTGATTTATGCATTTTGAATTTTACATAAGAATGTATATAAAGGTTTAATATTGTTACTTTATATGAAATTATATTTTATTATTTATATCACTGCTATTACTAGAATTCTTTTATTTATATATTTTTTTGTAAAAATTTCGCGAATCTTGAAAAAAATTAAATATTTACTAGAATTGATAGCTAGAAATATATGAATCCTTTTATTTTTTAATTTTTATAAACCTGTGTTATGTTCTCAACAGTTTTCTTTTGGCCTTTATCTAAACAAAGCTGATCTGAAATGGTCATTGATCAAATTTACCCCTTTTCTAGATAAGAAAATAAAATAATACGATTTTTACCATGATATTTCCGTCTATTTCACCGAATTTTTGTCTTGAAACTGATATTTTATCCATTGAGTATATACATGTGCGTTTTTTTCTGAAAATGGGGCATTTTTTTGAAAAAAAAACAAAGCTCTGTATATCCTTTATCAGATTTTCTATTTTAGTTTATCTTTTTAATCATCGCTATGATAACATTGAAATCTCAAAGTTAATGTCTTTATATTCTTATGCAATTAAGATCATAAATATATAACTAAATTGTAATAATGCCATTATTTATAGGAGATTTATATGTTTTTATCCTTTTCAATGATAATTATACCACCATTTTTATGGTTTTTTGATATTTTTTTACTTTTTACGATCGCTTAATCCACATATTTATTAATAATTTACTTTTTTATTGTAAAAGTAAAATTAATTCTTATTACTTTTATAATTGTTATCTTAAAATTCTGAACAATGCTTTTTTCTTTCTATTATAAACAAAAAATATATTCGTTCTATTTTATTTTTTTTTGTTATTATTGGATATTTTATCTTTAGATTAAGATATTCGAACATATCTTGATGTTAGAAAAACACTCTTAAATTTAATTATATGCATGCATATTGTTTTTCTATTCTAATTTATAACTTTCTAGATATAAAATATAGTTATCAAAACATTCGATTTTTCTTTTAAATTGGATTGCGTGAAAGAATAACAAAAAAGAAAAATATTTAATATATAATGATACAATAAATTGTGATATATTTTATTATATTTTTTAACCATTTTTTTACAAACTATTATACTTTTTTTTATAAATTATTTATCTTGAATATTATTCTGATTTTATTTAAATTTTCATTTAGAATCTATAAATTAATAAATCACCATAAAATTTTTAATATTGGCATAAATAATAATAATAAGCGATATATATGTCTATTATATACATTAAACTAGATTTTCAGATTCTAAAGATCTTCACATCAATTGTTCTTTATAATATTCAAAACCATAAATATTTTATTATGTTAAGATTATTTGTTAATTAAATAATAATATGAAAATTTTTGAGATTTAATTATATGTATTTCTATTTCCCATTTATTTCTTTGTTTAAGATTATCTTGTTAATAAATTATTATTTTTTTAAGTTTTTTATTTTATTTTTCATATATATAGAAATATACTGGTGAAATCGAAATAGTTTTCGTGTTTAGTAATTTAAAATAATCTAATAATAGATTCATCTTTTAAAAAACTGAAATTTTCAATGGAAATATAAATATATTGAAAATACAAACGATATATTTTTCTATTTAGACACCGGATATTAGAGTTTTATGTAAATATTTAAAGTTTAATGCACTTATATAATAATATTGATATATAAATTACGTCTCTGATAGAAAACTATAGTTATTGTTTTATTTTATTCCGCATAAATTGTAATTTTTATTGATTATTTGTGGCTTAATTATCATATTTATACCAATCTTTTGGTTTTTTTCTTTATATAGGCGGTTTTCTACTTTTCTAGTTGTATAGAATAAATCCTTTATGTTAAAATAAACAGCTTTTAAATGAATATTTCATGTTAATAGTCTTTTTTATTATAAATATTTCATGCGGCATGTTATATTATCGATTTTCTATGCTATTTTAAATATAATATGTCTGCAGCGAGATGAGAAAAAACAAGTTTTATGTATTTTTTTGTGCCAAAAAGACATATCAATCTCATTTTAAACATAATTTTATTACTTTTAGCTGAATTATGTCGCTGATCAGCCGAATAAGTGGTGATAAATATGTCCACTAGCACAGAAAGAAATAATACAATGATAATTTATGACATTATAAATACATTATCTATAGTTGGAATATATAAAAATCATCTTTTTGTGGATATATAGCCATAACCAACTTGGTTATATTTATGATTTTTTTGCCTTATAATGAATATTTATATACTCTACTAGACACAGTGAATATTTGTACATATGTTTTTTTATTCAGAAAAGGTGAATTTATTAATTTTTCGGTCAATTCCAAGTTTTATGTGTTGCCATATTTTTTTCTGTCTTAAAAAAAACCTAGAACCAAGTCCTGTTTGGCGAAAAAAACAATTTTTACGAGCTTATCATACTTTTATAAGCCAAGGTACACATTCTGAATTTCTCATATTTCTCATTATCTGCGATTTTTTTTAATAATTAATGACATCGCAAAAAAAAGGGATTTTTTTTCTTGTAATAAAATTAAGTTTTCTTATGCTGATTATCTTTTTATTCGTAAAGTACTTAGAAAATCATATATTTTAATTTTTTCTTGTTTCTGAAACTTTTATGTGTGGATTAAGTCGACTATTTTTTTTCTTTATTTTAGTGGTTTTTTTATGTGATAATAACTATCATATACACCAAATCGAAAAAATATGTTTTGAATTATAAATCGATATAGATTATGCTTGATGTATTTTGATATGGGATTTTAGTAGAAAGTTTAAGGATCCTATTATTTTTTTATCTTTTAATGATCAATTACATAAAATATTGAATATATTTTTATATCTTATTAAAATATTCAATTATAAAAAAAGATTTTGATATCATTTAATTGATTTTGATGTTCATTTATAATATATTTTAGGTATGTTTCTTATGTACGAAAATAAAGGTGGATAATGCTAAAATAGGTAATTTTTATGAGTTAAATGTCAAAAAAGCTGTTTTATTTATTAAGTAAATGAATAAAAATGTTTTTTTTTCTTCTTTTTTTTTTAATTTTATGTAATTTTTTTTTATATTTCTAATCATCTAAAATACTAACTTTTTCGATTTTTTTTAATACTGAGATAAAATTATTACTGAATAATGGAATTTATGTAACCTATACACACTCTTAGAAAATATATTTCTGTAAACTAGACATGATTTTGAATTTTAATCTGCTTGCTAAAGTAAAACAAACAACAGATTTAATAATTAAAAATTTGAAGAAATAGATTTTTTATGAACTATTTAGGTGATTTATTTGCTATTTAATACATATAATCGCCTAAATAACCATAAAGAGGTGCTAATTCTGTTAGATAGCTGAATAAAAACCCCTTTTTTGGTATTATTCTACCGCAAATTAACACGTCTAATATTGAATATAACCATAATCATACATTTATAATGAATTATTGGTACTAATAATACAATAATTGTTAAATAGTTCAGCTAGGATGAAATAGAAATATCTATTTAGAATACAGTGTTTGTTGAATACTATTTCTTTAGAATATAATAATAATAAAAATAAGCATTTTTCTGATAATATCTAGGTATATATAGTTTTATTTTCTGTTTTTTTCTTATATCATTTATTATAATGCATTTACCATATAATAAAAAAGTAGTTAGCCTTTTTTTTAAATTTTTCATGTTTAAAAAGTTTATATACATACAGAAATAATATACATATTGCTCTGATATAAAGTAAAAAATGCATAAATACTTGATTTTATTGTAAAAAGTGTATTTTATGGCAAAATATTCGACAATTTATATATGATAATCTATGTTTTATGTTTCTATATCTATTAATAGATTTATATTTTTTAAATTACGATGCAATGAACACAACAATAGAGTCGCCCTTCTAGGGTAGGGGCGACTCTATTATTATATTTATCACTCGTTTATGATATTATTTCTTACCATGTTTTCAATGATCAGATAATCCTCATCTAAAATCTTTCAGTTTTAGTGAATAAAATGAAAAACCATTGATGTCTTTTACAAATTAAATAGCCTTTTATCACTTTTTTGTAATGAAAAAAAAACATCAAAATCTGTGCTAGATTACAAAATAAAACATAAATAAGAGATATAATTGCAAGATATAATCACTCTTATATTTTAAGGCTGCTTCAACAGCCAAATATTTTAAAATTATATCCACAAATGTAATAAATACATTTTTCGTAATTTCTTGGTAACATAAAACCTGGATTTTATATAACTTGCATTATTTAAATTGTTGTATTTTGGATATTTTATATATATATGTTAAATAGAAGCAATTGTCTACAAAAGTTAACACAAATAAGTTCTGATGCTTTTTTCTATAGTAAAAGTTTCTATTTATTTGTGATTTTAAATCTATTCGATTGACATAAAAAATCACATATCCGTGTTTGTAAAAAACGATAAAAAATACTATTAGTGGTATGAAACAATATAAAAAAGGTTTTTTATGCAATTCTTCTGGTATAATTTGAAGTTTTTCGTTTTTAAAATCCATAAGCTGTAACAATAAAAACTTATCTTCTGTATCGTAGTGTGAGTTTTATCTTAAAAATACAATGTTTTTTTCCCTTTTCTTGATAATCTGTTTTATTTGTTTATAAAATTGCATACTAAGCCTTATGTGAATAAAAAAAGGTTTTTTTTTGTTTTTATAGATAATTGATTTCAAATTATATGTTTAAATATTTAAAGATTAATATTTAATTGCATAATCATTTTTTTTCTTATAAATAGGTTTGAATATTACTCGTTAGATTTTTATATCTTTAACTATTTAAAAACGATTATTTTTGTTTGACTATATATACTTTTATAGGTTCTTCTCTGATATTTTTTATAACTGAGTTTATTCATATGCGTTATAGTTTTTTTGCGTCATTTAATTAACATCAAAAAACATTTATTTCCAGAGAAACCTCTTCTATATGAACTATTTTATTATTTTATACTTTATTATATTTGATTTGAATAGCGTAATATAATGTTTTTATATTTATTCTCTAATCGATATAACTATTACATTATGATAAATTTTGTTTCTTTTTCTGTTTTTATATAAATAAAATCAAAAATCGTATGTTATTTTAGATTTTATTTTTATTTGTTGTACCTAATAATATATTTGTTGTTTTTTTTACAATTCGATAAAAACCAGAAAATTTATTATTATATTTTAAACCAATTTTATAGCTATTAGGTTTTCATTTTTTGTAAATGACTTTATATTTTTTTATTTATCTTCCATTTTTTAATAAATCTAATAGTTAGCTTTTCAAATGTGAACATAAATTTTATATTTCTAGATTTGAAAATTCATGGTTTTATCCACATAAATGATGTAAATATTGAATTGCCAAGCATTTACTGTTTCACTAGAATATTAAAGTGTAATTTTTATATTTTTAGAATTATATACAAGAATTATGATATATTCTGAAGATTTATATTTTATAATGATTTTAGACGTGGGTTAAATATAATCGATTTTGAAATTTTTTTTTTGAAATTTTATTTAGATGGATTTTGTCTGAAGGTTCAAATTTTACAATGATTATAGACATGGGTTAAATAAATTAATTTGGACTTTTTTTTTATAAAATTTTTTTTTAGCAAGATTCAATCGAAGGTTCAAATTTTATAATAATTATAGACAAGGAAATAAATTAAATATACACTGTAAATTGAATAATTATTTGATATTATTTATATATCAACATTTGCTGTTTTGTTTTTATGTTTTACGTTTTTCGTTGGATATAATTATTTGCTTACAATAATTCAATTTTGTGTCTTAATGTATTAATAATCTTTAGCTTCTTTAAGATGTTTTATCGTATATGTTAAATATCCTAATTTGCTTTATTTTACATATAATAAACTTGATTTATGCATTTTGAATTTTACATAAGAATGTATATAAAGGTTTAATATTGTTACTTTATATGAAATTATATTTTATTATTTATATCACTGCTATTACTAGAATTCTTTTATTTATATATTTTTTTGTAAAAATTTCGCGAATCTTGAAAAAAATTAAATATTTACTAGAATTGATAGCTAGAAATATATGAATCCTTTTATTTTTTAATTTTTATAAACCTGTGTTATGTTCTCAACAGTTTTCTTTTGGCCTTTATCTAAACAAAGCTGATCTGAAATGGTCATTGATCAAATTTACCCCTTTTCTAGATAAGAAAATAAAATAATACGATTTTTACCATGATATTTCCGTCTATTTCACCGAATTTTTGTCTTGAAACTGATATTTTATCCATTGAGTATATACATGTGCGTTTTTTTCTGAAAATGGGGCATTTTTTTGAAAAAAAAACAAAGCTCTGTATATCCTTTATCAGATTTTCTATTTTAGTTTATCTTTTTAATCATCGCTATGATAACATTGAAATCTCAAAGTTAATGTCTTTATATTCTTATGCAATTAAGATCATAAATATATAACTAAATTGTAATAATGCCATTATTTATAGGAGATTTATATGTTTTTATCCTTTTCAATGATAATTATACCACCATTTTTATGGTTTTTTGATATTTTTTTACTTTTTACGATCGCTTAATCCACATATTTATTAATAATTTACTTTTTTATTGTAAAAGTAAAATTAATTCTTATTACTTTTATAATTGTTATCTTAAAATTCTGAACAATGCTTTTTTCTTTCTATTATAAACAAAAAATATATTCGTTCTATTTTATTTTTTTTTGTTATTATTGGATATTTTATCTTTAGATTAAGATATTCGAACATATCTTGATGTTAGAAAAACACTCTTAAATTTAATTATATGCATGCATATTGTTTTTCTATTCTAATTTATAACTTTCTAGATATAAAATATAGTTATCAAAACATTCGATTTTTCTTTTAAATTGGATTGCGTGAAAGAATAACAAAAAAGAAAAATATTTAATATATAATGATACAATAAATTGTGATATATTTTATTATATTTTTTAACCATTTTTTTACAAACTATTATACTTTTTTTTATAAATTATTTATCTTGAATATTATTCTGATTTTATTTAAATTTTCATTTAGAATCTATAAATTAATAAATCACCATAAAATTTTTAATATTGGCATAAATAATAATAATAAGCGATATATATGTCTATTATATACATTAAACTAGATTTTCAGATTCTAAAGATCTTCACATCAATTGTTCTTTATAATATTCAAAACCATAAATATTTTATTATGTTAAGATTATTTGTTAATTAAATAATAATATGAAAATTTTTGAGATTTAATTATATGTATTTCTATTTCCCATTTATTTCTTTGTTTAAGATTATCTTGTTAATAAATTATTATTTTTTTAAGTTTTTTATTTTATTTTTCATATATATAGAAATATACTGGTGAAATCGAAATAGTTTTCGTGTTTAGTAATTTAAAATAATCTAATAATAGATTCATCTTTTAAAAAACTGAAATTTTCAATGGAAATATAAATATATTGAAAATACAAACGATATATTTTTCTATTTAGACACCGGATATTAGAGTTTTATGTAAATATTTAAAGTTTAATGCACTTATATAATAATATTGATATATAAATTACGTCTCTGATAGAAAACTATAGTTATTGTTTTATTTTATTCCGCATAAATTGTAATTTTTATTGATTATTTGTGGCTTAATTATCATATTTATACCAATCTTTTGGTTTTTTTCTTTATATAGGCGGTTTTCTACTTTTCTAGTTGTATAGAATAAATCCTTTATGTTAAAATAAACAGCTTTTAAATGAATATTTCATGTTAATAGTCTTTTTTATTATAAATATTTCATGCGGCATGTTATATTATCGATTTTCTATGCTATTTTAAATATAATATGTCTGCAGCGAGATGAGAAAAAACAAGTTTTATGTATTTTTTTGTGCCAAAAAGACATATCAATCTCATTTTAAACATAATTTTATTACTTTTAGCTGAATTATGTCGCTGATCAGCCGAATAAGTGGTGATAAATATGTCCACTAGCACAGAAAGAAATAATACAATGATAATTTATGACATTATAAATACATTATCTATAGTTGGAATATATAAAAATCATCTTTTTGTGGATATATAGCCATAACCAACTTGGTTATATTTATGATTTTTTTGCCTTATAATGAATATTTATATACTCTACTAGACACAGTGAATATTTGTACATATGTTTTTTTATTCAGAAAAGGTGAATTTATTAATTTTTCGGTCAATTCCAAGTTTTATGTGTTGCCATATTTTTTTCTGTCTTAAAAAAAACCTAGAACCAAGTCCTGTTTGGCGAAAAAAACAATTTTTACGAGCTTATCATACTTTTATAAGCCAAGGTACACATTCTGAATTTCTCATATTTCTCATTATCTGCGATTTTTTTTAATAATTAATGACATCGCAAAAAAAAGGGATTTTTTTTCTTGTAATAAAATTAAGTTTTCTTATGCTGATTATCTTTTTATTCGTAAAGTACTTAGAAAATCATATATTTTAATTTTTTCTTGTTTCTGAAACTTTTATGTGTGGATTAAGTCGACTATTTTTTTTCTTTATTTTAGTGGTTTTTTTATGTGATAATAACTATCATATACACCAAATCGAAAAAATATGTTTTGAATTATAAATCGATATAGATTATGCTTGATGTATTTTGATATGGGATTTTAGTAGAAAGTTTAAGGATCCTATTATTTTTTTATCTTTTAATGATCAATTACATAAAATATTGAATATATTTTTATATCTTATTAAAATATTCAATTATAAAAAAAGATTTTGATATCATTTAATTGATTTTGATGTTCATTTATAATATATTTTAGGTATGTTTCTTATGTACGAAAATAAAGGTGGATAATGCTAAAATAGGTAATTTTTATGAGTTAAATGTCAAAAAAGCTGTTTTATTTATTAAGTAAATGAATAAAAATGTTTTTTTTTCTTCTTTTTTTTTTAATTTTATGTAATTTTTTTTTATATTTCTAATCATCTAAAATACTAACTTTTTCGATTTTTTTTAATACTGAGATAAAATTATTACTGAATAATGGAATTTATGTAACCTATACACACTCTTAGAAAATATATTTCTGTAAACTAGACATGATTTTGAATTTTAATCTGCTTGCTAAAGTAAAACAAACAACAGATTTAATAATTAAAAATTTGAAGAAATAGATTTTTTATGAACTATTTAGGTGATTTATTTGCTATTTAATACATATAATCGCCTAAATAACCATAAAGAGGTGCTAATTCTGTTAGATAGCTGAATAAAAACCCCTTTTTTGGTATTATTCTACCGCAAATTAACACGTCTAATATTGAATATAACCATAATCATACATTTATAATGAATTATTGGTACTAATAATACAATAATTGTTAAATAGTTCAGCTAGGATGAAATAGAAATATCTATTTAGAATACAGTGTTTGTTGAATACTATTTCTTTAGAATATAATAATAATAAAAATAAGCATTTTTCTGATAATATCTAGGTATATATAGTTTTATTTTCTGTTTTTTTCTTATATCATTTATTATAATGCATTTACCATATAATAAAAAAGTAGTTAGCCTTTTTTTTAAATTTTTCATGTTTAAAAAGTTTATATACATACAGAAATAATATACATATTGCTCTGATATAAAGTAAAAAATGCATAAATACTTGATTTTATTGTAAAAAGTGTATTTTATGGCAAAATATTCGACAATTTATATATGATAATCTATGTTTTATGTTTCTATATCTATTAATAGATTTATATTTTTTAAATTACGATGCAATGAACACAACAATAGAGTCGCCCTTCTAGGGTAGGGGCGACTCTATTATTATATTTATCACTCGTTTATGATATTATTTCTTACCATGTTTTCAATGATCAGATAATCCTCATCTAAAATCTTTCAGTTTTAGTGAATAAAATGAAAAACCATTGATGTCTTTTACAAATTAAATAGCCTTTTATCACTTTTTTGTAATGAAAAAAAAACATCAAAATCTGTGCTAGATTACAAAATAAAACATAAATAAGAGATATAATTGCAAGATATAATCACTCTTATATTTTAAGGCTGCTTCAACAGCCAAATATTTTAAAATTATATCCACAAATGTAATAAATACATTTTTCGTAATTTCTTGGTAACATAAAACCTGGATTTTATATAACTTGCATTATTTAAATTGTTGTATTTTGGATATTTTATATATATATGTTAAATAGAAGCAATTGTCTACAAAAGTTAACACAAATAAGTTCTGATGCTTTTTTCTATAGTAAAAGTTTCTATTTATTTGTGATTTTAAATCTATTCGATTGACATAAAAAATCACATATCCGTGTTTGTAAAAAACGATAAAAAATACTATTAGTGGTATGAAACAATATAAAAAAGGTTTTTTATGCAATTCTTCTGGTATAATTTGAAGTTTTTCGTTTTTAAAATCCATAAGCTGTAACAATAAAAACTTATCTTCTGTATCGTAGTGTGAGTTTTATCTTAAAAATACAATGTTTTTTTCCCTTTTCTTGATAATCTGTTTTATTTGTTTATAAAATTGCATACTAAGCCTTATGTGAATAAAAAAAGGTTTTTTTTTGTTTTTATAGATAATTGATTTCAAATTATATGTTTAACTATTTAAAGATTAATATTTAATTGCATAATCATTTTTTTTCTTATAAATAGGTTTGAATATTACTCGTTAGATTTTTATATCTTTAACTATTTAAAAACGATTATTTTTGTTTGACTATATATACTTTTATAGGTTCTTCTCTGATATTTTTTATAACTGAGTTTATTCATATGCGTTATAGTTTTTTTGCGTCATTTAATTAACATCAAAAAACATTTATTTCCAGAGAAACCTCTTCTATATGAACTATTTTATTATTTTATACTTTATTATATTTGATTTGAATAGCGTAATATAATGTTTTTATATTTATTCTCTAATCGATATAACTATTACATTATGATAAATTTTGTTTCTTTTTCTGTTTTTATATAAATAAAATCAAAAATCGTATGTTATTTTAGATTTTATTTTTATTTGTTGTACCTAATAATATATTTGTTGTTTTTTTTACAATTCGATAAAAACCAGAAAATTTATTATTATATTTTAAACCAATTTTATAGCTATTAGGTTTTCATTTTTTGTAAATGACTTTATATTTTTTTATTTATCTTCCATTTTTTAATAAATCTAATAGTTAGCTTTTCAAATGTGAACATAAATTTTATATTTCTAGATTTGAAAATTCATGGTTTTATCCACATAAATGATGTAAATATTGAATTGCCAAGCATTTACTGTTTCACTAGAATATTAAAGTGTAATTTTTATATTTTTAGAATTATATACAAGAATTATGATATATTCTGAAGATTTATATTTTATAATGATTTTAGACGTGGGTTAAATATAATCGATTTTGAAATTTTTTTTTTGAAATTTTATTTAGATGGATTTTGTCTCAAGGTTCAAATTTTACAATGATTATAGACATGGGTTAAATAAATTAATTTGGACTTTTTTTTTATAAAATTTTTTTTTAGCAAGATTCAATCGAAGGTTCAAATTTTATAATAATTATAGACAAGGAAATAAATTAAATATACACTGTAAATTGAATAATTATTTGATATTATTTATATATCAACATTTGCTGTTTTGTTTTTATGTTTTACGTTTTTCGTTGGATATAATTATTTGCTTACAATAATTCAATTTTGTGTCTTAATGTATTAATAATCTTTAGCTTCTTTAAGATGTTTTATCGTATATGTTAAATATCCTAATTTGCTTTATTTTACATATAATAAACTTGATTTATGCATTTTGAATTTTACATAAGAATGTATATAAAGGTTTAATATTGTTACTTTATATGAAATTATATTTTATTATTTATATCACTGCTATTACTAGAATTCTTTTATTTATATATTTTTTTGTAAAAATTTCGCGAATCTTGAAAAAAATTAAATATTTACTAGAATTGATAGCTAGAAATATATGAATCCTTTTATTTTTTAATTTTTATAAACCTGTGTTATGTTCTCAACAGTTTTCTTTTGGCCTTTATCTAAACAAAGCTGATCTGAAATGGTCATTGATCAAATTTACCCCTTTTCTAGATAAGAAAATAAAATAATACGATTTTTACCATGATATTTCCGTCTATTTCACCGAATTTTTGTCTTGAAACTGATATTTTATCCATTGAGTATATACATGTGCGTTTTTTTCTGAAAATGGGGCATTTTTTTGAAAAAAAAACAAAGCTCTGTATATCCTTTATCAGATTTTCTATTTTAGTTTATCTTTTTAATCATCGCTATGATAACATTGAAATCTCAAAGTTAATGTCTTTATATTCTTATGCAATTAAGATCATAAATATATAACTAAATTGTAATAATGCCATTATTTATAGGAGATTTATATGTTTTTATCCTTTTCAATGATAATTATACCACCATTTTTATGGTTTTTTGATATTTTTTTACTTTTTACGATCGCTTAATCCACATATCTATTAATAATTTACTTTTTTATTGTAAAAGTAAAATTAATTCTTATTACTTTTATAATTGTTATCTTAAAATTCTGAACAATGCTTTTTTCTTTCTATTATAAACAAAAAATATATTCGTTCTATTTTATTTTTTTTTGTTATTATTGGATATTTTATCTTTAGATTAAGATATTCGAACATATCTTGATGTTAGAAAAACACTCTTAAATTTAATTATATGCATGCATATTGTTTTTCTATTCTAATTTATAACTTTCTAGATATAAAATATAGTTATCAAAACATTCGATTTTTCTTTTAAATTGGATTGCGTGAAAGAATAACAAAAAAGAAAAATATTTAATATATAATGATACAATAAATTGTGATATATTTTATTATATTTTTTAACCATTTTTTTACAAACTATTATACTTTTTTTTATAAATTATTTATCTTGAATATTATTCTGATTTTATTTAAATTTTCATTTAGAATCTATAAATTAATAAATCACCATAAAATTTTTAATATTGGCATAAATAATAATAATAAGCGATATATATGTCTATTATATACATTAAACTAGATTTTCAGATTCTAAAGATCTTCACATCAATTGTTCTTTATAATATTCAAAACCATAAATATTTTATTATGTTAAGATTATTTGTTAATTAAATAATAATATGAAAATTTTTGAGATTTAATTATATGTATTTCTATTTCCCATTTATTTCTTTGTTTAAGATTATCTTGTTAATAAATTATTATTTTTTTAAGTTTTTTATTTTATTTTTCATATATATAGAAATATACTGGTGAAATCGAAATAGTTTTCGTGTTTAGTAATTTAAAATAATCTAATAATAGATTCATCTTTTAAAAAACTGAAATTTTCAATGGAAATATAAATATATTGAAAATACAAACGATATATTTTTCTATTTAGACACCGGATATTAGAGTTTTATGTAAATATTTAAAGTTTAATGCACTTATATAATAATATTGATATATAAATTACGTCTCTGATAGAAAACTATAGTTATTGTTTTATTTTATTCCGCATAAATTGTAATTTTTATTGATTATTTGTGGCTTAATTATCATATTTATACCAATCTTTTGGTTTTTTTCTTTATATAGGCGGTTTTCTACTTTTCTAGTTGTATAGAATAAATCCTTTATGTTAAAATAAACAGCTTTTAAATGAATATTTCATGTTAATAGTCTTTTTTATTATAAATATTTCATGCGGCATGTTATATTATCGATTTTCTATGCTATTTTAAATATAATATGTCTGCAGCGAGATGAGAAAAAACAAGTTTTATGTATTTTTTTGTGCCAAAAAGACATATCAATCTCATTTTAAACATAATTTTATTACTTTTAGCTGAATTATGTCGCTGATCAGCCGAATAAGTGGTGATAAATATGTCCACTAGCACAGAAAGAAATAATACAATGATAATTTATGACATTATAAATACATTATCTATAGTTGGAATATATAAAAATCATCTTTTTGTGGATATATAGCCATAACCAACTTGGTTATATTTATGATTTTTTTGCCTTATAATGAATATTTATATACTCTACTAGACACAGTGAATATTTGTACATATGTTTTTTTATTCAGAAAAGGTGAATTTATTAATTTTTCGGTCAATTCCAAGTTTTATGTGTTGCCATATTTTTTTCTGTCTTAAAAAAAACCTAGAACCAAGTCCTGTTTGGCGAAAAAAACAATTTTTACGAGCTTATCATACTTTTATAAGCCAAGGTACACATTCTGAATTTCTCATATTTCTCATTATCTGCGATTTTTTTTAATAATTAATGACATCGCAAAAAAAAGGGATTTTTTTTCTTGTAATAAAATTAAGTTTTCTTATGCTGATTATCTTTTTATTCGTAAAGTACTTAGAAAATCATATATTTTAATTTTTTCTTGTTTCTGAAACTTTTATGTGTGGATTAAGTCGACTATTTTTTTTCTTTATTTTAGTGGTTTTTTTATGTGATAATAACTATCATATACACCAAATCGAAAAAATATGTTTTGAATTATAAATCGATATAGATTATGCTTGATGTATTTTGATATGGGATTTTAGTAGAAAGTTTAAGGATCCTATTATTTTTTTATCTTTTAATGATCAATTACATAAAATATTGAATATATTTTTATATCTTATTAAAATATTCAATTATAAAAAAAGATTTTGATATCATTTAATTGATTTTGATGTTCATTTATAATATATTTTAGGTATGTTTCTTATGTACGAAAATAAAGGTGGATAATGCTAAAATAGGTAATTTTTATGAGTTAAATGTCAAAAAAGCTGTTTTATTTATTAAGTAAATGAATAAAAATGTTTTTTTTTCTTCTTTTTTTTTTAATTTTATGTAATTTTTTTTTATATTTCTAATCATCTAAAATACTAACTTTTTCGATTTTTTTTAATACTGAGATAAAATTATTACTGAATAATGGAATTTATGTAACCTATACACACTCTTAGAAAATATATTTCTGTAAACTAGACATGATTTTGAATTTTAATCTGCTTGCTAAAGTAAAACAAACAACAGATTTAATAATTAAAAATTTGAAGAAATAGATTTTTTATGAACTATTTAGGTGATTTATTTGCTATTTAATACATATAATCGCCTAAATAACCATAAAGAGGTGCTAATTCTGTTAGATAGCTGAATAAAAACCCCTTTTTTGGTATTATTCTACCGCAAATTAACACGTCTAATATTGAATATAACCATAATCATACATTTATAATGAATTATTGGTACTAATAATACAATAATTGTTAAATAGTTCAGCTAGGATGAAATAGAAATATCTATTTAGAATACAGTGTTTGTTGAATACTATTTCTTTAGAATATAATAATAATAAAAATAAGCATTTTTCTGATAATATCTAGGTATATATAGTTTTATTTTCTGTTTTTTTCTTATATCATTTATTATAATGCATTTACCATATAATAAAAAAGTAGTTAGCCTTTTTTTTAAATTTTTCATGTTTAAAAAGTTTATATACATACAGAAATAATATACATATTGCTCTGATATAAAGTAAAAAATGCATAAATACTTGATTTTATTGTAAAAAGTGTATTTTATGGCAAAATATTCGACAATTTATATATGATAATCTATGTTTTATGTTTCTATATCTATTAATAGATTTATATTTTTTAAATTACGATGCAATGAACACAACAATAGAGTCGCCCTTCTAGGGTAGGGGCGACTCTATTATTATATTTATCACTCGTTTATGATATTATTTCTTACCATGTTTTCAATGATCAGATAATCCTCATCTAAAATCTTTCAGTTTTAGTGAATAAAATGAAAAACCATTGATGTCTTTTACAAATTAAATAGCCTTTTATCACTTTTTTGTAATGAAAAAAAAACATCAAAATCTGTGCTAGATTAAAAAATAAAACATAAATAAGAGATATAATTGCAAGATATAATCACTCTTATATTTTAAGACTGCTTCAACAGCCAAATATTTTAAAATTATATCCACAAATGTAATAAATACATTTTTCGTAATTTCTTGGTAACATAAAACCTGGATTTTATATAACTTGCATTATTTAAATTGTTGTATTTTGGATATTTTATATATATATGTTAAATAGAAGCAATTGTCTACAAAAGTTAACACAAATAAGTTCTGATGCTTTTTTCTATAGTAAAAGTTTCTATTTATTTGTGATTTTAAATCTATTCGATTGACATAAAAAATCACATATCCGTGTTTGTAAAAAACGATAAAAAATACTATTAGTGGTATGAAACAATATAAAAAAGGTTTTTTATGCAATTCCTTCTGGTATAATTTGAAGTTTTTCGTTTTTAAAATCCATAAGCTGTAACAATAAAAACTTATCTTCTGTATCGTAGTGTGAGTTTTATCTTAAAAATACAATGTTTTTTTCCCTTTTCTTGATAATCTGTTTTATTTGTTTATAAAATTGCATACTAAGCCTTATGTGAATAAAAAAAGGTTTTTTTTTGTTTTTATAGATAATTGATTTCAAATTATATGTTTAACTATTTAAAGATTAATATTTAATTGCATAATCATTTTTTTTCTTATAAATAGGTTTGAATATTACTCGTTAGATTTTTATATCTTTAACTATTTAAAAACGATTATTTTTGTTTGACTATATATACTTTTATAGGTTCTTCTCTGATATTTTTTATAACTGAGTTTATTCATATGCGTTATAGTTTTTTTGCGTCATTTAATTAACATCAAAAAACATTTATTTCCAGAGAAACCTCTTCTATATGAACTATTTTATTATTTTATACTTTATTATATTTGATTTGAATAGCGTAATATAATGTTTTTATATTTATTCTCTAATCGATATAACTATTACATTATGATAAATTTTGTTTCTTTTTCTGTTTTTATATAAATAAAATCAAAAATCGTATGTTATTTTAGATTTTATTTTTATTTGTTGTACCTAATAATATATTTGTTGTTTTTTTTACAATTCGATAAAAACCAGAAAATTTATTATTATATTTTAAACCAATTTTATAGCTATTAGGTTTTCATTTTTTGTAAATGACTTTATATTTTTTTATTTATCTTCCATTTTTTAATAAATCTAATAGTTAGCTTTTCAAATGTGAACATAAATTTTATATTTCTAGATTTGAAAATTCATGGTTTTATCCACATAAATGATGTAAATATTGAATTGCCAAGCATTTACTGTTTCACTAGAATATTAAAGTGTAATTTTTATATTTTTAGAATTATATACAAGAATTATGATATATTCTGAAGATTTATATTTTATAATGATTTTAGACGTGGGTTAAATATAATCGATTTTGAAATTTTTTTTTTGAAATTTTATTTAGATGGATTTTGTCTGAAGGTTCAAATTTTACAATGATTATAGACATGGGTTAAATAAATTAATTTGGACTTTTTTTTTATAAAATTTTTTTTTAGCAAGATTCAATCGAAGGTTCAAATTTTATAATAATTATAGACAAGGAAATAAATTAAATATACACTGTAAATTGAATAATTATTTGATATTATTTATATATCAACATTTGCTGTTTTGTTTTTATGTTTTACGTTTTTCGTTGGATATAATTATTTGCTTACAATAATTCAATTTTGTGTCTTAATGTATTAATAATCTTTAGCTTCTTTAAGATGTTTTATCGTATATGTTAAATATCCTAATTTGCTTTATTTTACATATAATAAACTTGATTTATGCATTTTGAATTTTACATAAGAATGTATATAAAGGTTTAATATTGTTACTTTATATGAAATTATATTTTATTATTTATATCACTGCTATTACTAGAATTCTTTTATTTATATATTTTTTTGTAAAAATTTCGCGAATCTTGAAAAAAATTAAATATTTACTAGAATTGATAGCTAGAAATATATGAATCCTTTTATTTTTTAATTTTTATAAACCTGTGTTATGTTCTCAACAGTTTTCTTTTGGCCTTTATCTAAACAAAGCTGATCTGAAATGGTCATTGATCAAATTTACCCCTTTTCTAGATAAGAAAATAAAATAATACGATTTTTACCATGATATTTCCGTCTATTTCACCGAATTTTTGTCTTGAAACTGATATTTTATCCATTGAGTATATACATGTGCGTTTTTTTCTGAAAATGGGGCATTTTTTTGAAAAAAAAACAAAGCTCTGTATATCCTTTATCAGATTTTCTATTTTAGTTTATCTTTTTAATCATCGCTATGATAACATTGAAATCTCAAAGTTAATGTCTTTATATTCTTATGCAATTAAGATCATAAATATATAACTAAATTGTAATAATGCCATTATTTATAGGAGATTTATATGTTTTTATCCTTTTCAATGATAATTATACCACCATTTTTATGGTTTTTTGATATTTTTTTACTTTTTACGATCGCTTAATCCACATATTTATTAATAATTTACTTTTTTATTGTAAAAGTAAAATTAATTCTTATTACTTTTATAATTGTTATCTTAAAATTCTGAACAATGCTTTTTTCTTTCTATTATAAACAAAAAATATATTCGTTCTATTTTATTTTTTTTTGTTATTATTGGATATTTTATCTTTAGATTAAGATATTCGAACATATCTTGATGTTAGAAAAACACTCTTAAATTTAATTATATGCATGCATATTGTTTTTCTATTCTAATTTATAACTTTCTAGATATAAAATATAGTTATCAAAACATTCGATTTTTCTTTTAAATTGGATTGCGTGAAAGAATAACAAAAAAGAAAAATATTTAATATATAATGATACAATAAATTGTGATATATTTTATTATATTTTTTAACCATTTTTTTACAAACTATTATACTTTTTTTTATAAATTATTTATCTTGAATATTATTCTGATTTTATTTAAATTTTCATTTAGAATCTATAAATTAATAAATCACCATAAAATTTTTAATATTGGCATAAATAATAATAATAAGCGATATATATGTCTATTATATACATTAAACTAGATTTTCAGATTCTAAAGATCTTCACATCAATTGTTCTTTATAATATTCAAAACCATAAATATTTTATTATGTTAAGATTATTTGTTAATTAAATAATAATATGAAAATTTTTGAGATTTAATTATATGTATTTCTATTTCCCATTTATTTCTTTGTTTAAGATTATCTTGTTAATAAATTATTATTTTTTTAAGTTTTTTATTTTATTTTTCATATATATAGAAATATACTGGTGAAATCGAAATAGTTTTCGTGTTTAGTAATTTAAAATAATCTAATAATAGATTCATCTTTTAAAAAACTGAAATTTTCAATGGAAATATAAATATATTGAAAATACAAACGATATATTTTTCTATTTAGACACCGGATATTAGAGTTTTATGTAAATATTTAAAGTTTAATGCACTTATATAATAATATTGATATATAAATTACGTCTCTGATAGAAAACTATAGTTATTGTTTTATTTTATTCCGCATAAATTGTAATTTTTATTGATTATTTGTGGCTTAATTATCATATTTATACCAATCTTTTGGTTTTTTTCTTTATATAGGCGGTTTTCTACTTTTCTAGTTGTATAGAATAAATCCTTTATGTTAAAATAAACAGCTTTTAAATGAATATTTCATGTTAATAGTCTTTTTTATTATAAATATTTCATGCGGCATGTTATATTATCGATTTTCTATCCTATTTTAAATATAATATGTCTGCAGCGAGATGAGAAAAAACAAGTTTTATGTATTTTTTTGTGCCAAAAAGACATATCAATCTCATTTTAAACATAATTTTATTACTTTTAGCTGAATTATGTCGCTGATCAGCCGAATAAGTGGTGATAAATATGTCCACTAGCACAGAAAGAAATAATACAATGATAATTTATGACATTATAAATACATTATCTATAGTTGGAATATATAAAAATCATCTTTTTGTGGATATATAGCCATAACCAACTTGGTTATATTTATGATTTTTTTGCCTTATAATGAATATTTATATACTCTACTAGACACAGTGAATATTTGTACATATGTTTTTTTATTCAGAAAAGGTGAATTTATTAATTTTTCGGTCAATTCCAAGTTTTATGTGTTGCCATATTTTTTTCTGTCTTAAAAAAAACCTAGAACCAAGTCCTGTTTGGCGAAAAAAACAATTTTTACGAGCTTATCATACTTTTATAAGCCAAGGTACACATTCTGAATTTCTCATATTTCTCATTATCTGCGATTTTTTTTAATAATTAATGACATCGCAAAAAAAAGGGATTTTTTTTCTTGTAATAAAATTAAGTTTTCTTATGCTGATTATCTTTTTATTCGTAAAGTACTTAGAAAATCATATATTTTAATTTTTTCTTGTTTCTGAAACTTTTATGTGTGGATTAAGTCGACTATTTTTTTTCTTTATTTTAGTGGTTTTTTTATGTGATAATAACTATCATATACACCAAATCGAAAAAATATGTTTTGAATTATAAATCGATATAGATTATGCTTGATGTATTTTGATATGGGATTTTAGTAGAAAGTTTAAGGATCCTATTATTTTTTTATCTTTTAATGATCAATTACATAAAATATTGAATATATTTTTATATCTTATTAAAATATTCAATTATAAAAAAAGATTTTGATATCATTTAATTGATTTTGATGTTCATTTATAATATATTTTAGGTATGTTTCTTATGTACGAAAATAAAGGTGGATAATGCTAAAATAGGTAATTTTTATGAGTTAAATGTCAAAAAAGCTGTTTTATTTATTAAGTAAATGAATAAAAATGTTTTTTTTTCTTCTTTTTTTTTTAATTTTATGTAATTTTTTTTTATATTTCTAATCATCTAAAATACTAACTTTTTCGATTTTTTTTAATACTGAGATAAAATTATTACTGAATAATGGAATTTATGTAACCTATACACACTCTTAGAAAATATATTTCTGTAAACTAGACATGATTTTGAATTTTAATCTGCTTGCTAAAGTAAAACAAACAACAGATTTAATAATTAAAAATTTGAAGAAATAGATTTTTTATGAACTATTTAGGTGATTTATTTGCTATTTAATACATATAATCGCCTAAATAACCATAAAGAGGTGCTAATTCTGTTAGATAGCTGAATAAAAACCCCTTTTTTGGTATTATTCTACCGCAAATTAACACGTCTAATATTGAATATAACCATAATCATACATTTATAATGAATTATTGGTACTAATAATACAATAATTGTTAAATAGTTCAGCTAGGATGAAATAGAAATATCTATTTAGAATACAGTGTTTGTTGAATACTATTTCTTTAGAATATAATAATAATAAAAATAAGCATTTTTCTGATAATATCTAGGTATATATAGTTTTATTTTCTGTTTTTTTCTTATATCATTTATTATAATGCATTTACCATATAATAAAAAAGTAGTTAGCCTTTTTTTTAAATTTTTCATGTTTAAAAAGTTTATATACATACAGAAATAATATACATATTGCTCTGATATAAAGTAAAAAATGCATAAATACTTGATTTTATTGTAAAAAGTGTATTTTATGGCAAAATATTCGACAATTTATATATGATAATCTATGTTTTATGTTTCTATATCTATTAATAGATTTATATTTTTTAAATTACGATGCAATGAACACAACAATAGAGTCGCCCTTCTAGGGTAGGGGCGACTCTATTATTATATTTATCACTCGTTTATGATATTATTTCTTACCATGTTTTCAATGATCAGATAATCCTCATCTAAAATCTTTCAGTTTTAGTGAATAAAATGAAAAACCATTGATGTCTTTTACAAATTAAATAGCCTTTTATCACTTTTTTGTAATGAAAAAAAAACATCAAAATCTGTGCTAGATTAAAAAATAAAACATAAATAAGAGATATAATTGCAAGATATAATCACTCTTATATTTTAAGACTGCTTCAACAGCCAAATATTTTAAAATTATATCCACAAATGTAATAAATACATTTTTCGTAATTTCTTGGCAACATAAAACCTGGATTTTATATAACTTGCATTATTTAAATTGTTGTATTTTGGATATTTTATATATATATGTTAAATAGAAGCAATTGTCTACAAAAGTTAACACAAATAAGTTCTGATGCTTTTTTCTATAGTAAAAGTTTACATTTATTTGTGATTTTAAATCTATTCGATTGACATAAAAAATCACATATCCGTGTTTGTAAAAAACGATAAAAAATACTATTAGTGGTATGAAACAATATAAAAAAGGTTTTTTATGCAATTCCTTCTGCTATAATTTGAAGTTTTTCGTTTTTAAAATCCATAAGCTGTAACAATAAAAACTTATCTTCTGTATCGTAGTGTGAGTTTTATCTTAAAAATACAATGTTTTTTTCCCTTTTCTTGATAATCTGTTTTATTTGTTTATAAAATTGCATACTAAGCCTTATGTGAATAAAAAAAGGTTTTTTTTTGTTTTTATAGATAATTGATTTCAAATTATATGTTTAACTATTTAAAGATTAATATTTAATTGCATAATCATTTTTTTTCTTATAAATAGGTTTGAATATTACTCGTTAGATTTTTATATCTTTAACTATTTAAAAACGATTATTTTTGTTTGACTATATATACTTTTATAGGTTCTTCTCTGATATTTTTTATAACTGAGTTTATTCATATGCGTTATAGTTTTTTTGCGTCATTTAATTAACATCAAAAAACATTTATTTCCAGAGAAACCTCTTCTATATGAACTATTTTATTATTTTATACTTTATTATATTTGATTTGAATAGCGTAATATAATGTTTTTATATTTATTCTCTAATCGATATAACTATTACATTATGATAAATTTTGTTTCTTTTTCTGTTTTTATATAAATAAAATCAAAAATCGTATGTTATTTTAGATTTTATTTTTATTTGTTGTACCTAATAATATATTTGTTGTTTTTTTTACAATTCGATAAAAACCAGAAAATTTATTATTATATTTTAAACCAATTTTATAGCTATTAGGTTTTCATTTTTTGTAAATGACTTTATATTTTTTTATTTATCTTCCATTTTTTAATAAATCTAATAGTTAGCTTTTCAAATGTGAACATAAATTTTATATTTCTAGATTTGAAAATTCATGGTTTTATCCACATAAATGATGTAAATATTGAATTGCCAAGCATTTACTGTTTCACTAGAATATTAAAGTGTAATTTTTATATTTTTAGAATTATATACAAGAATTATGATATATTCTGAAGATTTATATTTTATAATGATTTTAGACGTGGGTTAAATATAATCGATTTTGAAATTTTTTTTTTGAAATTTTATTTAGATGGATTTTGTCTGAAGGTTCAAATTTTACAATGATTATAGACATGGGTTAAATAAATTAATTTGGACTTTTTTTTTATAAAATTTTTTTTTAGCAAGATTCAATCGAAGGTTCAAATTTTATAATAATTATAGACAAGGAAATAAATTAAATATACACTGTAAATTGAATAATTATTTGATATTATTTATATATCAACATTTGCTGTTTTGTTTTTATGTTTTACGTTTTTCGTTGGATATAATTATTTGCTTACAATAATTCAATTTTGTGTCTTAATGTATTAATAATCTTTAGCTTCTTTAAGATGTTTTATCGTATATGTTAAATATCCTAATTTGCTTTATTTTACATATAATAAACTTGATTTATGCATTTTGAATTTTACATAAGAATGTATATAAAGGTTTAATATTGTTACTTTATATGAAATTATATTTTATTATTTATATCACTGCTATTACTAGAATTCTTTTATTTATATATTTTTTTGTAAAAATTTCGCGAATCTTGAAAAAAATTAAATATTTACTAGAATTGATAGCTAGAAATATATGAATCCTTTTATTTTTTAATTTTTATAAACCTGTGTTATGTTCTCAACAGTTTTCTTTTGGCCTTTATCTAAACAAAGCTGATCTGAAATGGTCATTGATCAAATTTACCCCTTTTCTAGATAAGAAAATAAAATAATACGATTTTTACCATGATATTTCCGTCTATTTCACCGAATTTTTGTCTTGAAACTGATATTTTATCCATTGAGTATATACATGTGCGTTTTTTTCTGAAAATGGGGCATTTTTTTGAAAAAAAAACAAAGCTCTGTATATCCTTTATCAGATTTTCTATTTTAGTTTATCTTTTTAATCATCGCTATGATAACATTGAAATCTCAAAGTTAATGTCTTTATATTCTTATGCAATTAAGATCATAAATATATAACTAAATTGTAATAATGCCATTATTTATAGGAGATTTATATGTTTTTATCCTTTTCAATGATAATTATACCACCATTTTTATGGTTTTTTGATATTTTTTTACTTTTTACGATCGCTTAATCCACATATTTATTAATAATTTACTTTTTTATTGTAAAAGTAAAATTAATTCTTATTACTTTTATAATTGTTATCTTAAAATTCTGAACAATGCTTTTTTCTTTCTATTATAAACAAAAAATATATTCGTTCTATTTTATTTTTTTTTGTTATTATTGGATATTTTATCTTTAGATTAAGATATTCGAACATATCTTGATGTTAGAAAAACACTCTTAAATTTAATTATATGCATGCATATTGTTTTTCTATTCTAATTTATAACTTTCTAGATATAAAATATAGTTATCAAAACATTCGATTTTTCTTTTAAATTGGATTGCGTGAAAGAATAACAAAAAAGAAAAATATTTAATATATAATGATACAATAAATTGTGATATATTTTATTATATTTTTTAACCATTTTTTTACAAACTATTATACTTTTTTTTATAAATTATTTATCTTGAATATTATTCTGATTTTATTTAAATTTTCATTTAGAATCTATAAATTAATAAATCACCATAAAATTTTTAATATTGGCATAAATAATAATAATAAGCGATATATATGTCTATTATATACATTAAACTAGATTTTCAGATTCTAAAGATCTTCACATCAATTGTTCTTTATAATATTCAAAACCATAAATATTTTATTATGTTAAGATTATTTGTTAATTAAATAATAATATGAAAATTTTTGAGATTTAATTATATGTATTTCTATTTCCCATTTATTTCTTTGTTTAAGATTATCTTGTTAATAAATTATTATTTTTTTAAGTTTTTTATTTTATTTTTCATATATATAGAAATATACTGGTGAAATCGAAATAGTTTTCGTGTTTAGTAATTTAAAATAATCTAATAATAGATTCATCTTTTAAAAAACTGAAATTTTCAATGGAAATATAAATATATTGAAAATACAAACGATATATTTTTCTATTTAGACACCGGATATTAGAGTTTTATGTAAATATTTAAAGTTTAATGCACTTATATAATAATATTGATATATAAATTACGTCTCTGATAGAAAACTATAGTTATTGTTTTATTTTATTCCGCATAAATTGTAATTTTTATTGATTATTTGTGGCTTAATTATCATATTTATACCAATCTTTTGGTTTTTTTCTTTATATAGGCGGTTTTCTACTTTTCTAGTTGTATAGAATAAATCCTTTATGTTAAAATAAACAGCTTTTAAATGAATATTTCATGTTAATAGTCTTTTTTATTATAAATATTTCATGCGGCATGTTATATTATCGATTTTCTATGCTATTTTAAATATAATATGTCTGCAGCGAGATGAGAAAAAACAAGTTTTATGTATTTTTTTGTGCCAAAAAGACATATCAATCTCATTTTAAACATAATTTTATTACTTTTAGCTGAATTATGTCGCTGATCAGCCGAATAAGTGGTGATAAATATGTCCACTAGCACAGAAAGAAATAATACAATGATAATTTATGACATTATAAATACATTATCTATAGTTGGAATATATAAAAATCATCTTTTTGTGGATATATAGCCATAACCAACTTGGTTATATTTATGATTTTTTTGCCTTATAATGAATATTTATATACTCTACTAGACACAGTGAATATTTGTACATATGTTTTTTTATTCAGAAAAGGTGAATTTATTAATTTTTCGGTCAATTCCAAGTTTTATGTGTTGCCATATTTTTTTCTGTCTTAAAAAAAACCTAGAACCAAGTCCTGTTTGGCGAAAAAAACAATTTTTACGAGCTTATCATACTTTTATAAGCCAAGGTACACATTCTGAATTTCTCATATTTCTCATTATCTGCGATTTTTTTTAATAATTAATGACATCGCAAAAAAAAGGGATTTTTTTTCTTGTAATAAAATTAAGTTTTCTTATGCTGATTATCTTTTTATTCGTAAAGTACTTAGAAAATCATATATTTTAATTTTTTCTTGTTTCTGAAACTTTTATGTGTGGATTAAGTCGACTATTTTTTTTCTTTATTTTAGTGGTTTTTTTATGTGATAATAACTATCATATACACCAAATCGAAAAAATATGTTTTGAATTATAAATCGATATAGATTATGCTTGATGTATTTTGATATGGGATTTTAGTAGAAAGTTTAAGGATCCTATTATTTTTTTATCTTTTAATGATCAATTACATAAAATATTGAATATATTTTTATATCTTATTAAAATATTCAATTATAAAAAAAGATTTTGATATCATTTAATTGATTTTGATGTTCATTTATAATATATTTTAGGTATGTTTCTTATGTACGAAAATAAAGGTGGATAATGCTAAAATAGGTAATTTTTATGAGTTAAATGTCAAAAAAGCTGTTTTATTTATTAAGTAAATGAATAAAAATGTTTTTTTTTCTTCTTTTTTTTTTAATTTTATGTAATTTTTTTTTATATTTCTAATCATCTAAAATACTAACTTTTTCGATTTTTTTTAATACTGAGATAAAATTATTACTGAATAATGGAATTTATGTAACCTATACACACTCTTAGAAAATATATTTCTGTAAACTAGACATGATTTTGAATTTTAATCTGCTTGCTAAAGTAAAACAAACAACAGATTTAATAATTAAAAATTTGAAGAAATAGATTTTTTATGAACTATTTAGGTGATTTATTTGCTATTTAATACATATAATCGCCTAAATAACCATAAAGAGGTGCTAATTCTGTTAGATAGCTGAATAAAAACCCCTTTTTTGGTATTATTCTACCGCAAATTAACACGTCTAATATTGAATATAACCATAATCATACATTTATAATGAATTATTGGTACTAATAATACAATAATTGTTAAATAGTTCAGCTAGGATGAAATAGAAATATCTATTTAGAATACAGTGTTTGTTGAATACTATTTCTTTAGAATATAATAATAATAAAAATAAGCATTTTTCTGATAATATCTAGGTATATATAGTTTTATTTTCTGTTTTTTTCTTATATCATTTATTATAATGCATTTACCATATAATAAAAAAGTAGTTAGCCTTTTTTTTAAATTTTTCATGTTTAAAAAGTTTATATACATACAGAAATAATATACATATTGCTCTGATATAAAGTAAAAAATGCATAAATACTTGATTTTATTGTAAAAAGTGTATTTTATGGCAAAATATTCGACAATTTATATATGATAATCTATGTTTTATGTTTCTATATCTATTAATAGATTTATATTTTTTAAATTACGATGCAATGAACACAACAATAGAGTCGCCCTTCTAGGGTAGGGGCGACTCTATTATTATATTTATCACTCGTTTATGATATTATTTCTTACCATGTTTTCAATGATCAGATAATCCTCATCTAAAATCTTTCAGTTTTAGTGAATAAAATGAAAAACCATTGATGTCTTTTACAAATTAAATAGCCTTTTATCACTTTTTTGTAATGAAAAAAAAACATCAAAATCTGTGCTAGATTACAAAATAAAACATAAATAAGAGATATAATTGCAAGATATAATCACTCTTATATTTTAAGGCTGCTTCAACAGCCAAATATTTTAAAATTATATCCACAAATGTAATAAATACATTTTTCGTAATTTCTTGGTAACATAAAACCTGGATTTTATATAACTTGCATTATTTAAATTGTTGTATTTTGGATATTTTATATATATATGTTAAATAGAAGCAATTGTCTACAAAAGTTAACACAAATAAGTTCTGATGCTTTTTTCTATAGTAAAAGTTTCTATTTATTTGTGATTTTAAATCTATTCGATTGACATAAAAAATCACATATCCGTGTTTGTAAAAAACGATAAAAAATACTATTAGTGGTATGAAACAATATAAAAAAGGTTTTTTATGCAATTCCTTCTGGTATAATTTGAAGTTTTTCGTTTTTAAAATCCATAAGCTGTAACAATAAAAACTTATCTTCTGTATCGTAGTGTGAGTTTTATCTTAAAAATACAATGTTTTTTTCCCTTTTCTTGATAATCTGTTTTATTTGTTTATAAAATTGCATACTAAGCCTTATGTGAATAAAAAAAGGTTTTTTTTTGTTTTTATAGATAATTGATTTCAAATTATATGTTTAACTATTTAAAGATTAATATTTAATTGCATAATCATTTTTTTTCTTATAAATAGGTTTGAATATTACTCGTTAGATTTTTATATCTTTAACTATTTAAAAACGATTATTTTTGTTTGACTATATATACTTTTATAGGTTCTTCTCTGATATTTTTTATAACTGAGTTTATTCATATGCGTTATAGTTTTTTTGCGTCATTTAATTAACATCAAAAAACATTTATTTCCAGAGAAACCTCTTCTATATGAACTATTTTATTATTTTATACTTTATTATATTTGATTTGAATAGCGTAATATAATGTTTTTATATTTATTCTCTAATCGATATAACTATTACATTATGATAAATTTTGTTTCTTTTTCTGTTTTTATATAAATAAAATCAAAAATCGTATGTTATTTTAGATTTTATTTTTATTTGTTGTACCTAATAATATATTTGTTGTTTTTTTTACAATTCGATAAAAACCAGAAAATTTATTATTATATTTTAAACCAATTTTATAGCTATTAGGTTTTCATTTTTTGTAAATGACTTTATATTTTTTTATTTATCTTCCATTTTTTAATAAATCTAATAGTTAGCTTTTCAAATGTGAACATAAATTTTATATTTCTAGATTTGAAAATTCATGGTTTTATCCACATAAATGATGTAAATATTGAATTGCCAAGCATTTACTGTTTCACTAGAATATTAAAGTGTAATTTTTATATTTTTAGAATTATATACAAGAATTATGATATATTCTGAAGATTTATATTTTATAATGATTTTAGACGTGGGTTAAATATAATCGATTTTGAAATTTTTTTTTTGAAATTTTATTTAGATGGATTTTGTCTGAAGGTTCAAATTTTACAATGATTATAGACATGGGTTAAATAAATTAATTTGGACTTTTTTTTTATAAAATTTTTTTTTAGCAAGATTCAATCGAAGGTTCAAATTTTATAATAATTATAGACAAGGAAATAAATTAAATATACACTGTAAATTGAATAATTATTTGATATTATTTATATATCAACATTTGCTGTTTTGTTTTTATGTTTTACGTTTTTCGTTGGATATAATTATTTGCTTACAATAATTCAATTTTGTGTCTTAATGTATTAATAATCTTTAGCTTCTTTAAGATGTTTTATCGTATATGTTAAATATCCTAATTTGCTTTATTTTACATATAATAAACTTGATTTATGCATTTTGAATTTTACATAAGAATGTATATAAAGGTTTAATATTGTTACTTTATATGAAATTATATTTTATTATTTATATCACTGCTATTACTAGAATTCTTTTATTTATATATTTTTTTGTAAAAATTTCGCGAATCTTGAAAAAAATTAAATATTTACTAGAATTGATAGCTAGAAATATATGAATCCTTTTATTTTTTAATTTTTATAAACCTGTGTTATGTTCTCAACAGTTTTCTTTTGGCCTTTATCTAAACAAAGCTGATCTGAAATGGTCATTGATCAAATTTACCCCTTTTCTAGATAAGAAAATAAAATAATACGATTTTTACCATGATATTTCCGTCTATTTCACCGAATTTTTGTCTTGAAACTGATATTTTATCCATTGAGTATATACATGTGCGTTTTTTTCTGAAAATGGGGCATTTTTTTGAAAAAAAAACAAAGCTCTGTATATCCTTTATCAGATTTTCTATTTTAGTTTATCTTTTTAATCATCGCTATGATAACATTGAAATCTCAAAGTTAATGTCTTTATATTCTTATGCAATTAAGATCATAAATATATAACTAAATTGTAATAATGCCATTATTTATAGGAGATTTATATGTTTTTATCCTTTTCAATGATAATTATACCACCATTTTTATGGTTTTTTGATATTTTTTTACTTTTTACGATCGCTTAATCCACATATTTATTAATAATTTACTTTTTTATTGTAAAAGTAAAATTAATTCTTATTACTTTTATAATTGTTATCTTAAAATTCTGAACAATGCTTTTTTCTTTCTATTATAAACAAAAAATATATTCGTTCTATTTTATTTTTTTTTGTTATTATTGGATATTTTATCTTTAGATTAAGATATTCGAACATATCTTGATGTTAGAAAAACACTCTTAAATTTAATTATATGCATGCATATTGTTTTTCTATTCTAATTTATAACTTTCTAGATATAAAATATAGTTATCAAAACATTCGATTTTTCTTTTAAATTGGATTGCGTGAAAGAATAACAAAAAAGAAAAATATTTAATATATAATGATACAATAAATTGTGATATATTTTATTATATTTTTTAACCATTTTTTTACAAACTATTATACTTTTTTTTATAAATTATTTATCTTGAATATTATTCTGATTTTATTTAAATTTTCATTTAGAATCTATAAATTAATAAATCACCATAAAATTTTTAATATTGGCATAAATAATAATAATAAGCGATATATATGTCTATTATATACATTAAACTAGATTTTCAGATTCTAAAGATCTTCACATCAATTGTTCTTTATAATATTCAAAACCATAAATATTTTATTATGTTAAGATTATTTGTTAATTAAATAATAATATGAAAATTTTTGAGATTTAATTATATGTATTTCTATTTCCCATTTATTTCTTTGTTTAAGATTATCTTGTTAATAAATTATTATTTTTTTAAGTTTTTTATTTTATTTTTCATATATATAGAAATATACTGGTGAAATCGAAATAGTTTTCGTGTTTAGTAATTTAAAATAATCTAATAATAGATTCATCTTTTAAAAAACTGAAATTTTCAATGGAAATATAAATATATTGAAAATACAAACGATATATTTTTCTATTTAGACACCGGATATTAGAGTTTTATGTAAATATTTAAAGTTTAATGCACTTATATAATAATATTGATATATAAATTACGTCTCTGATAGAAAACTATAGTTATTGTTTTATTTTATTCCGCATAAATTGTAATTTTTATTGATTATTTGTGGCTTAATTATCATATTTATACCAATCTTTTGGTTTTTTTCTTTATATAGGCGGTTTTCTACTTTTCTAGTTGTATAGAATAAATCCTTTATGTTAAAATAAACAGCTTTTAAATGAATATTTCATGTTAATAGTCTTTTTTATTATAAATATTTCATGCGGCATGTTATATTATCGATTTTCTATCCTATTTTAAATATAATATGTCTGCAGCGAGATGAGAAAAAACAAGTTTTATGTATTTTTTTGTGCCAAAAAGACATATCAATCTCATTTTAAACATAATTTTATTACTTTTAGCTGAATTATGTCGCTGATCAGCCGAATAAGTGGTGATAAATATGTCCACTAGCACAGAAAGAAATAATACAATGATAATTTATGACATTATAAATACATTATCTATAGTTGGAATATATAAAAATCATCTTTTTGTGGATATATAGCCATAACCAACTTGGTTATATTTATGATTTTTTTGCCTTATAATGAATATTTATATACTCTACTAGACACAGTGAATATTTGTACATATGTTTTTTTATTCAGAAAAGGTGAATTTATTAATTTTTCGGTCAATTCCAAGTTTTATGTGTTGCCATATTTTTTTCTGTCTTAAAAAAAACCTAGAACCAAGTCCTGTTTGGCGAAAAAAACAATTTTTACGAGCTTATCATACTTTTATAAGCCAAGGTACACATTCTGAATTTCTCATATTTCTCATTATCTGCGATTTTTTTTAATAATTAATGACATCGCAAAAAAAAGGGATTTTTTTTCTTGTAATAAAATTAAGTTTTCTTATGCTGATTATCTTTTTATTCGTAAAGTACTTAGAAAATCATATATTTTAATTTTTTCTTGTTTCTGAAACTTTTATGTGTGGATTAAGTCGACTATTTTTTTTCTTTATTTTAGTGGTTTTTTTATGTGATAATAACTATCATATACACCAAATCGAAAAAATATGTTTTGAATTATAAATCGATATAGATTATGCTTGATGTATTTTGATATGGGATTTTAGTAGAAAGTTTAAGGATCCTATTATTTTTTTATCTTTTAATGATCAATTACATAAAATATTGAATATATTTTTATATCTTATTAAAATATTCAATTATAAAAAAAGATTTTGATATCATTTAATTGATTTTGATGTTCATTTATAATATATTTTAGGTATGTTTCTTATGTACGAAAATAAAGGTGGATAATGCTAAAATAGGTAATTTTTATGAGTTAAATGTCAAAAAAGCTGTTTTATTTATTAAGTAAATGAATAAAAATGTTTTTTTTTCTTCTTTTTTTTTTAATTTTATGTAATTTTTTTTTATATTTCTAATCATCTAAAATACTAACTTTTTCGATTTTTTTTAATACTGAGATAAAATTATTACTGAATAATGGAATTTATGTAACCTATACACACTCTTAGAAAATATATTTCTGTAAACTAGACATGATTTTGAATTTTAATCTGCTTGCTAAAGTAAAACAAACAACAGATTTAATAATTAAAAATTTGAAGAAATAGATTTTTTATGAACTATTTAGGTGATTTATTTGCTATTTAATACATATAATCGCCTAAATAACCATAAAGAGGTGCTAATTCTGTTAGATAGCTGAATAAAAACCCCTTTTTTGGTATTATTCTACCGCAAATTAACACGTCTAATATTGAATATAACCATAATCATACATTTATAATGAATTATTGGTACTAATAATACAATAATTGTTAAATAGTTCAGCTAGGATGAAATAGAAATATCTATTTAGAATACAGTGTTTGTTGAATACTATTTCTTTAGAATATAATAATAATAAAAATAAGCATTTTTCTGATAATATCTAGGTATATATAGTTTTATTTTCTGTTTTTTTCTTATATCATTTATTATAATGCATTTACCATATAATAAAAAAGTAGTTAGCCTTTTTTTTAAATTTTTCATGTTTAAAAAGTTTATATACATACAGAAATAATATACATATTGCTCTGATATAAAGTAAAAAATGCATAAATACTTGATTTTATTGTAAAAAGTGTATTTTATGGCAAAATATTCGACAATTTATATATGATAATCTATGTTTTATGTTTCTATATCTATTAATAGATTTATATTTTTTAAATTACGATGCAATGAACACAACAATAGAGTCGCCCTTCTAGGGTAGGGGCGACTCTATTATTATATTTATCACTCGTTTATGATATTATTTCTTACCATGTTTTCAATGATCAGATAATCCTCATCTAAAATCTTTCAGTTTTAGTGAATAAAATGAAAAACCATTGATGTCTTTTACAAATTAAATAGCCTTTTATCACTTTTTTGTAATGAAAAAAAAAACATCAAAATCTGTGCTAGATTACAAAATAAAACATAAATAAGAGATATAATTGCAAGATATAATCACTCTTATATTTTAAGGCTGCTTCAACAGCCAAATATTTTAAAATTATATCCACAAATGTAATAAATATATTTTTCGTAATTTCTTGGTAACATAAAACCTGGATTTTATATAACTTGCATTATTTAAATTGTTGTATTTTGGATATTTTATATATATATGTTAAATAGAAGCAATTGTCTACAAAAGTTAACACAAATAAGTTCTGATGCTTTTTTCTATAGTAAAAGTTTCTATTTATTTGTGATTTTAAATCTATTCGATTGACATAAAAAATCACATATCCGTGTTTGTAAAAAACGATAAAAAATACTATTAGTGGTATGAAACAATATAAAAAAGGTTTTTTATGCAATTCCTTCTGGTATAATTTGAAGTTTTTCGTTTTTAAAATCCATAAGCTGTAACAATAAAAACTTATCTTCTGTATCGTAGTGTGAGTTTTATCTTAAAAATACAATGTTTTTTTCCCTTTTCTTGATAATCTGTTTTATTTGTTTATAAAATTGCATACTAAGCCTTATGTGAATAAAAAAAGGTTTTTTTTTGTTTTTATAGATAATTGATTTCAAATTATATGTTTAACTATTTAAAGATTAATATTTAATTGCATAATCATTTTTTTTCTTATAAATAGGTTTGAATATTACTCGTTAGATTTTTATATCTTTAACTATTTAAAAACGATTATTTTTGTTTGACTATATATACTTTTATAGGTTCTTCTCTGATATTTTTTATAACTGAGTTTATTCATATGCGTTATAGTTTTTTTGCGTCATTTAATTAACATCAAAAAACATTTATTTCCAGAGAAACCTCTTCTATATGAACTATTTTATTATTTTATACTTTATTATATTTGATTTGAATAGCGTAATATAATGTTTTTATATTTATTCTCTAATCGATATAACTATTACATTATGATAAATTTTGTTTCTTTTTCTGTTTTTATATAAATAAAATCAAAAATCGTATGTTATTTTAGATTTTATTTTTATTTGTTGTACCTAATAATATATTTGTTGTTTTTTTTACAATTCGATAAAAACCAGAAAATTTATTATTATATTTTAAACCAATTTTATAGCTATTAGGTTTTCATTTTTTGTAAATGACTTTATATTTTTTTATTTATCTTCCATTTTTTAATAAATCTAATAGTTAGCTTTTCAAATGTGAACATAAATTTTATATTTCTAGATTTGAAAATTCATGGTTTTATCCACATAAATGATGTAAATATTGAATTGCCAAGCATTTACTGTTTCACTAGAATATTAAAGTGTAATTTTTATATTTTTAGAATTATATACAAGAATTATGATATATTCTGAAGATTTATATTTTATAATGATTTTAGACGTGGGTTAAATATAATCGATTTTGAAATTTTTTTTTTGAAATTTTATTTAGATGGATTTTGTCTGAAGGTTCAAATTTTACAATGATTATAGACATGGGTTAAATAAATTAATTTGGACTTTTTTTTTATAAAATTTTTTTTTAGCAAGATTCAATCGAAGGTTCAAATTTTATAATAATTATAGACAAGGAAATAAATTAAATATACACTGTAAATTGAATAATTATTTGATATTATTTATATATCAACATTTGCTGTTTTGTTTTTATGTTTTACGTTTTTCGTTGGATATAATTATTTGCTTACAATAATTCAATTTTGTGTCTTAATGTATTAATAATCTTTAGCTTCTTTAAGATGTTTTATCGTATATGTTAAATATCCTAATTTGCTTTATTTTACATATAATAAACTTGATTTATGCATTTTGAATTTTACATAAGAATGTATATAAAGGTTTAATATTGTTACTTTATATGAAATTATATTTTATTATTTATATCACTGCTATTACTAGAATTCTTTTATTTATATATTTTTTTGTAAAAATTTCGCGAATCTTGAAAAAAATTAAATATTTACTAGAATTGATAGCTAGAAATATATGAATCCTTTTATTTTTTAATTTTTATAAACCTGTGTTATGTTCTCAACAGTTTTCTTTTGGCCTTTATCTAAACAAAGCTGATCTGAAATGGTCATTGATCAAATTTACCCCTTTTCTAGATAAGAAAATAAAATAATACGATTTTTACCATGATATTTCCGTCTATTTCACCGAATTTTTGTCTTGAAACTGATATTTTATCCATTGAGTATATACATGTGCGTTTTTTTCTGAAAATGGGGCATTTTTTTGAAAAAAAAACAAAGCTCTGTATATCCTTTATCAGATTTTCTATTTTAGTTTATCTTTTTAATCATCGCTATGATAACATTGAAATCTCAAAGTTAATGTCTTTATATTCTTATGCAATTAAGATCATAAATATATAACTAAATTGTAATAATGCCATTATTTATAGGAGATTTATATGTTTTTATCCTTTTCAATGATAATTATACCACCATTTTTATGGTTTTTTGATATTTTTTTACTTTTTACGATCGCTTAATCCACATATTTATTAATAATTTACTTTTTTATTGTAAAAGTAAAATTAATTCTTATTACTTTTATAATTGTTATCTTAAAATTCTGAACAATGCTTTTTTCTTTCTATTATAAACAAAAAATATATTCGTTCTATTTTATTTTTTTTTGTTATTATTGGATATTTTATCTTTAGATTAAGATATTCGAACATATCTTGATGTTAGAAAAACACTCTTAAATTTAATTATATGCATGCATATTGTTTTTCTATTCTAATTTATAACTTTCTAGATATAAAATATAGTTATCAAAACATTCGATTTTTCTTTTAAATTGGATTGCGTGAAAGAATAACAAAAAAGAAAAATATTTAATATATAATGATACAATAAATTGTGATATATTTTATTATATTTTTTAACCATTTTTTTACAAACTATTATACTTTTTTTTATAAATTATTTATCTTGAATATTATTCTGATTTTATTTAAATTTTCATTTAGAATCTATAAATTAATAAATCACCATAAAATTTTTAATATTGGCATAAATAATAATAATAAGCGATATATATGTCTATTATATACATTAAACTAGATTTTCAGATTCTAAAGATCTTCACATCAATTGTTCTTTATAATATTCAAAACCATAAATATTTTATTATGTTAAGATTATTTGTTAATTAAATAATAATATGAAAATTTTTGAGATTTAATTATATGTATTTCTATTTCCCATTTATTTCTTTGTTTAAGATTATCTTGTTAATAAATTATTATTTTTTTAAGTTTTTTATTTTATTTTTCATATATATAGAAATATACTGGTGAAATCGAAATAGTTTTCGTGTTTAGTAATTTAAAATAATCTAATAATAGATTCATCTTTTAAAAAACTGAAATTTTCAATGGAAATATAAATATATTGAAAATACAAACGATATATTTTTCTATTTAGACACCGGATATTAGAGTTTTATGTAAATATTTAAAGTTTAATGCACTTATATAATAATATTGATATATAAATTACGTCTCTGATAGAAAACTATAGTTATTGTTTTATTTTATTCCGCATAAATTGTAATTTTTATTGATTATTTGTGGCTTAATTATCATATTTATACCAATCTTTTGGTTTTTTTCTTTATATAGGCGGTTTTCTACTTTTCTAGTTGTATAGAATAAATCCTTTATGTTAAAATAAACAGCTTTTAAATGAATATTTCATGTTAATAGTCTTTTTTATTATAAATATTTCATGCGGCATGTTATATTATCGATTTTCTATGCTATTTTAAATATAATATGTCTGCAGCGAGATGAGAAAAAACAAGTTTTATGTATTTTTTTGTGCCAAAAAGACATATCAATCTCATTTTAAACATAATTTTATTACTTTTAGCTGAATTATGTCGCTGATCAGCCGAATAAGTGGTGATAAATATGTCCACTAGCACAGAAAGAAATAATACAATGATAATTTATGACATTATAAATACATTATCTATAGTTGGAATATATAAAAATCATCTTTTTGTGGATATATAGCCATAACCAACTTGGTTATATTTATGATTTTTTTGCCTTATAATGAATATTTATATACTCTACTAGACACAGTGAATATTTGTACATATGTTTTTTTATTCAGAAAAGGTGAATTTATTAATTTTTCGGTCAATTCCAAGTTTTATGTGTTGCCATATTTTTTTCTGTCTTAAAAAAAACCTAGAACCAAGTCCTGTTTGGCGAAAAAAACAATTTTTACGAGCTTATCATACTTTTATAAGCCAAGGTACACATTCTGAATTTCTCATATTTCTCATTATCTGCGATTTTTTTTAATAATTAATGACATCGCAAAAAAAAGGGATTTTTTTTCTTGTAATAAAATTAAGTTTTCTTATGCTGATTATCTTTTTATTCGTAAAGTACTTAGAAAATCATATATTTTAATTTTTTCTTGTTTCTGAAACTTTTATGTGTGGATTAAGTCGACTATTTTTTTTCTTTATTTTAGTGGTTTTTTTATGTGATAATAACTATCATATACACCAAATCGAAAAAATATGTTTTGAATTATAAATCGATATAGATTATGCTTGATGTATTTTGATATGGGATTTTAGTAGAAAGTTTAAGGATCCTATTATTTTTTTATCTTTTAATGATCAATTACATAAAATATTGAATATATTTTTATATCTTATTAAAATATTCAATTATAAAAAAAGATTTTGATATCATTTAATTGATTTTGATGTTCATTTATAATATATTTTAGGTATGTTTCTTATGTACGAAAATAAAGGTGGATAATGCTAAAATAGGTAATTTTTATGAGTTAAATGTCAAAAAAGCTGTTTTATTTATTAAGTAAATGAATAAAAATGTTTTTTTTTCTTCTTTTTTTTTTAATTTTATGTAATTTTTTTTTATATTTCTAATCATCTAAAATACTAACTTTTTCGATTTTTTTTAATACTGAGATAAAATTATTACTGAATAATGGAATTTATGTAACCTATACACACTCTTAGAAAATATATTTCTGTAAACTAGACATGATTTTGAATTTTAATCTGCTTGCTAAAGTAAAACAAACAACAGATTTAATAATTAAAAATTTGAAGAAATAGATTTTTTATGAACTATTTAGGTGATTTATTTGCTATTTAATACATATAATCGCCTAAATAACCATAAAGAGGTGCTAATTCTGTTAGATAGCTGAATAAAAACCCCTTTTTTGGTATTATTCTACCGCAAATTAACACGTCTAATATTGAATATAACCATAATCATACATTTATAATGAATTATTGGTACTAATAATACAATAATTGTTAAATAGTTCAGCTAGGATGAAATAGAAATATCTATTTAGAATACAGTGTTTGTTGAATACTATTTCTTTAGAATATAATAATAATAAAAATAAGCATTTTTCTGATAATATCTAGGTATATATAGTTTTATTTTCTGTTTTTTTCTTATATCATTTATTATAATGCATTTACCATATAATAAAAAAGTAGTTAGCCTTTTTTTTAAATTTTTCATGTTTAAAAAGTTTATATACATACAGAAATAATATACATATTGCTCTGATATAGAGTAAAAAATGCATAAATACTTGATTTTATTGTAAAAAGTGTATTTTATGGCAAAATATTCGACAATTTATATATGATAATCTATGTTTTATGTTTCTATATCTATTAATAGATTTATATTTTTTAAATTACGATGCAATGAACACAACAATAGAGTCGCCCTTCTAGGGTAGGGGCGACTCTATTATTATATTTATCACTCGTTTATGATATTATTTCTTACCATGTTTTCAATGATCAGATAATCCTCATCTAAAATCTTTCAGTTTTAGTGAATAAAATGAAAAACCATTGATGTCTTTTACAAATTAAATAGCCTTTTATCACTTTTTTGTAATGAAAAAAAAACATCAAAATCTGTGCTAGATTACAAAATAAAACATAAATAAGAGATATAATTGCAAGATATAATCACTCTTATATTTTAAGGCTGCTTCAACAGCCAAATATTTTAAAATTATATCCACAAATGTAATAAATATATTTTTCGTAATTTCTTGGTAACATAAAACCTGGATTTTATATAACTTGCATTATTTAAATTGTTGTATTTTGGATATTTTATATATATATGTTAAATAGAAGCAATTGTCTACAAAAGTTAACACAAATAAGTTCTGATGCTTTTTTCTATAGTAAAAGTTTACATTTATTTGTGATTTTAAATCTATTCGATTGACATAAAAAATCACATATCCGTGTTTGTAAAAAACGATAAAAAATACTATTAGTGGTATGAAACAATATAAAAAAGGTTTTTTATGCAATTCCTTCTGCTATAATTTGAAGTTTTTCGTTTTTAAAATCCATAAGCTGTAACAATAAAAACTTATCTTCTGTATCGTAGTGTGAGTTTTATCTTAAAAATACAATGTTTTTTCCCCTTTTCTTGATAATCTGTTTTATTTGTTTATAAAATTGCATACTAAGCCTTATGTGAATAAAAAAAGGTTTTTTTTTGTTTTTATAGATAATTGATTTCAAATTATATGTTTAACTATTTAAAGATTAATATTTAATTGCATAATCATTTTTTTTCTTATAAATAGGTTTGAATATTACTCGTTAGATTTTTATATCTTTAACTATTTAAAAACGATTATTTTTGTTTGACTATATATACTTTTATAGGTTCTTCTCTGATATTTTTTATAACTGAGTTTATTCATATGCGTTATAGTTTTTTTGCGTCATTTAATTAACATCAAAAAACATTTATTTCCAGAGAAACCTCTTCTATATGAACTATTTTATTATTTTATACTTTATTATATTTGATTTGAATAGCGTAATATAATGTTTTTATATTTATTCTCTAATCGATATAACTATTACATTATGATAAATTTTGTTTCTTTTTCTGTTTTTATATAAATAAAATCAAAAATCGTATGTTATTTTAGATTTTATTTTTATTTGTTGTACCTAATAATATATTTGTTGTTTTTTTTACAATTCGATAAAAACCAGAAAATTTATTATTATATTTTAAACCAATTTTATAGCTATTAGGTTTTCATTTTTTGTAAATGACTTTATATTTTTTTATTTATCTTCCATTTTTTAATAAATCTAATAGTTAGCTTTTCAAATGTGAACATAAATTTTATATTTCTAGATTTGAAAATTCATGGTTTTATCCACATAAATGATGTAAATATTGAATTGCCAAGCATTTACTGTTTCACTAGAATATTAAAGTGTAATTTTTATATTTTTAGAATTATATACAAGAATTATGATATATTCTGAAGATTTATATTTTATAATGATTTTAGACGTGGGTTAAATATAATCGATTTTGAAATTTTTTTTTTGAAATTTTATTTAGATGGATTTTGTCTGAAGGTTCAAATTTTACAATGATTATAGACATGGGTTAAATAAATTAATTTGGACTTTTTTTTTATAAAATTTTTTTTTAGCAAGATTCAATCGAAGGTTCAAATTTTATAATAATTATAGACAAGGAAATAAATTAAATATACACTGTAAATTGAATAATTATTTGATATTATTTATATATCAACATTTGCTGTTTTGTTTTTATGTTTTACGTTTTTCGTTGGATATAATTATTTGCTTACAATAATTCAATTTTGTGTCTTAATGTATTAATAATCTTTAGCTTCTTTAAGATGTTTTATCGTATATGTTAAATATCCTAATTTGCTTTATTTTACATATAATAAACTTGATTTATGCATTTTGAATTTTACATAAGAATGTATATAAAGGTTTAATATTGTTACTTTATATGAAATTATATTTTATTATTTATATCACTGCTATTACTAGAATTCTTTTATTTATATATTTTTTTGTAAAAATTTCGCGAATCTTGAAAAAAATTAAATATTTACTAGAATTGATAGCTAGAAATATATGAATCCTTTTATTTTTTAATTTTTATAAACCTGTGTTATGTTCTCAACAGTTTTCTTTTGGCCTTTATCTAAACAAAGCTGATCTGAAATGGTCATTGATCAAATTTACCCCTTTTCTAGATAAGAAAATAAAATAATACGATTTTTACCATGATATTTCCGTCTATTTCACCGAATTTTTGTCTTGAAACTGATATTTTATCCATTGAGTATATACATGTGCGTTTTTTTCTGAAAATGGGGCATTTTTTTGAAAAAAAAACAAAGCTCTGTATATCCTTTATCAGATTTTCTATTTTAGTTTATCTTTTTAATCATCGCTATGATAACATTGAAATCTCAAAGTTAATGTCTTTATATTCTTATGCAATTAAGATCATAAATATATAACTAAATTGTAATAATGCCATTATTTATAGGAGATTTATATGTTTTTATCCTTTTCAATGATAATTATACCACCATTTTTATGGTTTTTTGATATTTTTTTACTTTTTACGATCGCTTAATCCACATATTTATTAATAATTTACTTTTTTATTGTAAAAGTAAAATTAATTCTTATTACTTTTATAATTGTCATCTTAAAATTCTGAACAATGCTTTTTTCTTTCTATTATAAACAAAAAATATATTCGTTCTATTTTATTTTTTTTTGTTATTATTGGATATTTTATCTTTAGATTAAGATATTCGAACATATCTTGATGTTAGAAAAACACTCTTAAATTTAATTATATGCATGCATATTGTTTTTCTATTCTAATTTATAACTTTCTAGATATAAAATATAGTTATCAAAACATTCGATTTTTCTTTTAAATTGGATTGCGTGAAAGAATAACAAAAAAGAAAAATATTTAATATATAATGATACAATAAATTGTGATATATTTTATTATATTTTTTAACCATTTTTTTACAAACTATTATACTTTTTTTTATAAATTATTTATCTTGAATATTATTCTGATTTTATTTAAATTTTCATTTAGAATCTATAAATTAATAAATCACCATAAAATTTTTAATATTGGCATAAATAATAATAATAAGCGATATATATGTCTATTATATACATTAAACTAGATTTTCAGATTCTAAAGATCTTCACATCAATTGTTCTTTATAATATTCAAAACCATAAATATTTTATTATGTTAAGATTATTTGTTAATTAAATAATAATATGAAAATTTTTGAGATTTAATTATATGTATTTCTATTTCCCATTTATTTCTTTGTTTAAGATTATCTTGTTAATAAATTATTATTTTTTTAAGTTTTTTATTTTATTTTTCATATATATAGAAATATACTGGTGAAATCGAAATAGTTTTCGTGTTTAGTAATTTAAAATAATCTAATAATAGATTCATCTTTTAAAAAACTGAAATTTTCAATGGAAATATAAATATATTGAAAATACAAACGATATATTTTTCTATTTAGACACCGGATATTAGAGTTTTATGTAAATATTTAAAGTTTAATGCACTTATATAATAATATTGATATATAAATTACGTCTCTGATAGAAAACTATAGTTATTGTTTTATTTTATTCCGCATAAATTGTAATTTTTATTGATTATTTGTGGCTTAATTATCATATTTATACCAATCTTTTGGTTTTTTTCTTTATATAGGCGGTTTTCTACTTTTCTAGTTGTATAGAATAAATCCTTTATGTTAAAATAAACAGCTTTTAAATGAATATTTCATGTTAATAGTCTTTTTTATTATAAATATTTCATGCGGCATGTTATATTATCGATTTTCTATGCTATTTTAAATATAATATGTCTGCAGCGAGATGAGAAAAAACAAGTTTTATGTATTTTTTTGTGCCAAAAAGACATATCAATCTCATTTTAAACATAATTTTATTACTTTTAGCTGAATTATGTCGCTGATCAGCCGAATAAGTGGTGATAAATATGTCCACTAGCACAGAAAGAAATAATACAATGATAATTTATGACATTATAAATACATTATCTATAGTTGGAATATATAAAAATCATCTTTTTGTGGATATATAGCCATAACCAACTTGGTTATATTTATGATTTTTTTGCCTTATAATGAATATTTATATACTCTACTAGACACAGTGAATATTTGTACATATGTTTTTTTATTCAGAAAAGGTGAATTTATTAATTTTTCGGTCAATTCCAAGTTTTATGTGTTGCCATATTTTTTTCTGTCTTAAAAAAAACCTAGAACCAAGTCCTGTTTGGCGAAAAAAACAATTTTTACGAGCTTATCATACTTTTATAAGCCAAGGTACACATTCTGAATTTCTCATATTTCTCATTATCTGCGATTTTTTTTAATAATTAATGACATCGCAAAAAAAAGGGATTTTTTTTCTTGTAATAAAATTAAGTTTTCTTATGCTGATTATCTTTTTATTCGTAAAGTACTTAGAAAATCATATATTTTAATTTTTTCTTGTTTCTGAAACTTTTATGTGTGGATTAAGTCGACTATTTTTTTTCTTTATTTTAGTGGTTTTTTTATGTGATAATAACTATCATATACACCAAATCGAAAAAATATGTTTTGAATTATAAATCGATATAGATTATGCTTGATGTATTTTGATATGGGATTTTAGTAGAAAGTTTAAGGATCCTATTATTTTTTTATCTTTTAATGATCAATTACATAAAATATTGAATATATTTTTATATCTTATTAAAATATTCAATTATAAAAAAAGATTTTGATATCATTTAATTGATTTTGATGTTCATTTATAATATATTTTAGGTATGTTTCTTATGTACGAAAATAAAGGTGGATAATGCTAAAATAGGTAATTTTTATGAGTTAAATGTCAAAAAAGCTGTTTTATTTATTAAGTAAATGAATAAAAATGTTTTTTTTTCTTCTTTTTTTTTTAATTTTATGTAATTTTTTTTTATATTTCTAATCATCTAAAATACTAACTTTTTCGATTTTTTTTAATACTGAGATAAAATTATTACTGAATAATGGAATTTATGTAACCTATACACACTCTTAGAAAATATATTTCTGTAAACTAGACATGATTTTGAATTTTAATCTGCTTGCTAAAGTAAAACAAACAACAGATTTAATAATTAAAAATTTGAAGAAATAGATTTTTTATGAACTATTTAGGTGATTTATTTGCTATTTAATACATATAATCGCCTAAATAACCATAAAGAGGTGCTAATTCTGTTAGATAGCTGAATAAAAACCCCTTTTTTGGTATTATTCTACCGCAAATTAACACGTCTAATATTGAATATAACCATAATCATACATTTATAATGAATTATTGGTACTAATAATACAATAATTGTTAAATAGTTCAGCTAGGATGAAATAGAAATATCTATTTAGAATACAGTGTTTGTTGAATACTATTTCTTTAGAATATAATAATAATAAAAATAAGCATTTTTCTGATAATATCTAGGTATATATAGTTTTATTTTCTGTTTTTTTCTTATATCATTTATTATAATGCATTTACCATATAATAAAAAAGTAGTTAGCCTTTTTTTTAAATTTTTCATGTTTAAAAAGTTTATATACATACAGAAATAATATACATATTGCTCTGATATAAAGTAAAAAATGCATAAATACTTGATTTTATTGTAAAAAGTGTATTTTATGGCAAAATATTCGACAATTTATATATGATAATCTATGTTTTATGTTTCTATATCTATTAATAGATTTATATTTTTTAAATTACGATGCAATGAACACAACAATAGAGTCGCCCTTCTAGGGTAGGGGCGACTCTATTATTATATTTATCACTCGTTTATGATATTATTTCTTACCATGTTTTCAATGATCAGATAATCCTCATCTAAAATCTTTCAGTTTTAGTGAATAAAATGAAAAACCATTGATGTCTTTTACAAATTAAATAGCCTTTTATCACTTTTTTGTAATGAAAAAAAAACATCAAAATCTGTGCTAGATTACAAAATAAAACATAAATAAGAGATATAATTGCAAGATATAATCACTCTTATATTTTAAGGCTGCTTCAACAGCCAAATATTTTAAAATTATATCCACAAATGTAATAAATACATTTTTCGTAATTTCTTGGTAACATAAAACCTGGATTTTATATAACTTGCATTATTTAAATTGTTGTATTTTGGATATTTTATATATATATGTTAAATAGAAGCAATTGTCTACAAAAGTTAACACAAATAAGTTCTGATGCTTTTTTCTATAGTAAAAGTTTCTATTTATTTGTGATTTTAAATCTATTCGATTGACATAAAAAATCACATATCCGTGTTTGTAAAAAACGATAAAAAATACTATTAGTGGTATGAAACAATATAAAAAAGGTTTTTTATGCAATTCTTCTGGTATAATTTGAAGTTTTTCGTTTTTAAAATCCATAAGCTGTAACAATAAAAACTTATCTTCTGTATCGTAGTGTGAGTTTTATCTTAAAAATACAATGTTTTTTTCCCTTTTCTTGATAATCTGTTTTATTTGTTTATAAAATTGCATACTAAGCCTTATGTGAATAAAAAAAGGTTTTTTTTTGTTTTTATAGATAATTGATTTCAAATTATATGTTTAACTATTTAAAGATTAATATTTAATTGCATAATCATTTTTTTTCTTATAAATAGGTTTGAATATTACTCGTTAGATTTTTATATCTTTAACTATTTAAAAACGATTATTTTTGTTTGACTATATATACTTTTATAGGTTCTTCTCTGATATTTTTTATAACTGAGTTTATTCATATGCGTTATAGTTTTTTTGCGTCATTTAATTAACATCAAAAAACATTTATTTCCAGAGAAACCTCTTCTATATGAACTATTTTATTATTTTATACTTTATTATATTTGATTTGAATAGCGTAATATAATGTTTTTATATTTATTCTCTAATCGATATAACTATTACATTATGATAAATTTTGTTTCTTTTTCTGTTTTTATATAAATAAAATCAAAAATCGTATGTTATTTTAGATTTTATTTTTATTTGTTGTACCTAATAATATATTTGTTGTTTTTTTTACAATTCGATAAAAACCAGAAAATTTATTATTATATTTTAAACCAATTTTATAGCTATTAGGTTTTCATTTTTTGTAAATGACTTTATATTTTTTTATTTATCTTCCATTTTTTAATAAATCTAATAGTTAGCTTTTCAAATGTGAACATAAATTTTATATTTCTAGATTTGAAAATTCATGGTTTTATCCACATAAATGATGTAAATATTGAATTGCCAAGCATTTACTGTTTCACTAGAATATTAAAGTGTAATTTTTATATTTTTAGAATTATATACAAGAATTATGATATATTCTGAAGATTTATATTTTATAATGATTTTAGACGTGGGTTAAATATAATCGATTTTGAAATTTTTTTTTTGAAATTTTATTTAGATGGATTTTGTCTGAAGGTTCAAATTTTACAATGATTATAGACATGGGTTAAATAAATTAATTTGGACTTTTTTTTTATAAAATTTTTTTTTAGCAAGATTCAATCGAAGGTTCAAATTTTATAATAATTATAGACAAGGAAATAAATTAAATATACACTGTAAATTGAATAATTATTTGATATTATTTATATATCAACATTTGCTGTTTTGTTTTTATGTTTTACGTTTTTCGTTGGATATAATTATTTGCTTACAATAATTCAATTTTGTGTCTTAATGTATTAATAATCTTTAGCTTCTTTAAGATGTTTTATCGTATATGTTAAATATCCTAATTTGCTTTATTTTACATATAATAAACTTGATTTATGCATTTTGAATTTTACATAAGAATGTATATAAAGGTTTAATATTGTTACTTTATATGAAATTATATTTTATTATTTATATCACTGCTATTACTAGAATTCTTTTATTTATATATTTTTTTGTAAAAATTTCGCGAATCTTGAAAAAAATTAAATATTTACTAGAATTGATAGCTAGAAATATATGAATCCTTTTATTTTTTAATTTTTATAAACCTGTGTTATGTTCTCAACAGTTTTCTTTTGGCCTTTATCTAAACAAAGCTGATCTGAAATGGTCATTGATCAAATTTACCCCTTTTCTAGATAAGAAAATAAAATAATACGATTTTTACCATGATATTTCCGTCTATTTCACCGAATTTTTGTCTTGAAACTGATATTTTATCCATTGAGTATATACATGTGCGTTTTTTTCTGAAAATGGGGCATTTTTTTGAAAAAAAAACAAAGCTCTGTATATCCTTTATCAGATTTTCTATTTTAGTTTATCTTTTTAATCATCGCTATGATAACATTGAAATCTCAAAGTTAATGTCTTTATATTCTTATGCAATTAAGATCATAAATATATAACTAAATTGTAATAATGCCATTATTTATAGGAGATTTATATGTTTTTATCCTTTTCAATGATAATTATACCACCATTTTTATGGTTTTTTGATATTTTTTTACTTTTTACGATCGCTTAATCCACATATTTATTAATAATTTACTTTTTTATTGTAAAAGTAAAATTAATTCTTATTACTTTTATAATTGTTATCTTAAAATTCTGAACAATGCTTTTTTCTTTCTATTATAAACAAAAAATATATTCGTTCTATTTTATTTTTTTTTGTTATTATTGGATATTTTATCTTTAGATTAAGATATTCGAACATATCTTGATGTTAGAAAAACACTCTTAAATTTAATTATATGCATGCATATTGTTTTTCTATTCTAATTTATAACTTTCTAGATATAAAATATAGTTATCAAAACATTCGATTTTTCTTTTAAATTGGATTGCGTGAAAGAATAACAAAAAAGAAAAATATTTAATATATAATGATACAATAAATTGTGATATATTTTATTATATTTTTTAACCATTTTTTTACAAACTATTATACTTTTTTTTATAAATTATTTATCTTGAATATTATTCTGATTTTATTTAAATTTTCATTTAGAATCTATAAATTAATAAATCACCATAAAATTTTTAATATTGGCATAAATAATAATAATAAGCGATATATATGTCTATTATATACATTAAACTAGATTTTCAGATTCTAAAGATCTTCACATCAATTGTTCTTTATAATATTCAAAACCATAAATATTTTATTATGTTAAGATTATTTGTTAATTAAATAATAATATGAAAATTTTTGAGATTTAATTATATGTATTTCTATTTCCCATTTATTTCTTTGTTTAAGATTATCTTGTTAATAAATTATTATTTTTTTAAGTTTTTTATTTTATTTTTCATATATATAGAAATATACTGGTGAAATCGAAATAGTTTTCGTGTTTAGTAATTTAAAATAATCTAATAATAGATTCATCTTTTAAAAAACTGAAATTTTCAATGGAAATATAAATATATTGAAAATACAAACGATATATTTTTCTATTTAGACACCGGATATTAGAGTTTTATGTAAATATTTAAAGTTTAATGCACTTATATAATAATATTGATATATAAATTACGTCTCTGATAGAAAACTATAGTTATTGTTTTATTTTATTCCGCATAAATTGTAATTTTTATTGATTATTTGTGGCTTAATTATCATATTTATACCAATCTTTTGGTTTTTTTCTTTATATAGGCGGTTTTCTACTTTTCTAGTTGTATAGAATAAATCCTTTATGTTAAAATAAACAGCTTTTAAATGAATATTTCATGTTAATAGTCTTTTTTATTATAAATATTTCATGCGGCATGTTATATTATCGATTTTCTATCCTATTTTAAATATAATATGTCTGCAGCGAGATGAGAAAAAACAAGTTTTATGTATTTTTTTGTGCCAAAAAGACATATCAATCTCATTTTAAACATAATTTTATTACTTTTAGCTGAATTATGTCGCTGATCAGCCGAATAAGTGGTGATAAATATGTCCACTAGCACAGAAAGAAATAATACAATGATAATTTATGACATTATAAATACATTATCTATAGTTGGAATATATAAAAATCATCTTTTTGTGGATATATAGCCATAACCAACTTGGTTATATTTATGATTTTTTTGCCTTATAATGAATATTTATATACTCTACTAGACACAGTGAATATTTGTACATATGTTTTTTTATTCAGAAAAGGTGAATTTATTAATTTTTCGGTCAATTCCAAGTTTTATGTGTTGCCATATTTTTTTCTGTCTTAAAAAAAACCTAGAACCAAGTCCTGTTTGGCGAAAAAAACAATTTTTACGAGCTTATCATACTTTTATAAGCCAAGGTACACATTCTGAATTTCTCATATTTCTCATTATCTGCGATTTTTTTTAATAATTAATGACATCGCAAAAAAAAGGGATTTTTTTTCTTGTAATAAAATTAAGTTTTCTTATGCTGATTATCTTTTTATTCGTAAAGTACTTAGAAAATCATATATTTTAATTTTTTCTTGTTTCTGAAACTTTTATGTGTGGATTAAGTCGACTATTTTTTTTCTTTATTTTAGTGGTTTTTTTATGTGATAATAACTATCATATACACCAAATCGAAAAAATATGTTTTGAATTATAAATCGATATAGATTATGCTTGATGTATTTTGATATGGGATTTTAGTAGAAAGTTTAAGGATCCTATTATTTTTTTATCTTTTAATGATCAATTACATAAAATATTGAATATATTTTTATATCTTATTAAAATATTCAATTATAAAAAAAGATTTTGATATCATTTAATTGATTTTGATGTTCATTTATAATATATTTTAGGTATGTTTCTTATGTACGAAAATAAAGGTGGATAATGCTAAAATAGGTAATTTTTATGAGTTAAATGTCAAAAAAGCTGTTTTATTTATTAAGTAAATGAATAAAAATGTTTTTTTTTCTTCTTTTTTTTTTAATTTTATGTAATTTTTTTTTATATTTCTAATCATCTAAAATACTAACTTTTTCGATTTTTTTTAATACTGAGATAAAATTATTACTGAATAATGGAATTTATGTAACCTATACACACTCTTAGAAAATATATTTCTGTAAACTAGACATGATTTTGAATTTTAATCTGCTTGCTAAAGTAAAACAAACAACAGATTTAATAATTAAAAATTTGAAGAAATAGATTTTTTATGAACTATTTAGGTGATTTATTTGCTATTTAATACATATAATCGCCTAAATAACCATAAAGAGGTGCTAATTCTGTTAGATAGCTGAATAAAAACCCCTTTTTTGGTATTATTCTACCGCAAATTAACACGTCTAATATTGAATATAACCATAATCATACATTTATAATGAATTATTGGTACTAATAATACAATAATTGTTAAATAGTTCAGCTAGGATGAAATAGAAATATCTATTTAGAATACAGTGTTTGTTGAATACTATTTCTTTAGAATATAATAATAATAAAAATAAGCATTTTTCTGATAATATCTAGGTATATATAGTTTTATTTTCTGTTTTTTTCTTATATCATTTATTATAATGCATTTACCATATAATAAAAAAGTAGTTAGCCTTTTTTTTAAATTTTTCATGTTTAAAAAGTTTATATACATACAGAAATAATATACATATTGCTCTGATATAAAGTAAAAAATGCATAAATACTTGATTTTATTGTAAAAAGTGTATTTTATGGCAAAATATTCGACAATTTATATATGATAATCTATGTTTTATGTTTCTATATCTATTAATAGATTTATATTTTTTAAATTACGATGCAATGAACACAACAATAGAGTCGCCCTTCTAGGGTAGGGGTGACTCTATTATTATATTTATCACTCGTTTATGATATTATTTCTTACCATGTTTTCAATGATCAGATAATCCTCATCTAAAATCTTTCAGTTTTAGTGAATAAAATGAAAAACCATTGATGTCTTTTACAAATTAAATAGCCTTTTATCACTTTTTTGTAATGAAAAAAAAACATCAAAATCTGTGCTAGATTACAAAATAAAACATAAATAAGAGATATAATTGCAAGATATAATCACTCTTATATTTTAAGGCTGCTTCAACAGCCAAATATTTTAAAATTATATCCACAAATGTAATAAATACATTTTTCGTAATTTCTTGGTAACATAAAACCTGGATTTTATATAACTTGCATTATTTAAATTGTTGTATTTTGGATATTTTATATATATATGTTAAATAGAAGCAATTGTCTACAAAAGTTAACACAAATAAGTTCTGATGCTTTTTTCTATAGTAAAAGTTTCTATTTATTTGTGATTTTAAATCTATTCGATTGACATAAAAAATCACATATCCGTGTTTGTAAAAAACGATAAAAAATACTATTAGTGGTATGAAACAATATAAAAAAGGTTTTTTATGCAATTCTTCTGGTATAATTTGAAGTTTTTCGTTTTTAAAATCCATAAGCTGTAACAATAAAAACTTATCTTCTGTATCGTAGTGTGAGTTTTATCTTAAAAATACAATGTTTTTTTCCCTTTTCTTGATAATCTGTTTTATTTGTTTATAAAATTGCATACTAAGCCTTATGTGAATAAAAAAAGGTTTTTTTTTGTTTTTATAGATAATTGATTTCAAATTATATGTTTAACTATTTAAAGATTAATATTTAATTGCATAATCATTTTTTTTCTTATAAATAGGTTTGAATATTACTCGTTAGATTTTTATATCTTTAACTATTTAAAAACGATTATTTTTGTTTGACTATATATACTTTTATAGGTTCTTCTCTGATATTTTTTATAACTGAGTTTATTCATATGCGTTATAGTTTTTTTGCGTCATTTAATTAACATCAAAAAACATTTATTTCCAGAGAAACCTCTTCTATATGAACTATTTTATTATTTTATACTTTATTATATTTGATTTGAATAGCGTAATATAATGTTTTTATATTTATTCTCTAATCGATATAACTATTACATTATGATAAATTTTGTTTCTTTTTCTGTTTTTATATAAATAAAATCAAAAATCGTATGTTATTTTAGATTTTATTTTTATTTGTTGTACCTAATAATATATTTGTTGTTTTTTTTACAATTCGATAAAAACCAGAAAATTTATTATTATATTTTAAACCAATTTTATAGCTATTAGGTTTTCATTTTTTGTAAATGACTTTATATTTTTTTATTTATCTTCCATTTTTTAATAAATCTAATAGTTAGCTTTTCAAATGTGAACATAAATTTTATATTTCTAGATTTGAAAATTCATGGTTTTATCCACATAAATGATGTAAATATTGAATTGCCAAGCATTTACTGTTTCACTAGAATATTAAAGTGTAATTTTTATATTTTTAGAATTATATACAAGAATTATGATATATTCTGAAGATTTATATTTTATAATGATTTTAGACGTGGGTTAAATATAATCGATTTTGAAATTTTTTTTTTGAAATTTTATTTAGATGGATTTTGTCTGAAGGTTCAAATTTTACAATGATTATAGACATGGGTTAAATAAATTAATTTGGACTTTTTTTTTATAAAATTTTTTTTTAGCAAGATTCAATCGAAGGTTCAAATTTTATAATAATTATAGACAAGGAAATAAATTAAATATACACTGTAAATTGAATAATTATTTGATATTATTTATATATCAACATTTGCTGTTTTGTTTTTATGTTTTACGTTTTTCGTTGGATATAATTATTTGCTTACAATAATTCAATTTTGTGTCTTAATGTATTAATAATCTTTAGCTTCTTTAAGATGTTTTATCGTATATGTTAAATATCCTAATTTGCTTTATTTTACATATAATAAACTTGATTTATGCATTTTGAATTTTACATAAGAATGTATATAAAGGTTTAATATTGTTACTTTATATGAAATTATATTTTATTATTTATATCACTGCTATTACTAGAATTCTTTTATTTATATATTTTTTTGTAAAAATTTCGCGAATCTTGAAAAAAATTAAATATTTACTAGAATTGATAGCTAGAAATATATGAATCCTTTTATTTTTTAATTTTTATAAACCTGTGTTATGTTCTCAACAGTTTTCTTTTGGCCTTTATCTAAACAAAGCTGATCTGAAATGGTCATTGATCAAATTTACCCCTTTTCTAGATAAGAAAATAAAATAATACGATTTTTACCATGATATTTCCGTCTATTTCACCGAATTTTTGTCTTGAAACTGATATTTTATCCATTGAGTATATACATGTGCGTTTTTTTCTGAAAATGGGGCATTTTTTTGAAAAAAAAACAAAGCTCTGTATATCCTTTATCAGATTTTCTATTTTAGTTTATCTTTTTAATCATCGCTATGATAACATTGAAATCTCAAAGTTAATGTCTTTATATTCTTATGCAATTAAGATCATAAATATATAACTAAATTGTAATAATGCCATTATTTATAGGAGATTTATATGTTTTTATCCTTTTCAATGATAATTATACCACCATTTTTATGGTTTTTTGATATTTTTTTACTTTTTACGATCGCTTAATCCACATATTTATTAATAATTTACTTTTTTATTGTAAAAGTAAAATTAATTCTTATTACTTTTATAATTGTTATCTTAAAATTCTGAACAATGCTTTTTTCTTTCTATTATAAACAAAAAATATATTCGTTCTATTTTATTTTTTTTTGTTATTATTGGATATTTTATCTTTAGATTAAGATATTCGAACATATCTTGATGTTAGAAAAACACTCTTAAATTTAATTATATGCATGCATATTGTTTTTCTATTCTAATTTATAACTTTCTAGATATAAAATATAGTTATCAAAACATTCGATTTTTCTTTTAAATTGGATTGCGTGAAAGAATAACAAAAAAGAAAAATATTTAATATATAATGATACAATAAATTGTGATATATTTTATTATATTTTTTAACCATTTTTTTACAAACTATTATACTTTTTTTTATAAATTATTTATCTTGAATATTATTCTGATTTTATTTAAATTTTCATTTAGAATCTATAAATTAATAAATCACCATAAAATTTTTAATATTGGCATAAATAATAATAATAAGCGATATATATGTCTATTATATACATTAAACTAGATTTTCAGATTCTAAAGATCTTCACATCAATTGTTCTTTATAATATTCAAAACCATAAATATTTTATTATGTTAAGATTATTTGTTAATTAAATAATAATATGAAAATTTTTGAGATTTAATTATATGTATTTCTATTTCCCATTTATTTCTTTGTTTAAGATTATCTTGTTAATAAATTATTATTTTTTTAAGTTTTTTATTTTATTTTTCATATATATAGAAATATACTGGTGAAATCGAAATAGTTTTCGTGTTTAGTAATTTAAAATAATCTAATAATAGATTCATCTTTTAAAAAACTGAAATTTTCAATGGAAATATAAATATATTGAAAATACAAACGATATATTTTTCTATTTAGACACCGGATATTAGAGTTTTATGTAAATATTTAAAGTTTAATGCACTTATATAATAATATTGATATATAAATTACGTCTCTGATAGAAAACTATAGTTATTGTTTTATTTTATTCCGCATAAATTGTAATTTTTATTGATTATTTGTGGCTTAATTATCATATTTATACCAATCTTTTGGTTTTTTTCTTTATATAGGCGGTTTTCTACTTTTCTAGTTGTATAGAATAAATCCTTTATGTTAAAATAAACAGCTTTTAAATGAATATTTCATGTTAATAGTCTTTTTTATTATAAATATTTCATGCGGCATGTTATATTATCGATTTTCTATCCTATTTTAAATATAATATGTCTGCAGCGAGATGAGAAAAAACAAGTTTTATGTATTTTTTTGTGCCAAAAAGACATATCAATCTCATTTTAAACATAATTTTATTACTTTTAGCTGAATTATGTCGCTGATCAGCCGAATAAGTGGTGATAAATATGTCCACTAGCACAGAAAGAAATAATACAATGATAATTTATGACATTATAAATACATTATCTATAGTTGGAATATATAAAAATCATCTTTTTGTGGATATATAGCCATAACCAACTTGGTTATATTTATGATTTTTTTGCCTTATAATGAATATTTATATACTCTACTAGACACAGTGAATATTTGTACATATGTTTTTTTATTCAGAAAAGGTGAATTTATTAATTTTTCGGTCAATTCCAAGTTTTATGTGTTGCCATATTTTTTTCTGTCTTAAAAAAAACCTAGAACCAAGTCCTGTTTGGCGAAAAAAACAATTTTTACGAGCTTATCATACTTTTATAAGCCAAGGTACACATTCTGAATTTCTCATATTTCTCATTATCTGCGATTTTTTTTAATAATTAATGACATCGCAAAAAAAAGGGATTTTTTTTCTTGTAATAAAATTAAGTTTTCTTATGCTGATTATCTTTTTATTCGTAAAGTACTTAGAAAATCATATATTTTAATTTTTTCTTGTTTCTGAAACTTTTATGTGTGGATTAAGTCGACTATTTTTTTTCTTTATTTTAGTGGTTTTTTTATGTGATAATAACTATCATATACACCAAATCGAAAAAATATGTTTTGAATTATAAATCGATATAGATTATGCTTGATGTATTTTGATATGGGATTTTAGTAGAAAGTTTAAGGATCCTATTATTTTTTTATCTTTTAATGATCAATTACATAAAATATTGAATATATTTTTATATCTTATTAAAATATTCAATTATAAAAAAAGATTTTGATATCATTTAATTGATTTTGATGTTCATTTATAATATATTTTAGGTATGTTTCTTATGTACGAAAATAAAGGTGGATAATGCTAAAATAGGTAATTTTTATGAGTTAAATGTCAAAAAAGCTGTTTTATTTATTAAGTAAATGAATAAAAATGTTTTTTTTTCTTCTTTTTTTTTTAATTTTATGTAATTTTTTTTTATATTTCTAATCATCTAAAATACTAACTTTTTCGATTTTTTTTAATACTGAGATAAAATTATTACTGAATAATGGAATTTATGTAACCTATACACACTCTTAGAAAATATATTTCTGTAAACTAGACATGATTTTGAATTTTAATCTGCTTGCTAAAGTAAAACAAACAACAGATTTAATAATTAAAAATTTGAAGAAATAGATTTTTTATGAACTATTTAGGTGATTTATTTGCTATTTAATACATATAATCGCCTAAATAACCATAAAGAGGTGCTAATTCTGTTAGATAGCTGAATAAAAACCCCTTTTTTGGTATTATTCTACCGCAAATTAACACGTCTAATATTGAATATAACCATAATCATACATTTATAATGAATTATTGGTACTAATAATACAATAATTGTTAAATAGTTCAGCTAGGATGAAATAGAAATATCTATTTAGAATACAGTGTTTGTTGAATACTATTTCTTTAGAATATAATAATAATAAAAATAAGCATTTTTCTGATAATATCTAGGTATATATAGTTTTATTTTCTGTTTTTTTCTTATATCATTTATTATAATGCATTTACCATATAATAAAAAAGTAGTTAGCCTTTTTTTTAAATTTTTCATGTTTAAAAAGTTTATATACATACAGAAATAATATACATATTGCTCTGATATAAAGTAAAAAATGCATAAATACTTGATTTTATTGTAAAAAGTGTATTTTATGGCAAAATATTCGACAATTTATATATGATAATCTATGTTTTATGTTTCTATATCTATTAATAGATTTATATTTTTTAAATTACGATGCAATGAACACAACAATAGAGTCGCCCTTCTAGGGTAGGGGCGACTCTATTATTATATTTATCACTCGTTTATGATATTATTTCTTACCATGTTTTCAATGATCAGATAATCCTCATCTAAAATCTTTCAGTTTTAGTGAATAAAATGAAAAACCATTGATGTCTTTTACAAATTAAATAGCCTTTTATCACTTTTTTGTAATGAAAAAAAAACATCAAAATCTGTGCTAGATTACAAAATAAAACATAAATAAGAGATATAATTGCAAGATATAATCACTCTTATATTTTAAGGCTGCTTCAACAGCCAAATATTTTAAAATTATATCCACAAATGTAATAAATACATTTTTCGTAATTTCTTGGTAACATAAAACCTGGATTTTATATAACTTGCATTATTTAAATTGTTGTATTTTGGATATTTTATATATATATGTTAAATAGAAGCAATTGTCTACAAAAGTTAACACAAATAAGTTCTGATGCTTTTTTCTATAGTAAAAGTTTCTATTTATTTGTGATTTTAAATCTATTCGATTGACATAAAAAATCACATATCCGTGTTTGTAAAAAACGATAAAAAATACTATTAGTGGTATGAAACAATATAAAAAAGGTTTTTTATGCAATTCCTTCTGGTATAATTTGAAGTTTTTCGTTTTTAAAATCCATAAGCTGTAACAATAAAAACTTATCTTCTGTATCGTAGTGTGAGTTTTATCTTAAAAATACAATGTTTTTTTCCCTTTTCTTGATAATCTGTTTTATTTGTTTATAAAATTGCATACTAAGCCTTATGTGAATAAAAAAAGGTTTTTTTTTGTTTTTATAGATAATTGATTTCAAATTATATGTTTAACTATTTAAAGATTAATATTTAATTGCATAATCATTTTTTTTCTTATAAATAGGTTTGAATATTACTCGTTAGATTTTTATATCTTTAACTATTTAAAAACGATTATTTTTGTTTGACTATATATACTTTTATAGGTTCTTCTCTGATATTTTTTATAACTGAGTTTATTCATATGCGTTATAGTTTTTTTGCGTCATTTAATTAACATCAAAAAACATTTATTTCCAGAGAAACCTCTTCTATATGAACTATTTTATTATTTTATACTTTATTATATTTGATTTGAATAGCGTAATATAATGTTTTTATATTTATTCTCTAATCGATATAACTATTACATTATGATAAATTTTGTTTCTTTTTCTGTTTTTATATAAATAAAATCAAAAATCGTATGTTATTTTAGATTTTATTTTTATTTGTTGTACCTAATAATATATTTGTTGTTTTTTTTACAATTCGATAAAAACCAGAAAATTTATTATTATATTTTAAACCAATTTTATAGCTATTAGGTTTTCATTTTTTGTAAATGACTTTATATTTTTTTATTTATCTTCCATTTTTTAATAAATCTAATAGTTAGCTTTTCAAATGTGAACATAAATTTTATATTTCTAGATTTGAAAATTCATGGTTTTATCCACATAAATGATGTAAATATTGAATTGCCAAGCATTTACTGTTTCACTAGAATATTAAAGTGTAATTTTTATATTTTTAGAATTATATACAAGAATTATGATATATTCTGAAGATTTATATTTTATAATGATTTTAGACGTGGGTTAAATATAATCGATTTTGAAATTTTTTTTTTGAAATTTTATTTAGATGGATTTTGTCTGAAGGTTCAAATTTTACAATGATTATAGACATGGGTTAAATAAATTAATTTGGACTTTTTTTTTATAAAATTTTTTTTTAGCAAGATTCAATCGAAGGTTCAAATTTTATAATAATTATAGACAAGGAAATAAATTAAATATACACTGTAAATTGAATAATTATTTGATATTATTTATATATCAACATTTGCTGTTTTGTTTTTATGTTTTACGTTTTTCGTTGGATATAATTATTTGCTTACAATAATTCAATTTTGTGTCTTAATGTATTAATAATCTTTAGCTTCTTTAAGATGTTTTATCGTATATGTTAAATATCCTAATTTGCTTTATTTTACATATAATAAACTTGATTTATGCATTTTGAATTTTACATAAGAATGTATATAAAGGTTTAATATTGTTACTTTATATGAAATTATATTTTATTATTTATATCACTGCTATTACTAGAATTCTTTTATTTATATATTTTTTTGTAAAAATTTCGCGAATCTTGAAAAAAATTAAATATTTACTAGAATTGATAGCTAGAAATATATGAATCCTTTTATTTTTTAATTTTTATAAACCTGTGTTATGTTCTCAACAGTTTTCTTTTGGCCTTTATCTAAACAAAGCTGATCTGAAATGGTCATTGATCAAATTTACCCCTTTTCTAGATAAGAAAATAAAATAATACGATTTTTACCATGATATTTCCGTCTATTTCACCGAATTTTTGTCTTGAAACTGATATTTTATCCATTGAGTATATACATGTGCGTTTTTTTCTGAAAATGGGGCATTTTTTTGAAAAAAAAACAAAGCTCTGTATATCCTTTATCAGATTTTCTATTTTAGTTTATCTTTTTAATCATCGCTATGATAACATTGAAATCTCAAAGTTAATGTCTTTATATTCTTATGCAATTAAGATCATAAATATATAACTAAATTGTAATAATGCCATTATTTATAGGAGATTTATATGTTTTTATCCTTTTCAATGATAATTATACCACCATTTTTATGGTTTTTTGATATTTTTTTACTTTTTACGATCGCTTAATCCACATATTTATTAATAATTTACTTTTTTATTGTAAAAGTAAAATTAATTCTTATTACTTTTATAATTGTTATCTTAAAATTCTGAACAATGCTTTTTTCTTTCTATTATAAACAAAAAATATATTCGTTCTATTTTATTTTTTTTTGTTATTATTGGATATTTTATCTTTAGATTAAGATATTCGAACATATCTTGATGTTAGAAAAACACTCTTAAATTTAATTATATGCATGCATATTGTTTTTCTATTCTAATTTATAACTTTCTAGATATAAAATATAGTTATCAAAACATTCGATTTTTCTTTTAAATTGGATTGCGTGAAAGAATAACAAAAAAGAAAAATATTTAATATATAATGATACAATAAATTGTGATATATTTTATTATATTTTTTAACCATTTTTTTACAAACTATTATACTTTTTTTTATAAATTATTTATCTTGAATATTATTCTGATTTTATTTAAATTTTCATTTAGAATCTATAAATTAATAAATCACCATAAAATTTTTAATATTGGCATAAATAATAATAATAAGCGATATATATGTCTATTATATACATTAAACTAGATTTTCAGATTCTAAAGATCTTCACATCAATTGTTCTTTATAATATTCAAAACCATAAATATTTTATTATGTTAAGATTATTTGTTAATTAAATAATAATATGAAAATTTTTGAGATTTAATTATATGTATTTCTATTTCCCATTTATTTCTTTGTTTAAGATTATCTTGTTAATAAATTATTATTTTTTTAAGTTTTTTATTTTATTTTTCATATATATAGAAATATACTGGTGAAATCGAAATAGTTTTCGTGTTTAGTAATTTAAAATAATCTAATAATAGATTCATCTTTTAAAAAACTGAAATTTTCAATGGAAATATAAATATATTGAAAATACAAACGATATATTTTTCTATTTAGACACCGGATATTAGAGTTTTATGTAAATATTTAAAGTTTAATGCACTTATATAATAATATTGATATATAAATTACGTCTCTGATAGAAAACTATAGTTATTGTTTTATTTTATTCCGCATAAATTGTAATTTTTATTGATTATTTGTGGCTTAATTATCATATTTATACCAATCTTTTGGTTTTTTTCTTTATATAGGCGGTTTTCTACTTTTCTAGTTGTATAGAATAAATCCTTTATGTTAAAATAAACAGCTTTTAAATGAATATTTCATGTTAATAGTCTTTTTTATTATAAATATTTCATGCGGCATGTTATATTATCGATTTTCTATGCTATTTTAAATATAATATGTCTGCAGCGAGATGAGAAAAAACAAGTTTTATGTATTTTTTTGTGCCAAAAAGACATATCAATCTCATTTTAAACATAATTTTATTACTTTTAGCTGAATTATGTCGCTGATCAGCCGAATAAGTGGTGATAAATATGTCCACTAGCACAGAAAGAAATAATACAATGATAATTTATGACATTATAAATACATTATCTATAGTTGGAATATATAAAAATCATCTTTTTGTGGATATATAGCCATAACCAACTTGGTTATATTTATGATTTTTTTGCCTTATAATGAATATTTATATACTCTACTAGACACAGTGAATATTTGTACATATGTTTTTTTATTCAGAAAAGGTGAATTTATTAATTTTTCGGTCAATTCCAAGTTTTATGTGTTGCCATATTTTTTTCTGTCTTAAAAAAAACCTAGAACCAAGTCCTGTTTGGCGAAAAAAACAATTTTTACGAGCTTATCATACTTTTATAAGCCAAGGTACACATTCTGAATTTCTCATATTTCTCATTATCTGCGATTTTTTTTAATAATTAATGACATCGCAAAAAAAAGGGATTTTTTTTCTTGTAATAAAATTAAGTTTTCTTATGCTGATTATCTTTTTATTCGTAAAGTACTTAGAAAATCATATATTTTAATTTTTTCTTGTTTCTGAAACTTTTATGTGTGGATTAAGTCGACTATTTTTTTTCTTTATTTTAGTGGTTTTTTTATGTGATAATAACTATCATATACACCAAATCGAAAAAATATGTTTTGAATTATAAATCGATATAGATTATGCTTGATGTATTTTGATATGGGATTTTAGTAGAAAGTTTAAGGATCCTATTATTTTTTTATCTTTTAATGATCAATTACATAAAATATTGAATATATTTTTATATCTTATTAAAATATTCAATTATAAAAAAAGATTTTGATATCATTTAATTGATTTTGATGTTCATTTATAATATATTTTAGGTATGTTTCTTATGTACGAAAATAAAGGTGGATAATGCTAAAATAGGTAATTTTTATGAGTTAAATGTCAAAAAAGCTGTTTTATTTATTAAGTAAATGAATAAAAATGTTTTTTTTTCTTCTTTTTTTTTTAATTTTATGTAATTTTTTTTTATATTTCTAATCATCTAAAATACTAACTTTTTCGATTTTTTTTAATACTGAGATAAAATTATTACTGAATAATGGAATTTATGTAACCTATACACACTCTTAGAAAATATATTTCTGTAAACTAGACATGATTTTGAATTTTAATCTGCTTGCTAAAGTAAAACAAACAACAGATTTAATAATTAAAAATTTGAAGAAATAGATTTTTTATGAACTATTTAGGTGATTTATTTGCTATTTAATACATATAATCGCCTAAATAACCATAAAGAGGTGCTAATTCTGTTAGATAGCTGAATAAAAACCCCTTTTTTGGTATTATTCTACCGCAAATTAACACGTCTAATATTGAATATAACCATAATCATACATTTATAATGAATTATTGGTACTAATAATACAATAATTGTTAAATAGTTCAGCTAGGATGAAATAGAAATATCTATTTAGAATACAGTGTTTGTTGAATACTATTTCTTTAGAATATAATAATAATAAAAATAAGCATTTTTCTGATAATATCTAGGTATATATAGTTTTATTTTCTGTTTTTTTCTTATATCATTTATTATAATGCATTTACCATATAATAAAAAAGTAGTTAGCCTTTTTTTTAAATTTTTCATGTTTAAAAAGTTTATATACATACAGAAATAATATACATATTGCTCTGATATAAAGTAAAAAATGCATAAATACTTGATTTTATTGTAAAAAGTGTATTTTATGGCAAAATATTCGACAATTTATATATGATAATCTATGTTTTATGTTTCTATATCTATTAATAGATTTATATTTTTTAAATTACGATGCAATGAACACAACAATAGAGTCGCCCTTCTAGGGTAGGGGCGACTCTATTATTATATTTATCACTCGTTTATGATATTATTTCTTACCATGTTTTCAATGATCAGATAATCCTCATCTAAAATCTTTCAGTTTTAGTGAATAAAATGAAAAACCATTGATGTCTTTTACAAATTAAATAGCCTTTTATCACTTTTTTGTAATGAAAAAAAAACATCAAAATCTGTGCTAGATTACAAAATAAAACATAAATAAGAGATATAATTGCAAGATATAATCACTCTTATATTTTAAGGCTGCTTCAACAGCCAAATATTTTAAAATTATATCCACAAATGTAATAAATACATTTTTCGTAATTTCTTGGTAACATAAAACCTGGATTTTATATAACTTGCATTATTTAAATTGTTGTATTTTGGATATTTTATATATATATGTTAAATAGAAGCAATTGTCTACAAAAGTTAACACAAATAAGTTCTGATGCTTTTTTCTATAGTAAAAGTTTCTATTTATTTGTGATTTTAAATCTATTCGATTGACATAAAAAATCACATATCCGTGTTTGTAAAAAACGATAAAAAATACTATTAGTGGTATGAAACAATATAAAAAAGGTTTTTTATGCAATTCTTCTGGTATAATTTGAAGTTTTTCGTTTTTAAAATCCATAAGCTGTAACAATAAAAACTTATCTTCTGTATCGTAGTGTGAGTTTTATCTTAAAAATACAATGTTTTTTTCCCTTTTCTTGATAATCTGTTTTATTTGTTTATAAAATTGCATACTAAGCCTTATGTGAATAAAAAAAGGTTTTTTTTTGTTTTTATAGATAATTGATTTCAAATTATATGTTTAACTATTTAAAGATTAATATTTAATTGCATAATCATTTTTTTTCTTATAAATAGGTTTGAATATTACTCGTTAGATTTTTATATCTTTAACTATTTAAAAACGATTATTTTTGTTTGACTATATATACTTTTATAGGTTCTTCTCTGATATTTTTTATAACTGAGTTTATTCATATGCGTTATAGTTTTTTTGCGTCATTTAATTAACATCAAAAAACATTTATTTCCAGAGAAACCTCTTCTATATGAACTATTTTATTATTTTATACTTTATTATATTTGATTTGAATAGCGTAATATAATGTTTTTATATTTATTCTCTAATCGATATAACTATTACATTATGATAAATTTTGTTTCTTTTTCTGTTTTTATATAAATAAAATCAAAAATCGTATGTTATTTTAGATTTTATTTTTATTTGTTGTACCTAATAATATATTTGTTGTTTTTTTTACAATTCGATAAAAACCAGAAAATTTATTATTATATTTTAAACCAATTTTATAGCTATTAGGTTTTCATTTTTTGTAAATGACTTTATATTTTTTTATTTATCTTCCATTTTTTAATAAATCTAATAGTTAGCTTTTCAAATGTGAACATAAATTTTATATTTCTAGATTTGAAAATTCATGGTTTTATCCACATAAATGATGTAAATATTGAATTGCCAAGCATTTACTGTTTCACTAGAATATTAAAGTGTAATTTTTATATTTTTAGAATTATATACAAGAATTATGATATATTCTGAAGATTTATATTTTATAATGATTTTAGACGTGGGTTAAATATAATCGATTTTGAAATTTTTTTTTTGAAATTTTATTTAGATGGATTTTGTCTGAAGGTTCAAATTTTACAATGATTATAGACATGGGTTAAATAAATTAATTTGGACTTTTTTTTTATAAAATTTTTTTTTAGCAAGATTCAATCGAAGGTTCAAATTTTATAATAATTATAGACAAGGAAATAAATTAAATATACACTGTAAATTGAATAATTATTTGATATTATTTATATATCAACATTTGCTGTTTTGTTTTTATGTTTTACGTTTTTCGTTGGATATAATTATTTGCTTACAATAATTCAATTTTGTGTCTTAATGTATTAATAATCTTTAGCTTCTTTAAGATGTTTTATCGTATATGTTAAATATCCTAATTTGCTTTATTTTACATATAATAAACTTGATTTATGCATTTTGAATTTTACATAAGAATGTATATAAAGGTTTAATATTGTTACTTTATATGAAATTATATTTTATTATTTATATCACTGCTATTACTAGAATTCTTTTATTTATATATTTTTTTGTAAAAATTTCGCGAATCTTGAAAAAAATTAAATATTTACTAGAATTGATAGCTAGAAATATATGAATCCTTTTATTTTTTAATTTTTATAAACCTGTGTTATGTTCTCAACAGTTTTCTTTTGGCCTTTATCTAAACAAAGCTGATCTGAAATGGTCATTGATCAAATTTACCCCTTTTCTAGATAAGAAAATAAAATAATACGATTTTTACCATGATATTTCCGTCTATTTCACCGAATTTTTGTCTTGAAACTGATATTTTATCCATTGAGTATATACATGTGCGTTTTTTTCTGAAAATGGGGCATTTTTTTGAAAAAAAAACAAAGCTCTGTATATCCTTTATCAGATTTTCTATTTTAGTTTATCTTTTTAATCATCGCTATGATAACATTGAAATCTCAAAGTTAATGTCTTTATATTCTTATGCAATTAAGATCATAAATATATAACTAAATTGTAATAATGCCATTATTTATAGGAGATTTATATGTTTTTATCCTTTTCAATGATAATTATACCACCATTTTTATGGTTTTTTGATATTTTTTTACTTTTTACGATCGCTTAATCCACATATTTATTAATAATTTACTTTTTTATTGTAAAAGTAAAATTAATTCTTATTACTTTTATAATTGTTATCTTAAAATTCTGAACAATGCTTTTTTCTTTCTATTATAAACAAAAAATATATTCGTTCTATTTTATTTTTTTTTGTTATTATTGGATATTTTATCTTTAGATTAAGATATTCGAACATATCTTGATGTTAGAAAAACACTCTTAAATTTAATTATATGCATGCATATTGTTTTTCTATTCTAATTTATAACTTTCTAGATATAAAATATAGTTATCAAAACATTCGATTTTTCTTTTAAATTGGATTGCGTGAAAGAATAACAAAAAAGAAAAATATTTAATATATAATGATACAATAAATTGTGATATATTTTATTATATTTTTTAACCATTTTTTTACAAACTATTATACTTTTTTTTATAAATTATTTATCTTGAATATTATTCTGATTTTATTTAAATTTTCATTTAGAATCTATAAATTAATAAATCACCATAAAATTTTTAATATTGGCATAAATAATAATAATAAGCGATATATATGTCTATTATATACATTAAACTAGATTTTCAGATTCTAAAGATCTTCACATCAATTGTTCTTTATAATATTCAAAACCATAAATATTTTATTATGTTAAGATTATTTGTTAATTAAATAATAATATGAAAATTTTTGAGATTTAATTATATGTATTTCTATTTCCCATTTATTTCTTTGTTTAAGATTATCTTGTTAATAAATTATTATTTTTTTAAGTTTTTTATTTTATTTTTCATATATATAGAAATATACTGGTGAAATCGAAATAGTTTTCGTGTTTAGTAATTTAAAATAATCTAATAATAGATTCATCTTTTAAAAAACTGAAATTTTCAATGGAAATATAAATATATTGAAAATACAAACGATATATTTTTCTATTTAGACACCGGATATTAGAGTTTTATGTAAATATTTAAAGTTTAATGCACTTATATAATAATATTGATATATAAATTACGTCTCTGATAGAAAACTATAGTTATTGTTTTATTTTATTCCGCATAAATTGTAATTTTTATTGATTATTTGTGGCTTAATTATCATATTTATACCAATCTTTTGGTTTTTTTCTTTATATAGGCGGTTTTCTACTTTTCTAGTTGTATAGAATAAATCCTTTATGTTAAAATAAACAGCTTTTAAATGAATATTTCATGTTAATAGTCTTTTTTATTATAAATATTTCATGCGGCATGTTATATTATCGATTTTCTATGCTATTTTAAATATAATATGTCTGCAGCGAGATGAGAAAAAACAAGTTTTATGTATTTTTTTGTGCCAAAAAGACATATCAATCTCATTTTAAACATAATTTTATTACTTTTAGCTGAATTATGTCGCTGATCAGCCGAATAAGTGGTGATAAATATGTCCACTAGCACAGAAAGAAATAATACAATGATAATTTATGACATTATAAATACATTATCTATAGTTGGAATATATAAAAATCATCTTTTTGTGGATATATAGCCATAACCAACTTGGTTATATTTATGATTTTTTTGCCTTATAATGAATATTTATATACTCTACTAGACACAGTGAATATTTGTACATATGTTTTTTTATTCAGAAAAGGTGAATTTATTAATTTTTCGGTCAATTCCAAGTTTTATGTGTTGCCATATTTTTTTCTGTCTTAAAAAAAACCTAGAACCAAGTCCTGTTTGGCGAAAAAAACAATTTTTACGAGCTTATCATACTTTTATAAGCCAAGGTACACATTCTGAATTTCTCATATTTCTCATTATCTGCGATTTTTTTTAATAATTAATGACATCGCAAAAAAAAGGGATTTTTTTTCTTGTAATAAAATTAAGTTTTCTTATGCTGATTATCTTTTTATTCGTAAAGTACTTAGAAAATCATATATTTTAATTTTTTCTTGTTTCTGAAACTTTTATGTGTGGATTAAGTCGACTATTTTTTTTCTTTATTTTAGTGGTTTTTTTATGTGATAATAACTATCATATACACCAAATCGAAAAAATATGTTTTGAATTATAAATCGATATAGATTATGCTTGATGTATTTTGATATGGGATTTTAGTAGAAAGTTTAAGGATCCTATTATTTTTTTATCTTTTAATGATCAATTACATAAAATATTGAATATATTTTTATATCTTATTAAAATATTCAATTATAAAAAAAGATTTTGATATCATTTAATTGATTTTGATGTTCATTTATAATATATTTTAGGTATGTTTCTTATGTACGAAAATAAAGGTGGATAATGCTAAAATAGGTAATTTTTATGAGTTAAATGTCAAAAAAGCTGTTTTATTTATTAAGTAAATGAATAAAAATGTTTTTTTTTCTTCTTTTTTTTTTAATTTTATGTAATTTTTTTTTATATTTCTAATCATCTAAAATACTAACTTTTTCGATTTTTTTTAATACTGAGATAAAATTATTACTGAATAATGGAATTTATGTAACCTATACACACTCTTAGAAAATATATTTCTGTAAACTAGACATGATTTTGAATTTTAATCTGCTTGCTAAAGTAAAACAAACAACAGATTTAATAATTAAAAATTTGAAGAAATAGATTTTTTATGAACTATTTAGGTGATTTATTTGCTATTTAATACATATAATCGCCTAAATAACCATAAAGAGGTGCTAATTCTGTTAGATAGCTGAATAAAAACCCCTTTTTTGGTATTATTCTACCGCAAATTAACACGTCTAATATTGAATATAACCATAATCATACATTTATAATGAATTATTGGTACTAATAATACAATAATTGTTAAATAGTTCAGCTAGGATGAAATAGAAATATCTATTTAGAATACAGTGTTTGTTGAATACTATTTCTTTAGAATATAATAATAATAAAAATAAGCATTTTTCTGATAATATCTAGGTATATATAGTTTTATTTTCTGTTTTTTTCTTATATCATTTATTATAATGCATTTACCATATAATAAAAAAGTAGTTAGCCTTTTTTTTAAATTTTTCATGTTTAAAAAGTTTATATACATACAGAAATAATATACATATTGCTCTGATATAAAGTAAAAAATGCATAAATACTTGATTTTATTGTAAAAAGTGTATTTTATGGCAAAATATTCGACAATTTATATATGATAATCTATGTTTTATGTTTCTATATCTATTAATAGATTTATATTTTTTAAATTACGATGCAATGAACACAACAATAGAGTCGCCCTTCTAGGGTAGGGGCGACTCTATTATTATATTTATCACTCGTTTATGATATTATTTCTTACCATGTTTTCAATGATCAGATAATCCTCATCTAAAATCTTTCAGTTTTAGTGAATAAAATGAAAAACCATTGATGTCTTTTACAAATTAAATAGCCTTTTATCACTTTTTTGTAATGAAAAAAAAACATCAAAATCTGTGCTAGATTACAAAATAAAACATAAATAAGAGATATAATTGCAAGATATAATCACTCTTATATTTTAAGGCTGCTTCAACAGCCAAATATTTTAAAATTATATCCACAAATGTAATAAATACATTTTTCGTAATTTCTTGGTAACATAAAACCTGGATTTTATATAACTTGCATTATTTAAATTGTTGTATTTTGGATATTTTATATATATATGTTAAATAGAAGCAATTGTCTACAAAAGTTAACACAAATAAGTTCTGATGCTTTTTTCTATAGTAAAAGTTTCTATTTATTTGTGATTTTAAATCTATTCGATTGACATAAAAAATCACATATCCGTGTTTGTAAAAAACGATAAAAAATACTATTAGTGGTATGAAACAATATAAAAAAGGTTTTTTATGCAATTCTTCTGGTATAATTTGAAGTTTTTCGTTTTTAAAATCCATAAGCTGTAACAATAAAAACTTATCTTCTGTATCGTAGTGTGAGTTTTATCTTAAAAATACAATGTTTTTTTCCCTTTTCTTGATAATCTGTTTTATTTGTTTATAAAATTGCATACTAAGCCTTATGTGAATAAAAAAAGGTTTTTTTTTGTTTTTATAGATAATTGATTTCAAATTATATGTTTAAATATTTAAAGATTAATATTTAATTGCATAATCATTTTTTTTCTTATAAATAGGTTTGAATATTACTCGTTAGATTTTTATATCTTTAACTATTTAAAAACGATTATTTTTGTTTGACTATATATACTTTTATAGGTTCTTCTCTGATATTTTTTATAACTGAGTTTATTCATATGCGTTATAGTTTTTTTGCGTCATTTAATTAACATCAAAAAACATTTATTTCCAGAGAAACCTCTTCTATATGAACTATTTTATTATTTTATACTTTATTATATTTGATTTGAATAGCGTAATATAATGTTTTTATATTTATTCTCTAATCGATATAACTATTACATTATGATAAATTTTGTTTCTTTTTCTGTTTTTATATAAATAAAATCAAAAATCGTATGTTATTTTAGATTTTATTTTTATTTGTTGTACCTAATAATATATTTGTTGTTTTTTTTACAATTCGATAAAAACCAGAAAATTTATTATTATATTTTAAACCAATTTTATAGCTATTAGGTTTTCATTTTTTGTAAATGACTTTATATTTTTTTATTTATCTTCCATTTTTTAATAAATCTAATAGTTAGCTTTTCAAATGTGAACATAAATTTTATATTTCTAGATTTGAAAATTCATGGTTTTATCCACATAAATGATGTAAATATTGAATTGCCAAGCATTTACTGTTTCACTAGAATATTAAAGTGTAATTTTTATATTTTTAGAATTATATACAAGAATTATGATATATTCTGAAGATTTATATTTTATAATGATTTTAGACGTGGGTTAAATATAATCGATTTTGAAATTTTTTTTTTGAAATTTTATTTAGATGGATTTTGTCTGAAGGTTCAAATTTTACAATGATTATAGACATGGGTTAAATAAATTAATTTGGACTTTTTTTTTATAAAATTTTTTTTTAGCAAGATTCAATCGAAGGTTCAAATTTTATAATAATTATAGACAAGGAAATAAATTAAATATACACTGTAAATTGAATAATTATTTGATATTATTTATATATCAACATTTGCTGTTTTGTTTTTATGTTTTACGTTTTTCGTTGGATATAATTATTTGCTTACAATAATTCAATTTTGTGTCTTAATGTATTAATAATCTTTAGCTTCTTTAAGATGTTTTATCGTATATGTTAAATATCCTAATTTGCTTTATTTTACATATAATAAACTTGATTTATGCATTTTGAATTTTACATAAGAATGTATATAAAGGTTTAATATTGTTACTTTATATGAAATTATATTTTATTATTTATATCACTGCTATTACTAGAATTCTTTTATTTATATATTTTTTTGTAAAAATTTCGCGAATCTTGAAAAAAATTAAATATTTACTAGAATTGATAGCTAGAAATATATGAATCCTTTTATTTTTTAATTTTTATAAACCTGTGTTATGTTCTCAACAGTTTTCTTTTGGCCTTTATCTAAACAAAGCTGATCTGAAATGGTCATTGATCAAATTTACCCCTTTTCTAGATAAGAAAATAAAATAATACGATTTTTACCATGATATTTCCGTCTATTTCACCGAATTTTTGTCTTGAAACTGATATTTTATCCATTGAGTATATACATGTGCGTTTTTTTCTGAAAATGGGGCATTTTTTTGAAAAAAAAACAAAGCTCTGTATATCCTTTATCAGATTTTCTATTTTAGTTTATCTTTTTAATCATCGCTATGATAACATTGAAATCTCAAAGTTAATGTCTTTATATTCTTATGCAATTAAGATCATAAATATATAACTAAATTGTAATAATGCCATTATTTATAGGAGATTTATATGTTTTTATCCTTTTCAATGATAATTATACCACCATTTTTATGGTTTTTTGATATTTTTTTACTTTTTACGATCGCTTAATCCACATATTTATTAATAATTTACTTTTTTATTGTAAAAGTAAAATTAATTCTTATTACTTTTATAATTGTTATCTTAAAATTCTGAACAATGCTTTTTTCTTTCTATTATAAACAAAAAATATATTCGTTCTATTTTATTTTTTTTTGTTATTATTGGATATTTTATCTTTAGATTAAGATATTCGAACATATCTTGATGTTAGAAAAACACTCTTAAATTTAATTATATGCATGCATATTGTTTTTCTATTCTAATTTATAACTTTCTAGATATAAAATATAGTTATCAAAACATTCGATTTTTCTTTTAAATTGGATTGCGTGAAAGAATAACAAAAAAGAAAAATATTTAATATATAATGATACAATAAATTGTGATATATTTTATTATATTTTTTAACCATTTTTTTACAAACTATTATACTTTTTTTTATAAATTATTTATCTTGAATATTATTCTGATTTTATTTAAATTTTCATTTAGAATCTATAAATTAATAAATCACCATAAAATTTTTAATATTGGCATAAATAATAATAATAAGCGATATATATGTCTATTATATACATTAAACTAGATTTTCAGATTCTAAAGATCTTCACATCAATTGTTCTTTATAATATTCAAAACCATAAATATTTTATTATGTTAAGATTATTTGTTAATTAAATAATAATATGAAAATTTTTGAGATTTAATTATATGTATTTCTATTTCCCATTTATTTCTTTGTTTAAGATTATCTTGTTAATAAATTATTATTTTTTTAAGTTTTTTATTTTATTTTTCATATATATAGAAATATACTGGTGAAATCGAAATAGTTTTCGTGTTTAGTAATTTAAAATAATCTAATAATAGATTCATCTTTTAAAAAACTGAAATTTTCAATGGAAATATAAATATATTGAAAATACAAACGATATATTTTTCTATTTAGACACCGGATATTAGAGTTTTATGTAAATATTTAAAGTTTAATGCACTTATATAATAATATTGATATATAAATTACGTCTCTGATAGAAAACTATAGTTATTGTTTTATTTTATTCCGCATAAATTGTAATTTTTATTGATTATTTGTGGCTTAATTATCATATTTATACCAATCTTTTGGTTTTTTTCTTTATATAGGCGGTTTTCTACTTTTCTAGTTGTATAGAATAAATCCTTTATGTTAAAATAAACAGCTTTTAAATGAATATTTCATGTTAATAGTCTTTTTTATTATAAATATTTCATGCGGCATGTTATATTATCGATTTTCTATGCTATTTTAAATATAATATGTCTGCAGCGAGATGAGAAAAAACAAGTTTTATGTATTTTTTTGTGCCAAAAAGACATATCAATCTCATTTTAAACATAATTTTATTACTTTTAGCTGAATTATGTCGCTGATCAGCCGAATAAGTGGTGATAAATATGTCCACTAGCACAGAAAGAAATAATACAATGATAATTTATGACATTATAAATACATTATCTATAGTTGGAATATATAAAAATCATCTTTTTGTGGATATATAGCCATAACCAACTTGGTTATATTTATGATTTTTTTGCCTTATAATGAATATTTATATACTCTACTAGACACAGTGAATATTTGTACATATGTTTTTTTATTCAGAAAAGGTGAATTTATTAATTTTTCGGTCAATTCCAAGTTTTATGTGTTGCCATATTTTTTTCTGTCTTAAAAAAAACCTAGAACCAAGTCCTGTTTGGCGAAAAAAACAATTTTTACGAGCTTATCATACTTTTATAAGCCAAGGTACACATTCTGAATTTCTCATATTTCTCATTATCTGCGATTTTTTTTAATAATTAATGACATCGCAAAAAAAAGGGATTTTTTTTCTTGTAATAAAATTAAGTTTTCTTATGCTGATTATCTTTTTATTCGTAAAGTACTTAGAAAATCATATATTTTAATTTTTTCTTGTTTCTGAAACTTTTATGTGTGGATTAAGTCGACTATTTTTTTTCTTTATTTTAGTGGTTTTTTTATGTGATAATAACTATCATATACACCAAATCGAAAAAATATGTTTTGAATTATAAATCGATATAGATTATGCTTGATGTATTTTGATATGGGATTTTAGTAGAAAGTTTAAGGATCCTATTATTTTTTTATCTTTTAATGATCAATTACATAAAATATTGAATATATTTTTATATCTTATTAAAATATTCAATTATAAAAAAAGATTTTGATATCATTTAATTGATTTTGATGTTCATTTATAATATATTTTAGGTATGTTTCTTATGTACGAAAATAAAGGTGGATAATGCTAAAATAGGTAATTTTTATGAGTTAAATGTCAAAAAAGCTGTTTTATTTATTAAGTAAATGAATAAAAATGTTTTTTTTTCTTCTTTTTTTTTTAATTTTATGTAATTTTTTTTTATATTTCTAATCATCTAAAATACTAACTTTTTCGATTTTTTTTAATACTGAGATAAAATTATTACTGAATAATGGAATTTATGTAACCTATACACACTCTTAGAAAATATATTTCTGTAAACTAGACATGATTTTGAATTTTAATCTGCTTGCTAAAGTAAAACAAACAACAGATTTAATAATTAAAAATTTGAAGAAATAGATTTTTTATGAACTATTTAGGTGATTTATTTGCTATTTAATACATATAATCGCCTAAATAACCATAAAGAGGTGCTAATTCTGTTAGATAGCTGAATAAAAACCCCTTTTTTGGTATTATTCTACCGCAAATTAACACGTCTAATATTGAATATAACCATAATCATACATTTATAATGAATTATTGGTACTAATAATACAATAATTGTTAAATAGTTCAGCTAGGATGAAATAGAAATATCTATTTAGAATACAGTGTTTGTTGAATACTATTTCTTTAGAATATAATAATAATAAAAATAAGCATTTTTCTGATAATATCTAGGTATATATAGTTTTATTTTCTGTTTTTTTCTTATATCATTTATTATAATGCATTTACCATATAATAAAAAAGTAGTTAGCCTTTTTTTTAAATTTTTCATGTTTAAAAAGTTTATATACATACAGAAATAATATACATATTGCTCTGATATAAAGTAAAAAATGCATAAATACTTGATTTTATTGTAAAAAGTGTATTTTATGGCAAAATATTCGACAATTTATATATGATAATCTATGTTTTATGTTTCTATATCTATTAATAGATTTATATTTTTTAAATTACGATGCAATGAACACAACAATAGAGTCGCCCTTCTAGGGTAGGGGCGACTCTATTATTATATTTATCACTCGTTTATGATATTATTTCTTACCATGTTTTCAATGATCAGATAATCCTCATCTAAAATCTTTCAGTTTTAGTGAATAAAATGAAAAACCATTGATGTCTTTTACAAATTAAATAGCCTTTTATCACTTTTTTGTAATGAAAAAAAAACATCAAAATCTGTGCTAGATTACAAAATAAAACATAAATAAGAGATATAATTGCAAGATATAATCACTCTTATATTTTAAGGCTGCTTCAACAGCCAAATATTTTAAAATTATATCCACAAATGTAATAAATACATTTTTCGTAATTTCTTGGTAACATAAAACCTGGATTTTATATAACTTGCATTATTTAAATTGTTGTATTTTGGATATTTTATATATATATGTTAAATAGAAGCAATTGTCTACAAAAGTCAACACAAATAAGTTCTGATGCTTTTTTCTATAGTAAAAGTTTCTATTTATTTGTGATTTTAAATCTATTCGATTGACATAAAAAATCACATATCCGTGTTTGTAAAAAACGATAAAAAATACTATTAGTGGTATGAAACAATATAAAAAAGGTTTTTTATGCAATTCCTTCTGGTATAATTTGAAGTTTTTCGTTTTTAAAATCCATAAGCTGTAACAATAAAAACTTATCTTCTGTATCGTAGTGTGAGTTTTATCTTAAAAATACAATGTTTTTTTCCCTTTTCTTGATAATCTGTTTTATTTGTTTATAAAATTGCATACTAAGCCTTATGTGAATAAAAAAAGGTTTTTTTTTGTTTTTATAGATAATTGATTTCAAATTATATGTTTAACTATTTAAAGATTAATATTTAATTGCATAATCATTTTTTTTCTTATAAATAGGTTTGAATATTACTCGTTAGATTTTTATATCTTTAACTATTTAAAAACGATTATTTTTGTTTGACTATATATACTTTTATAGGTTCTTCTCTGATATTTTTTATAACTGAGTTTATTCATATGCGTTATAGTTTTTTTGCGTCATTTAATTAACATCAAAAAACATTTATTTCCAGAGAAACCTCTTCTATATGAACTATTTTATTATTTTATACTTTATTATATTTGATTTGAATAGCGTAATATAATGTTTTTATATTTATTCTCTAATCGATATAACTATTACATTATGATAAATTTTGTTTCTTTTTCTGTTTTTATATAAATAAAATCAAAAATCGTATGTTATTTTAGATTTTATTTTTATTTGTTGTACCTAATAATATATTTGTTGTTTTTTTTACAATTCGATAAAAACCAGAAAATTTATTATTATATTTTAAACCAATTTTATAGCTATTAGGTTTTCATTTTTTGTAAATGACTTTATATTTTTTTATTTATCTTCCATTTTTTAATAAATCTAATAGTTAGCTTTTCAAATGTGAACATAAATTTTATATTTCTAGATTTGAAAATTCATGGTTTTATCCACATAAATGATGTAAATATTGAATTGCCAAGCATTTACTGTTTCACTAGAATATTAAAGTGTAATTTTTATATTTTTAGAATTATATACAAGAATTATGATATATTCTGAAGATTTATATTTTATAATGATTTTAGACGTGGGTTAAATATAATCGATTTTGAAATTTTTTTTTTGAAATTTTATTTAGATGGATTTTGTCTGAAGGTTCAAATTTTACAATGATTATAGACATGGGTTAAATAAATTAATTTGGACTTTTTTTTTATAAAATTTTTTTTTAGCAAGATTCAATCGAAGGTTCAAATTTTATAATAATTATAGACAAGGAAATAAATTAAATATACACTGTAAATTGAATAATTATTTGATATTATTTATATATCAACATTTGCTGTTTTGTTTTTATGTTTTACGTTTTTCGTTGGATATAATTATTTGCTTACAATAATTCAATTTTGTGTCTTAATGTATTAATAATCTTTAGCTTCTTTAAGATGTTTTATCGTATATGTTAAATATCCTAATTTGCTTTATTTTACATATAATAAACTTGATTTATGCATTTTGAATTTTACATAAGAATGTATATAAAGGTTTAATATTGTTACTTTATATGAAATTATATTTTATTATTTATATCACTGCTATTACTAGAATTCTTTTATTTATATATTTTTTTGTAAAAATTTCGCGAATCTTGAAAAAAATTAAATATTTACTAGAATTGATAGCTAGAAATATATGAATCCTTTTATTTTTTAATTTTTATAAACCTGTGTTATGTTCTCAACAGTTTTCTTTTGGCCTTTATCTAAACAAAGCTGATCTGAAATGGTCATTGATCAAATTTACCCCTTTTCTAGATAAGAAAATAAAATAATACGATTTTTACCATGATATTTCCGTCTATTTCACCGAATTTTTGTCTTGAAACTGATATTTTATCCATTGAGTATATACATGTGCGTTTTTTTCTGAAAATGGGGCATTTTTTTGAAAAAAAAACAAAGCTCTGTATATCCTTTATCAGATTTTCTATTTTAGTTTATCTTTTTAATCATCGCTATGATAACATTGAAATCTCAAAGTTAATGTCTTTATATTCTTATGCAATTAAGATCATAAATATATAACTAAATTGTAATAATGCCATTATTTATAGGAGATTTATATGTTTTTATCCTTTTCAATGATAATTATACCACCATTTTTATGGTTTTTTGATATTTTTTTACTTTTTACGATCGCTTAATCCACATATTTATTAATAATTTACTTTTTTATTGTAAAAGTAAAATTAATTCTTATTACTTTTATAATTGTTATCTTAAAATTCTGAACAATGCTTTTTTCTTTCTATTATAAACAAAAAATATATTCGTTCTATTTTATTTTTTTTTGTTATTATTGGATATTTTATCTTTAGATTAAGATATTCGAACATATCTTGATGTTAGAAAAACACTCTTAAATTTAATTATATGCATGCATATTGTTTTTCTATTCTAATTTATAACTTTCTAGATATAAAATATAGTTATCAAAACATTCGATTTTTCTTTTAAATTGGATTGCGTGAAAGAATAACAAAAAAGAAAAATATTTAATATATAATGATACAATAAATTGTGATATATTTTATTATATTTTTTAACCATTTTTTTACAAACTATTATACTTTTTTTTATAAATTATTTATCTTGAATATTATTCTGATTTTATTTAAATTTTCATTTAGAATCTATAAATTAATAAATCACCATAAAATTTTTAATATTGGCATAAATAATAATAATAAGCGATATATATGTCTATTATATACATTAAACTAGATTTTCAGATTCTAAAGATCTTCACATCAATTGTTCTTTATAATATTCAAAACCATAAATATTTTATTATGTTAAGATTATTTGTTAATTAAATAATAATATGAAAATTTTTGAGATTTAATTATATGTATTTCTATTTCCCATTTATTTCTTTGTTTAAGATTATCTTGTTAATAAATTATTATTTTTTTAAGTTTTTTATTTTATTTTTCATATATATAGAAATATACTGGTGAAATCGAAATAGTTTTCGTGTTTAGTAATTTAAAATAATCTAATAATAGATTCATCTTTTAAAAAACTGAAATTTTCAATGGAAATATAAATATATTGAAAATACAAACGATATATTTTTCTATTTAGACACCGGATATTAGAGTTTTATGTAAATATTTAAAGTTTAATGCACTTATATAATAATATTGATATATAAATTACGTCTCTGATAGAAAACTATAGTTATTGTTTTATTTTATTCCGCATAAATTGTAATTTTTATTGATTATTTGTGGCTTAATTATCATATTTATACCAATCTTTTGGTTTTTTTCTTTATATAGGCGGTTTTCTACTTTTCTAGTTGTATAGAATAAATCCTTTATGTTAAAATAAACAGCTTTTAAATGAATATTTCATGTTAATAGTCTTTTTTATTATAAATATTTCATGCGGCATGTTATATTATCGATTTTCTATGCTATTTTAAATATAATATGTCTGCAGCGAGATGAGAAAAAACAAGTTTTATGTATTTTTTTGTGCCAAAAAGACATATCAATCTCATTTTAAACATAATTTTATTACTTTTAGCTGAATTATGTCGCTGATCAGCCGAATAAGTGGTGATAAATATGTCCACTAGCACAGAAAGAAATAATACAATGATAATTTATGACATTATAAATACATTATCTATAGTTGGAATATATAAAAATCATCTTTTTGTGGATATATAGCCATAACCAACTTGGTTATATTTATGATTTTTTTGCCTTATAATGAATATTTATATACTCTACTAGACACAGTGAATATTTGTACATATGTTTTTTTATTCAGAAAAGGTGAATTTATTAATTTTTCGGTCAATTCCAAGTTTTATGTGTTGCCATATTTTTTTCTGTCTTAAAAAAAACCTAGAACCAAGTCCTGTTTGGCGAAAAAAACAATTTTTACGAGCTTATCATACTTTTATAAGCCAAGGTACACATTCTGAATTTCTCATATTTCTCATTATCTGCGATTTTTTTTAATAATTAATGACATCGCAAAAAAAAGGGATTTTTTTTCTTGTAATAAAATTAAGTTTTCTTATGCTGATTATCTTTTTATTCGTAAAGTACTTAGAAAATCATATATTTTAATTTTTTCTTGTTTCTGAAACTTTTATGTGTGGATTAAGTCGACTATTTTTTTTCTTTATTTTAGTGGTTTTTTTATGTGATAATAACTATCATATACACCAAATCGAAAAAATATGTTTTGAATTATAAATCGATATAGATTATGCTTGATGTATTTTGATATGGGATTTTAGTAGAAAGTTTAAGGATCCTATTATTTTTTTATCTTTTAATGATCAATTACATAAAATATTGAATATATTTTTATATCTTATTAAAATATTCAATTATAAAAAAAGATTTTGATATCATTTAATTGATTTTGATGTTCATTTATAATATATTTTAGGTATGTTTCTTATGTACGAAAATAAAGGTGGATAATGCTAAAATAGGTAATTTTTATGAGTTAAATGTCAAAAAAGCTGTTTTATTTATTAAGTAAATGAATAAAAATGTTTTTTTTTCTTCTTTTTTTTTTAATTTTATGTAATTTTTTTTTATATTTCTAATCATCTAAAATACTAACTTTTTCGATTTTTTTTAATACTGAGATAAAATTATTACTGAATAATGGAATTTATGTAACCTATACACACTCTTAGAAAATATATTTCTGTAAACTAGACATGATTTTGAATTTTAATCTGCTTGCTAAAGTAAAACAAACAACAGATTTAATAATTAAAAATTTGAAGAAATAGATTTTTTATGAACTATTTAGGTGATTTATTTGCTATTTAATACATATAATCGCCTAAATAACCATAAAGAGGTGCTAATTCTGTTAGATAGCTGAATAAAAACCCCTTTTTTGGTATTATTCTACCGCAAATTAACACGTCTAATATTGAATATAACCATAATCATACATTTATAATGAATTATTGGTACTAATAATACAATAATTGTTAAATAGTTCAGCTAGGATGAAATAGAAATATCTATTTAGAATACAGTGTTTGTTGAATACTATTTCTTTAGAATATAATAATAATAAAAATAAGCATTTTTCTGATAATATCTAGGTATATATAGTTTTATTTTCTGTTTTTTTCTTATATCATTTATTATAATGCATTTACCATATAATAAAAAAGTAGTTAGCCTTTTTTTTAAATTTTTCATGTTTAAAAAGTTTATATACATACAGAAATAATATACATATTGCTCTGATATAAAGTAAAAAATGCATAAATACTTGATTTTATTGTAAAAAGTGTATTTTATGGCAAAATATTCGACAATTTATATATGATAATCTATGTTTTATGTTTCTATATCTATTAATAGATTTATATTTTTTAAATTACGATGCAATGAACACAACAATAGAGTCGCCCTTCTAGGGTAGGGGCGACTCTATTATTATATTTATCACTCGTTTATGATATTATTTCTTACCATGTTTTCAATGATCAGATAATCCTCATCTAAAATCTTTCAGTTTTAGTGAATAAAATGAAAAACCATTGATGTCTTTTACAAATTAAATAGCCTTTTATCACTTTTTTGTAATGAAAAAAAAACATCAAAATCTGTGCTAGATTAAAAAATAAAACATAAATAAGAGATATAATTGCAAGATATAATCACTCTTATATTTTAAGACTGCTTCAACAGCCAAATATTTTAAAATTATATCCACAAATGTAATAAATACATTTTTCGTAATTTCTTGGCAACATAAAACCTGGATTTTATATAACTTGCATTATTTAAATTGTTGTATTTTGGATATTTTATATATATATGTTAAATAGAAGCAATTGTCTACAAAAGTTAACACAAATAAGTTCTGATGCTTTTTTCTATAGTAAAAGTTTACATTTATTTGTGATTTTAAATCTATTCGATTGACATAAAAAATCACATATCCGTGTTTGTAAAAAACGATAAAAAATACTATTAGTGGTATGAAACAATATAAAAAAGGTTTTTTATGCAATTCCTTCTGCTATAATTTGAAGTTTTTCGTTTTTAAAATCCATAAGCTGTAACAATAAAAACTTATCTTCTGTATCGTAGTGTGAGTTTTATCTTAAAAATACAATGTTTTTTTCCCTTTTCTTGATAATCTGTTTTATTTGTTTATAAAATTGCATACTAAGCCTTATGTGAATAAAAAAAGGTTTTTTTTTGTTTTTATAGATAATTGATTTCAAATTATATGTTTAACTATTTAAAGATTAATATTTAATTGCATAATCATTTTTTTTCTTATAAATAGGTTTGAATATTACTCGTTAGATTTTTATATCTTTAACTATTTAAAAACGATTATTTTTGTTTGACTATATATACTTTTATAGGTTCTTCTCTGATATTTTTTATAACTGAGTTTATTCATATGCGTTATAGTTTTTTTGCGTCATTTAATTAACATCAAAAAACATTTATTTCCAGAGAAACCTCTTCTATATGAACTATTTTATTATTTTATACTTTATTATATTTGATTTGAATAGCGTAATATAATGTTTTTATATTTATTCTCTAATCGATATAACTATTACATTATGATAAATTTTGTTTCTTTTTCTGTTTTTATATAAATAAAATCAAAAATCGTATGTTATTTTAGATTTTATTTTTATTTGTTGTACCTAATAATATATTTGTTGTTTTTTTTACAATTCGATAAAAACCAGAAAATTTATTATTATATTTTAAACCAATTTTATAGCTATTAGGTTTTCATTTTTTGTAAATGACTTTATATTTTTTTATTTATCTTCCATTTTTTAATAAATCTAATAGTTAGCTTTTCAAATGTGAACATAAATTTTATATTTCTAGATTTGAAAATTCATGGTTTTATCCACATAAATGATGTAAATATTGAATTGCCAAGCATTTACTGTTTCACTAGAATATTAAAGTGTAATTTTTATATTTTTAGAATTATATACAAGAATTATGATATATTCTGAAGATTTATATTTTATAATGATTTTAGACGTGGGTTAAATATAATCGATTTTGAAATTTTTTTTTTGAAATTTTATTTAGATGGATTTTGTCTCAAGGTTCAAATTTTACAATGATTATAGACATGGGTTAAATAAATTAATTTGGACTTTTTTTTTATAAAATTTTTTTTTAGCAAGATTCAATCGAAGGTTCAAATTTTATAATAATTATAGACAAGGAAATAAATTAAATATACACTGTAAATTGAATAATTATTTGATATTATTTATATATCAACATTTGCTGTTTTGTTTTTATGTTTTACGTTTTTCGTTGGATATAATTATTTGCTTACAATAATTCAATTTTGTGTCTTAATGTATTAATAATCTTTAGCTTCTTTAAGATGTTTTATCGTATATGTTAAATATCCTAATTTGCTTTATTTTACATATAATAAACTTGATTTATGCATTTTGAATTTTACATAAGAATGTATATAAAGGTTTAATATTGTTACTTTATATGAAATTATATTTTATTATTTATATCACTGCTATTACTAGAATTCTTTTATTTATATATTTTTTTGTAAAAATTTCGCGAATCTTGAAAAAAATTAAATATTTACTAGAATTGATAGCTAGAAATATATGAATCCTTTTATTTTTTAATTTTTATAAACCTGTGTTATGTTCTCAACAGTTTTCTTTTGGCCTTTATCTAAACAAAGCTGATCTGAAATGGTCATTGATCAAATTTACCCCTTTTCTAGATAAGAAAATAAAATAATACGATTTTTACCATGATATTTCCGTCTATTTCACCGAATTTTTGTCTTGAAACTGATATTTTATCCATTGAGTATATACATGTGCGTTTTTTTCTGAAAATGGGGCATTTTTTTGAAAAAAAAACAAAGCTCTGTATATCCTTTATCAGATTTTCTATTTTAGTTTATCTTTTTAATCATCGCTATGATAACATTGAAATCTCAAAGTTAATGTCTTTATATTCTTATGCAATTAAGATCATAAATATATAACTAAATTGTAATAATGCCATTATTTATAGGAGATTTATATGTTTTTATCCTTTTCAATGATAATTATACCACCATTTTTATGGTTTTTTGATATTTTTTTACTTTTTACGATCGCTTAATCCACATATTTATTAATAATTTACTTTTTTATTGTAAAAGTAAAATTAATTCTTATTACTTTTATAATTGTTATCTTAAAATTCTGAACAATGCTTTTTTCTTTCTATTATAAACAAAAAATATATTCGTTCTATTTTATTTTTTTTTGTTATTATTGGATATTTTATCTTTAGATTAAGATATTCGAACATATCTTGATGTTAGAAAAACACTCTTAAATTTAATTATATGCATGCATATTGTTTTTCTATTCTAATTTATAACTTTCTAGATATAAAATATAGTTATCAAAACATTCGATTTTTCTTTTAAATTGGATTGCGTGAAAGAATAACAAAAAAGAAAAATATTTAATATATAATGATACAATAAATTGTGATATATTTTATTATATTTTTTAACCATTTTTTTACAAACTATTATACTTTTTTTTATAAATTATTTATCTTGAATATTATTCTGATTTTATTTAAATTTTCATTTAGAATCTATAAATTAATAAATCACCATAAAATTTTTAATATTGGCATAAATAATAATAATAAGCGATATATATGTCTATTATATACATTAAACTAGATTTTCAGATTCTAAAGATCTTCACATCAATTGTTCTTTATAATATTCAAAACCATAAATATTTTATTATGTTAAGATTATTTGTTAATTAAATAATAATATGAAAATTTTTGAGATTTAATTATATGTATTTCTATTTCCCATTTATTTCTTTGTTTAAGATTATCTTGTTAATAAATTATTATTTTTTTAAGTTTTTTATTTTATTTTTCATATATATAGAAATATACTGGTGAAATCGAAATAGTTTTCGTGTTTAGTAATTTAAAATAATCTAATAATAGATTCATCTTTTAAAAAACTGAAATTTTCAATGGAAATATAAATATATTGAAAATACAAACGATATATTTTTCTATTTAGACACCGGATATTAGAGTTTTATGTAAATATTTAAAGTTTAATGCACTTATATAATAATATTGATATATAAATTACGTCTCTGATAGAAAACTATAGTTATTGTTTTATTTTATTCCGCATAAATTGTAATTTTTATTGATTATTTGTGGCTTAATTATCATATTTATACCAATCTTTTGGTTTTTTTCTTTATATAGGCGGTTTTCTACTTTTCTAGTTGTATAGAATAAATCCTTTATGTTAAAATAAACAGCTTTTAAATGAATATTTCATGTTAATAGTCTTTTTTATTATAAATATTTCATGCGGCATGTTATATTATCGATTTTCTATGCTATTTTAAATATAATATGTCTGCAGCGAGATGAGAAAAAACAAGTTTTATGTATTTTTTTGTGCCAAAAAGACATATCAATCTCATTTTAAACATAATTTTATTACTTTTAGCTGAATTATGTCGCTGATCAGCCGAATAAGTGGTGATAAATATGTCCACTAGCACAGAAAGAAATAATACAATGATAATTTATGACATTATAAATACATTATCTATAGTTGGAATATATAAAAATCATCTTTTTGTGGATATATAGCCATAACCAACTTGGTTATATTTATGATTTTTTTGCCTTATAATGAATATTTATATACTCTACTAGACACAGTGAATATTTGTACATATGTTTTTTTATTCAGAAAAGGTGAATTTATTAATTTTTCGGTCAATTCCAAGTTTTATGTGTTGCCATATTTTTTTCTGTCTTAAAAAAAACCTAGAACCAAGTCCTGTTTGGCGAAAAAAACAATTTTTACGAGCTTATCATACTTTTATAAGCCAAGGTACACATTCTGAATTTCTCATATTTCTCATTATCTGCGATTTTTTTTAATAATTAATGACATCGCAAAAAAAAGGGATTTTTTTTCTTGTAATAAAATTAAGTTTTCTTATGCTGATTATCTTTTTATTCGTAAAGTACTTAGAAAATCATATATTTTAATTTTTTCTTGTTTCTGAAACTTTTATGTGTGGATTAAGTCGACTATTTTTTTTCTTTATTTTAGTGGTTTTTTTATGTGATAATAACTATCATATACACCAAATCGAAAAAATATGTTTTGAATTATAAATCGATATAGATTATGCTTGATGTATTTTGATATGGGATTTTAGTAGAAAGTTTAAGGATCCTATTATTTTTTTATCTTTTAATGATCAATTACATAAAATATTGAATATATTTTTATATCTTATTAAAATATTCAATTATAAAAAAAGATTTTGATATCATTTAATTGATTTTGATGTTCATTTATAATATATTTTAGGTATGTTTCTTATGTACGAAAATAAAGGTGGATAATGCTAAAATAGGTAATTTTTATGAGTTAAATGTCAAAAAAGCTGTTTTATTTATTAAGTAAATGAATAAAAATGTTTTTTTTTCTTCTTTTTTTTTTAATTTTATGTAATTTTTTTTTATATTTCTAATCATCTAAAATACTAACTTTTTCGATTTTTTTTAATACTGAGATAAAATTATTACTGAATAATGGAATTTATGTAACCTATACACACTCTTAGAAAATATATTTCTGTAAACTAGACATGATTTTGAATTTTAATCTGCTTGCTAAAGTAAAACAAACAACAGATTTAATAATTAAAAATTTGAAGAAATAGATTTTTTATGAACTATTTAGGTGATTTATTTGCTATTTAATACATATAATCGCCTAAATAACCATAAAGAGGTGCTAATTCTGTTAGATAGCTGAATAAAAACCCCTTTTTTGGTATTATTCTACCGCAAATTAACACGTCTAATATTGAATATAACCATAATCATACATTTATAATGAATTATTGGTACTAATAATACAATAATTGTTAAATAGTTCAGCTAGGATGAAATAGAAATATCTATTTAGAATACAGTGTTTGTTGAATACTATTTCTTTAGAATATAATAATAATAAAAATAAGCATTTTTCTGATAATATCTAGGTATATATAGTTTTATTTTCTGTTTTTTTCTTATATCATTTATTATAATGCATTTACCATATAATAAAAAAGTAGTTAGCCTTTTTTTTAAATTTTTCATGTTTAAAAAGTTTATATACATACAGAAATAATATACATATTGCTCTGATATAAAGTAAAAAATGCATAAATACTTGATTTTATTGTAAAAAGTGTATTTTATGGCAAAATATTCGACAATTTATATATGATAATCTATGTTTTATGTTTCTATATCTATTAATAGATTTATATTTTTTAAATTACGATGCAATGAACACAACAATAGAGTCGCCCTTCTAGGGTAGGGGCGACTCTATTATTATATTTATCACTCGTTTATGATATTATTTCTTACCATGTTTTCAATGATCAGATAATCCTCATCTAAAATCTTTCAGTTTTAGTGAATAAAATGAAAAACCATTGATGTCTTTTACAAATTAAATAGCCTTTTATCACTTTTTTGTAATGAAAAAAAAACATCAAAATCTGTGCTAGATTAAAAAATAAAACATAAATAAGAGATATAATTGCAAGATATAATCACTCTTATATTTTAAGACTGCTTCAACAGCCAAATATTTTAAAATTATATCCACAAATGTAATAAATACATTTTTCGTAATTTCTTGGTAACATAAAACCTGGATTTTATATAACTTGCATTATTTAAATTGTTGTATTTTGGATATTTTATATATATATGTTAAATAGAAGCAATTGTCTACAAAAGTTAACACAAATAAGTTCTGATGCTTTTTTCTATAGTAAAAGTTTCTATTTATTTGTGATTTTAAATCTATTCGATTGACATAAAAAATCACATATCCGTGTTTGTAAAAAACGATAAAAAATACTATTAGTGGTATGAAACAATATAAAAAAGGTTTTTTATGCAATTCCTTCTGGTATAATTTGAAGTTTTTCGTTTTTAAAATCCATAAGCTGTAACAATAAAAACTTATCTTCTGTATCGTAGTGTGAGTTTTATCTTAAAAATACAATGTTTTTTTCCCTTTTCTTGATAATCTGTTTTATTTGTTTATAAAATTGCATACTAAGCCTTATGTGAATAAAAAAAGGTTTTTTTTTGTTTTTATAGATAATTGATTTCAAATTATATGTTTAACTATTTAAAGATTAATATTTAATTGCATAATCATTTTTTTTCTTATAAATAGGTTTGAATATTACTCGTTAGATTTTTATATCTTTAACTATTTAAAAACGATTATTTTTGTTTGACTATATATACTTTTATAGGTTCTTCTCTGATATTTTTTATAACTGAGTTTATTCATATGCGTTATAGTTTTTTTGCGTCATTTAATTAACATCAAAAAACATTTATTTCCAGAGAAACCTCTTCTATATGAACTATTTTATTATTTTATACTTTATTATATTTGATTTGAATAGCGTAATATAATGTTTTTATATTTATTCTCTAATCGATATAACTATTACATTATGATAAATTTTGTTTCTTTTTCTGTTTTTATATAAATAAAATCAAAAATCGTATGTTATTTTAGATTTTATTTTTATTTGTTGTACCTAATAATATATTTGTTGTTTTTTTTACAATTCGATAAAAACCAGAAAATTTATTATTATATTTTAAACCAATTTTATAGCTATTAGGTTTTCATTTTTTGTAAATGACTTTATATTTTTTTATTTATCTTCCATTTTTTAATAAATCTAATAGTTAGCTTTTCAAATGTGAACATAAATTTTATATTTCTAGATTTGAAAATTCATGGTTTTATCCACATAAATGATGTAAATATTGAATTGCCAAGCATTTACTGTTTCACTAGAATATTAAAGTGTAATTTTTATATTTTTAGAATTATATACAAGAATTATGATATATTCTGAAGATTTATATTTTATAATGATTTTAGACGTGGGTTAAATATAATCGATTTTGAAATTTTTTTTTTGAAATTTTATTTAGATGGATTTTGTCTCAAGGTTCAAATTTTACAATGATTATAGACATGGGTTAAATAAATTAATTTGGACTTTTTTTTTATAAAATTTTTTTTTAGCAAGATTCAATCGAAGGTTCAAATTTTATAATAATTATAGACAAGGAAATAAATTAAATATACACTGTAAATTGAATAATTATTTGATATTATTTATATATCAACATTTGCTGTTTTGTTTTTATGTTTTACGTTTTTCGTTGGATATAATTATTTGCTTACAATAATTCAATTTTGTGTCTTAATGTATTAATAATCTTTAGCTTCTTTAAGATGTTTTATCGTATATGTTAAATATCCTAATTTGCTTTATTTTACATATAATAAACTTGATTTATGCATTTTGAATTTTACATAAGAATGTATATAAAGGTTTAATATTGTTACTTTATATGAAATTATATTTTATTATTTATATCACTGCTATTACTAGAATTCTTTTATTTATATATTTTTTTGTAAAAATTTCGCGAATCTTGAAAAAAATTAAATATTTACTAGAATTGATAGCTAGAAATATATGAATCCTTTTATTTTTTAATTTTTATAAACCTGTGTTATGTTCTCAACAGTTTTCTTTTGGCCTTTATCTAAACAAAGCTGATCTGAAATGGTCATTGATCAAATTTACCCCTTTTCTAGATAAGAAAATAAAATAATACGATTTTTACCATGATATTTCCGTCTATTTCACCGAATTTTTGTCTTGAAACTGATATTTTATCCATTGAGTATATACATGTGCGTTTTTTTCTGAAAATGGGGCATTTTTTTGAAAAAAAAACAAAGCTCTGTATATCCTTTATCAGATTTTCTATTTTAGTTTATCTTTTTAATCATCGCTATGATAACATTGAAATCTCAAAGTTAATGTCTTTATATTCTTATGCAATTAAGATCATAAATATATAACTAAATTGTAATAATGCCATTATTTATAGGAGATTTATATGTTTTTATCCTTTTCAATGATAATTATACCACCATTTTTATGGTTTTTTGATATTTTTTTACTTTTTACGATCGCTTAATCCACATATTTATTAATAATTTACTTTTTTATTGTAAAAGTAAAATTAATTCTTATTACTTTTATAATTGTTATCTTAAAATTCTGAACAATGCTTTTTTCTTTCTATTATAAACAAAAAATATATTCGTTCTATTTTATTTTTTTTTGTTATTATTGGATATTTTATCTTTAGATTAAGATATTCGAACATATCTTGATGTTAGAAAAACACTCTTAAATTTAATTATATGCATGCATATTGTTTTTCTATTCTAATTTATAACTTTCTAGATATAAAATATAGTTATCAAAACATTCGATTTTTCTTTTAAATTGGATTGCGTGAAAGAATAACAAAAAAGAAAAATATTTAATATATAATGATACAATAAATTGTGATATATTTTATTATATTTTTTAACCATTTTTTTACAAACTATTATACTTTTTTTTATAAATTATTTATCTTGAATATTATTCTGATTTTATTTAAATTTTCATTTAGAATCTATAAATTAATAAATCACCATAAAATTTTTAATATTGGCATAAATAATAATAATAAGCGATATATATGTCTATTATATACATTAAACTAGATTTTCAGATTCTAAAGATCTTCACATCAATTGTTCTTTATAATATTCAAAACCATAAATATTTTATTATGTTAAGATTATTTGTTAATTAAATAATAATATGAAAATTTTTGAGATTTAATTATATGTATTTCTATTTCCCATTTATTTCTTTGTTTAAGATTATCTTGTTAATAAATTATTATTTTTTTAAGTTTTTTATTTTATTTTTCATATATATAGAAATATACTGGTGAAATCGAAATAGTTTTCGTGTTTAGTAATTTAAAATAATCTAATAATAGATTCATCTTTTAAAAAACTGAAATTTTCAATGGAAATATAAATATATTGAAAATACAAACGATATATTTTTCTATTTAGACACCGGATATTAGAGTTTTATGTAAATATTTAAAGTTTAATGCACTTATATAATAATATTGATATATAAATTACGTCTCTGATAGAAAACTATAGTTATTGTTTTATTTTATTCCGCATAAATTGTAATTTTTATTGATTATTTGTGGCTTAATTATCATATTTATACCAATCTTTTGGTTTTTTTCTTTATATAGGCGGTTTTCTACTTTTCTAGTTGTATAGAATAAATCCTTTATGTTAAAATAAACAGCTTTTAAATGAATATTTCATGTTAATAGTCTTTTTTATTATAAATATTTCATGCGGCATGTTATATTATCGATTTTCTATGCTATTTTAAATATAATATGTCTGCAGCGAGATGAGAAAAAACAAGTTTTATGTATTTTTTTGTGCCAAAAAGACATATCAATCTCATTTTAAACATAATTTTATTACTTTTAGCTGAATTATGTCGCTGATCAGCCGAATAAGTGGTGATAAATATGTCCACTAGCACAGAAAGAAATAATACAATGATAATTTATGACATTATAAATACATTATCTATAGTTGGAATATATAAAAATCATCTTTTTGTGGATATATAGCCATAACCAACTTGGTTATATTTATGATTTTTTTGCCTTATAATGAATATTTATATACTCTACTAGACACAGTGAATATTTGTACATATGTTTTTTTATTCAGAAAAGGTGAATTTATTAATTTTTCGGTCAATTCCAAGTTTTATGTGTTGCCATATTTTTTTCTGTCTTAAAAAAAACCTAGAACCAAGTCCTGTTTGGCGAAAAAAACAATTTTTACGAGCTTATCATACTTTTATAAGCCAAGGTACACATTCTGAATTTCTCATATTTCTCATTATCTGCGATTTTTTTTAATAATTAATGACATCGCAAAAAAAAGGGATTTTTTTTCTTGTAATAAAATTAAGTTTTCTTATGCTGATTATCTTTTTATTCGTAAAGTACTTAGAAAATCATATATTTTAATTTTTTCTTGTTTCTGAAACTTTTATGTGTGGATTAAGTCGACTATTTTTTTTCTTTATTTTAGTGGTTTTTTTATGTGATAATAACTATCATATACACCAAATCGAAAAAATATGTTTTGAATTATAAATCGATATAGATTATGCTTGATGTATTTTGATATGGGATTTTAGTAGAAAGTTTAAGGATCCTATTATTTTTTTATCTTTTAATGATCAATTACATAAAATATTGAATATATTTTTATATCTTATTAAAATATTCAATTATAAAAAAAGATTTTGATATCATTTAATTGATTTTGATGTTCATTTATAATATATTTTAGGTATGTTTCTTATGTACGAAAATAAAGGTGGATAATGCTAAAATAGGTAATTTTTATGAGTTAAATGTCAAAAAAGCTGTTTTATTTATTAAGTAAATGAATAAAAATGTTTTTTTTTCTTCTTTTTTTTTTAATTTTATGTAATTTTTTTTTATATTTCTAATCATCTAAAATACTAACTTTTTCGATTTTTTTTAATACTGAGATAAAATTATTACTGAATAATGGAATTTATGTAACCTATACACACTCTTAGAAAATATATTTCTGTAAACTAGACATGATTTTGAATTTTAATCTGCTTGCTAAAGTAAAACAAACAACAGATTTAATAATTAAAAATTTGAAGAAATAGATTTTTTATGAACTATTTAGGTGATTTATTTGCTATTTAATACATATAATCGCCTAAATAACCATAAAGAGGTGCTAATTCTGTTAGATAGCTGAATAAAAACCCCTTTTTTGGTATTATTCTACCGCAAATTAACACGTCTAATATTGAATATAACCATAATCATACATTTATAATGAATTATTGGTACTAATAATACAATAATTGTTAAATAGTTCAGCTAGGATGAAATAGAAATATCTATTTAGAATACAGTGTTTGTTGAATACTATTTCTTTAGAATATAATAATAATAAAAATAAGCATTTTTCTGATAATATCTAGGTATATATAGTTTTATTTTCTGTTTTTTTCTTATATCATTTATTATAATGCATTTACCATATAATAAAAAAGTAGTTAGCCTTTTTTTTAAATTTTTCATGTTTAAAAAGTTTATATACATACAGAAATAATATACATATTGCTCTGATATAAAGTAAAAAATGCATAAATACTTGATTTTATTGTAAAAAGTGTATTTTATGGCAAAATATTCGACAATTTATATATGATAATCTATGTTTTATGTTTCTATATCTATTAATAGATTTATATTTTTTAAATTACGATGCAATGAACACAACAATAGAGTCGCCCTTCTAGGGTAGGGGCGACTCTATTATTATATTTATCACTCGTTTATGATATTATTTCTTACCATGTTTTCAATGATCAGATAATCCTCATCTAAAATCTTTCAGTTTTAGTGAATAAAATGAAAAACCATTGATGTCTTTTACAAATTAAATAGCCTTTTATCACTTTTTTGTAATGAAAAAAAAACATCAAAATCTGTGCTAGATTAAAAAATAAAACATAAATAAGAGATATAATTGCAAGATATAATCACTCTTATATTTTAAGACTGCTTCAACAGCCAAATATTTTAAAATTATATCCACAAATGTAATAAATACATTTTTCGTAATTTCTTGGTAACATAAAACCTGGATTTTATATAACTTGCATTATTTAAATTGTTGTATTTTGGATATTTTATATATATATGTTAAATAGAAGCAATTGTCTACAAAAGTTAACACAAATAAGTTCTGATGCTTTTTTCTATAGTAAAAGTTTCTATTTATTTGTGATTTTAAATCTATTCGATTGACATAAAAAATCACATATCCGTGTTTGTAAAAAACGATAAAAAATACTATTAGTGGTATGAAACAATATAAAAAAGGTTTTTTATGCAATTCCTTCTGGTATAATTTGAAGTTTTTCGTTTTTAAAATCCATAAGCTGTAACAATAAAAACTTATCTTCTGTATCGTAGTGTGAGTTTTATCTTAAAAATACAATGTTTTTTTCCCTTTTCTTGATAATCTGTTTTATTTGTTTATAAAATTGCATACTAAGCCTTATGTGAATAAAAAAAGGTTTTTTTTTGTTTTTATAGATAATTGATTTCAAATTATATGTTTAACTATTTAAAGATTAATATTTAATTGCATAATCATTTTTTTTCTTATAAATAGGTTTGAATATTACTCGTTAGATTTTTATATCTTTAACTATTTAAAAACGATTATTTTTGTTTGACTATATATACTTTTATAGGTTCTTCTCTGATATTTTTTATAACTGAGTTTATTCATATGCGTTATAGTTTTTTTGCGTCATTTAATTAACATCAAAAAACATTTATTTCCAGAGAAACCTCTTCTATATGAACTATTTTATTATTTTATACTTTATTATATTTGATTTGAATAGCGTAATATAATGTTTTTATATTTATTCTCTAATCGATATAACTATTACATTATGATAAATTTTGTTTCTTTTTCTGTTTTTATATAAATAAAATCAAAAATCGTATGTTATTTTAGATTTTATTTTTATTTGTTGTACCTAATAATATATTTGTTGTTTTTTTTACAATTCGATAAAAACCAGAAAATTTATTATTATATTTTAAACCAATTTTATAGCTATTAGGTTTTCATTTTTTGTAAATGACTTTATATTTTTTTATTTATCTTCCATTTTTTAATAAATCTAATAGTTAGCTTTTCAAATGTGAACATAAATTTTATATTTCTAGATTTGAAAATTCATGGTTTTATCCACATAAATGATGTAAATATTGAATTGCCAAGCATTTACTGTTTCACTAGAATATTAAAGTGTAATTTTTATATTTTTAGAATTATATACAAGAATTATGATATATTCTGAAGATTTATATTTTATAATGATTTTAGACGTGGGTTAAATATAATCGATTTTGAAATTTTTTTTTTGAAATTTTATTTAGATGGATTTTGTCTGAAGGTTCAAATTTTACAATGATTATAGACATGGGTTAAATAAATTAATTTGGACTTTTTTTTTATAAAATTTTTTTTTAGCAAGATTCAATCGAAGGTTCAAATTTTATAATAATTATAGATAAGGAAATAAATTAAATATACACTGTAAATTGAATAATTATTTGATATTATTTATATATCAACATTTGCTGTTTTGTTTTTATGTTTTACGTTTTTCGTTGGATATAATTATTTGCTTACAATAATTCAATTTTGTGTCTTAATGTATTAATAATCTTTAGCTTCTTTAAGATGTTTTATCGTATATGTTAAATATCCTAATTTGCTTTATTTTACATATAATAAACTTGATTTATGCATTTTGAATTTTACATAAGAATGTATATAAAGGTTTAATATTGTTACTTTATATGAAATTATATTTTATTATTTATATCACTGCTATTACTAGAATTCTTTTATTTATATATTTTTTTGTAAAAATTTCGCGAATCTTGAAAAAAATTAAATATTTACTAGAATTGATAGCTAGAAATATATGAATCCTTTTATTTTTTAATTTTTATAAACCTGTGTTATGTTCTCAACAGTTTTCTTTTGGCCTTTATCTAAACAAAGCTGATCTGAAATGGTCATTGATCAAATTTACCCCTTTTCTAGATAAGAAAATAAAATAATACGATTTTTACCATGATATTTCCGTCTATTTCACCGAATTTTTGTCTTGAAACTGATATTTTATCCATTGAGTATATACATGTGCGTTTTTTTCTGAAAATGGGGCATTTTTTTGAAAAAAAAACAAAGCTCTGTATATCCTTTATCAGATTTTCTATTTTAGTTTATCTTTTTAATCATCGCTATGATAACATTGAAATCTCAAAGTTAATGTCTTTATATTCTTATGCAATTAAGATCATAAATATATAACTAAATTGTAATAATGCCATTATTTATAGGAGATTTATATGTTTTTATCCTTTTCAATGATAATTATACCACCATTTTTATGGTTTTTTGATATTTTTTTACTTTTTACGATCGCTTAATCCACATATTTATTAATAATTTACTTTTTTATTGTAAAAGTAAAATTAATTCTTATTACTTTTATAATTGTTATCTTAAAATTCTGAACAATGCTTTTTTCTTTCTATTATAAACAAAAAATATATTCGTTCTATTTTATTTTTTTTTGTTATTATTGGATATTTTATCTTTAGATTAAGATATTCGAACATATCTTGATGTTAGAAAAACACTCTTAAATTTAATTATATGCATGCATATTGTTTTTCTATTCTAATTTATAACTTTCTAGATATAAAATATAGTTATCAAAACATTCGATTTTTCTTTTAAATTGGATTGCGTGAAAGAATAACAAAAAAGAAAAATATTTAATATATAATGATACAATAAATTGTGATATATTTTATTATATTTTTTAACCATTTTTTTACAAACTATTATACTTTTTTTTATAAATTATTTATCTTGAATATTATTCTGATTTTATTTAAATTTTCATTTAGAATCTATAAATTAATAAATCACCATAAAATTTTTAATATTGGCATAAATAATAATAATAAGCGATATATATGTCTATTATATACATTAAACTAGATTTTCAGATTCTAAAGATCTTCACATCAATTGTTCTTTATAATATTCAAAACCATAAATATTTTATTATGTTAAGATTATTTGTTAATTAAATAATAATATGAAAATTTTTGAGATTTAATTATATGTATTTCTATTTCCCATTTATTTCTTTGTTTAAGATTATCTTGTTAATAAATTATTATTTTTTTAAGTTTTTTATTTTATTTTTCATATATATAGAAATATACTGGTGAAATCGAAATAGTTTTCGTGTTTAGTAATTTAAAATAATCTAATAATAGATTCATCTTTTAAAAAACTGAAATTTTCAATGGAAATATAAATATATTGAAAATACAAACGATATATTTTTCTATTTAGACACCGGATATTAGAGTTTTATGTAAATATTTAAAGTTTAATGCACTTATATAATAATATTGATATATAAATTACGTCTCTGATAGAAAACTATAGTTATTGTTTTATTTTATTCCGCATAAATTGTAATTTTTATTGATTATTTGTGGCTTAATTATCATATTTATACCAATCTTTTGGTTTTTTTCTTTATATAGGCGGTTTTCTACTTTTCTAGTTGTATAGAATAAATCCTTTATGTTAAAATAAACAGCTTTTAAATGAATATTTCATGTTAATAGTCTTTTTTATTATAAATATTTCATGCGGCATGTTATATTATCGATTTTCTATCCTATTTTAAATATAATATGTCTGCAGCGAGATGAGAAAAAACAAGTTTTATGTATTTTTTTGTGCCAAAAAGACATATCAATCTCATTTTAAACATAATTTTATTACTTTTAGCTGAATTATGTCGCTGATCAGCCGAATAAGTGGTGATAAATATGTCCACTAGCACAGAAAGAAATAATACAATGATAATTTATGACATTATAAATACATTATCTATAGTTGGAATATATAAAAATCATCTTTTTGTGGATATATAGCCATAACCAACTTGGTTATATTTATGATTTTTTTGCCTTATAATGAATATTTATATACTCTACTAGACACAGTGAATATTTGTACATATGTTTTTTTATTCAGAAAAGGTGAATTTATTAATTTTTCGGTCAATTCCAAGTTTTATGTGTTGCCATATTTTTTTCTGTCTTAAAAAAAACCTAGAACCAAGTCCTGTTTGGCGAAAAAAACAATTTTTACGAGCTTATCATACTTTTATAAGCCAAGGTACACATTCTGAATTTCTCATATTTCTCATTATCTGCGATTTTTTTTAATAATTAATGACATCGCAAAAAAAAGGGATTTTTTTTCTTGTAATAAAATTAAGTTTTCTTATGCTGATTATCTTTTTATTCGTAAAGTACTTAGAAAATCATATATTTTAATTTTTTCTTGTTTCTGAAACTTTTATGTGTGGATTAAGTCGACTATTTTTTTTCTTTATTTTAGTGGTTTTTTTATGTGATAATAACTATCATATACACCAAATCGAAAAAATATGTTTTGAATTATAAATCGATATAGATTATGCTTGATGTATTTTGATATGGGATTTTAGTAGAAAGTTTAAGGATCCTATTATTTTTTTATCTTTTAATGATCAATTACATAAAATATTGAATATATTTTTATATCTTATTAAAATATTCAATTATAAAAAAAGATTTTGATATCATTTAATTGATTTTGATGTTCATTTATAATATATTTTAGGTATGTTTCTTATGTACGAAAATAAAGGTGGATAATGCTAAAATAGGTAATTTTTATGAGTTAAATGTCAAAAAAGCTGTTTTATTTATTAAGTAAATGAATAAAAATGTTTTTTTTTCTTCTTTTTTTTTTAATTTTATGTAATTTTTTTTTATATTTCTAATCATCTAAAATACTAACTTTTTCGATTTTTTTTAATACTGAGATAAAATTATTACTGAATAATGGAATTTATGTAACCTATACACACTCTTAGAAAATATATTTCTGTAAACTAGACATGATTTTGAATTTTAATCTGCTTGCTAAAGTAAAACAAACAACAGATTTAATAATTAAAAATTTGAAGAAATAGATTTTTTATGAACTATTTAGGTGATTTATTTGCTATTTAATACATATAATCGCCTAAATAACCATAAAGAGGTGCTAATTCTGTTAGATAGCTGAATAAAAACCCCTTTTTTGGTATTATTCTACCGCAAATTAACACGTCTAATATTGAATATAACCATAATCATACATTTATAATGAATTATTGGTACTAATAATACAATAATTGTTAAATAGTTCAGCTAGGATGAAATAGAAATATCTATTTAGAATACAGTGTTTGTTGAATACTATTTCTTTAGAATATAATAATAATAAAAATAAGCATTTTTCTGATAATATCTAGGTATATATAGTTTTATTTTCTGTTTTTTTCTTATATCATTTATTATAATGCATTTACCATATAATAAAAAAGTAGTTAGCCTTTTTTTTAAATTTTTCATGTTTAAAAAGTTTATATACATACAGAAATAATATACATATTGCTCTGATATAAAGTAAAAAATGCATAAATACTTGATTTTATTGTAAAAAGTGTATTTTATGGCAAAATATTCGACAATTTATATATGATAATCTATGTTTTATGTTTCTATATCTATTAATAGATTTATATTTTTTAAATTACGATGCAATGAACACAACAATAGAGTCGCCCTTCTAGGGTAGGGGCGACTCTATTATTATATTTATCACTCGTTTATGATATTATTTCTTACCATGTTTTCAATGATCAGATAATCCTCATCTAAAATCTTTCAGTTTTAGTGAATAAAATGAAAAACCATTGATGTCTTTTACAAATTAAATAGCCTTTTATCACTTTTTTGTAATGAAAAAAAAACATCAAAATCTGTGCTAGATTACAAAATAAAACATAAATAAGAGATATAATTGCAAGATATAATCACTCTTATATTTTAAGGCTGCTTCAACAGCCAAATATTTTAAAATTATATCCACAAATGTAATAAATACATTTTTCGTAATTTCTTGGTAACATAAAACCTGGATTTTATATAACTTGCATTATTTAAATTGTTGTATTTTGGATATTTTATATATATATGTTAAATAGAAGCAATTGTCTACAAAAGTTAACACAAATAAGTTCTGATGCTTTTTTCTATAGTAAAAGTTTCTATTTATTTGTGATTTTAAATCTATTCGATTGACATAAAAAATCACATATCCGTGTTTGTAAAAAACGATAAAAAATACTATTAGTGGTATGAAACAATATAAAAAAGGTTTTTTATGCAATTCTTCTGGTATAATTTGAAGTTTTTCGTTTTTAAAATCCATAAGCTGTAACAATAAAAACTTATCTTCTGTATCGTAGTGTGAGTTTTATCTTAAAAATACAATGTTTTTTTCCCTTTTCTTGATAATCTGTTTTATTTGTTTATAAAATTGCATACTAAGCCTTATGTGAATAAAAAAAGGTTTTTTTTTGTTTTTATAGATAATTGATTTCAAATTATATGTTTAACTATTTAAAGATTAATATTTAATTGCATAATCATTTTTTTTCTTATAAATAGGTTTGAATATTACTCGTTAGATTTTTATATCTTTAACTATTTAAAAACGATTATTTTTGTTTGACTATATATACTTTTATAGGTTCTTCTCTGATATTTTTTATAACTGAGTTTATTCATATGCGTTATAGTTTTTTTGCGTCATTTAATTAACATCAAAAAACATTTATTTCCAGAGAAACCTCTTCTATATGAACTATTTTATTATTTTATACTTTATTATATTTGATTTGAATAGCGTAATATAATGTTTTTATATTTATTCTCTAATCGATATAACTATTACATTATGATAAATTTTGTTTCTTTTTCTGTTTTTATATAAATAAAATCAAAAATCGTATGTTATTTTAGATTTTATTTTTATTTGTTGTACCTAATAATATATTTGTTGTTTTTTTTACAATTCGATAAAAACCAGAAAATTTATTATTATATTTTAAACCAATTTTATAGCTATTAGGTTTTCATTTTTTGTAAATGACTTTATATTTTTTTATTTATCTTCCATTTTTTAATAAATCTAATAGTTAGCTTTTCAAATGTGAACATAAATTTTATATTTCTAGATTTGAAAATTCATGGTTTTATCCACATAAATGATGTAAATATTGAATTGCCAAGCATTTACTGTTTCACTAGAATATTAAAGTGTAATTTTTATATTTTTAGAATTATATACAAGAATTATGATATATTCTGAAGATTTATATTTTATAATGATTTTAGACGTGGGTTAAATATAATCGATTTTGAAATTTTTTTTTTGAAATTTTATTTAGATGGATTTTGTCTGAAGGTTCAAATTTTACAATGATTATAGACATGGGTTAAATAAATTAATTTGGACTTTTTTTTTATAAAATTTTTTTTTAGCAAGATTCAATCGAAGGTTCAAATTTTATAATAATTATAGACAAGGAAATAAATTAAATATACACTGTAAATTGAATAATTATTTGATATTATTTATATATCAACATTTGCTGTTTTGTTTTTATGTTTTACGTTTTTCGTTGGATATAATTATTTGCTTACAATAATTCAATTTTGTGTCTTAATGTATTAATAATCTTTAGCTTCTTTAAGATGTTTTATCGTATATGTTAAATATCCTAATTTGCTTTATTTTACATATAATAAACTTGATTTATGCATTTTGAATTTTACATAAGAATGTATATAAAGGTTTAATATTGTTACTTTATATGAAATTATATTTTATTATTTATATCACTGCTATTACTAGAATTCTTTTATTTATATATTTTTTTGTAAAAATTTCGCGAATCTTGAAAAAAATTAAATATTTACTAGAATTGATAGCTAGAAATATATGAATCCTTTTATTTTTTAATTTTTATAAACCTGTGTTATGTTCTCAACAGTTTTCTTTTGGCCTTTATCTAAACAAAGCTGATCTGAAATGGTCATTGATCAAATTTACCCCTTTTCTAGATAAGAAAATAAAATAATACGATTTTTACCATGATATTTCCGTCTATTTCACCGAATTTTTGTCTTGAAACTGATATTTTATCCATTGAGTATATACATGTGCGTTTTTTTCTGAAAATGGGGCATTTTTTTGAAAAAAAAACAAAGCTCTGTATATCCTTTATCAGATTTTCTATTTTAGTTTATCTTTTTAATCATCGCTATGATAACATTGAAATCTCAAAGTTAATGTCTTTATATTCTTATGCAATTAAGATCATAAATATATAACTAAATTGTAATAATGCCATTATTTATAGGAGATTTATATGTTTTTATCCTTTTCAATGATAATTATACCACCATTTTTATGGTTTTTTGATATTTTTTTACTTTTTACGATCGCTTAATCCACATATTTATTAATAATTTACTTTTTTATTGTAAAAGTAAAATTAATTCTTATTACTTTTATAATTGTTATCTTAAAATTCTGAACAATGCTTTTTTCTTTCTATTATAAACAAAAAATATATTCGTTCTATTTTATTTTTTTTTGTTATTATTGGATATTTTATCTTTAGATTAAGATATTCGAACATATCTTGATGTTAGAAAAACACTCTTAAATTTAATTATATGCATGCATATTGTTTTTCTATTCTAATTTATAACTTTCTAGATATAAAATATAGTTATCAAAACATTCGATTTTTCTTTTAAATTGGATTGCGTGAAAGAATAACAAAAAAGAAAAATATTTAATATATAATGATACAATAAATTGTGATATATTTTATTATATTTTTTAACCATTTTTTTACAAACTATTATACTTTTTTTTATAAATTATTTATCTTGAATATTATTCTGATTTTATTTAAATTTTCATTTAGAATCTATAAATTAATAAATCACCATAAAATTTTTAATATTGGCATAAATAATAATAATAAGCGATATATATGTCTATTATATACATTAAACTAGATTTTCAGATTCTAAAGATCTTCACATCAATTGTTCTTTATAATATTCAAAACCATAAATATTTTATTATGTTAAGATTATTTGTTAATTAAATAATAATATGAAAATTTTTGAGATTTAATTATATGTATTTCTATTTCCCATTTATTTCTTTGTTTAAGATTATATTGTTAATAAATTATTATTTTTTTAAGTTTTTTATTTTATTTTTCATATATATAGAAATATACTGGTGAAATCGAAATAGTTTTCGTGTTTAGTAATTTAAAATAATCTAATAATAGATTCATCTTTTAAAAAACTGAAATTTTCAATGGAAATATAAATATATTGAAAATACAAACGATATATTTTTCTATTTAGACACCGGATATTAGAGTTTTATGTAAATATTTAAAGTTTAATGCACTTATATAATAATATTGATATATAAATTACGTCTCTGATAGAAAACTATAGTTATTGTTTTATTTTATTCCGCATAAATTGTAATTTTTATTGATTATTTGTGGCTTAATTATCATATTTATACCAATCTTTTGGTTTTTTTCTTTATATAGGCGGTTTTCTACTTTTCTAGTTGTATAGAATAAATCCTTTATGTTAAAATAAACAGCTTTTAAATGAATATTTCATGTTAATAGTCTTTTTTATTATAAATATTTCATGCGGCATGTTATATTATCGATTTTCTATGCTATTTTAAATATAATATGTCTGCAGCGAGATGAGAAAAAACAAGTTTTATGTATTTTTTTGTGCCAAAAAGACATATCAATCTCATTTTAAACATAATTTTATTACTTTTAGCTGAATTATGTCGCTGATCAGCCGAATAAGTGGTGATAAATATGTCCACTAGCACAGAAAGAAATAATACAATGATAATTTATGACATTATAAATACATTATCTATAGTTGGAATATATAAAAATCATCTTTTTGTGGATATATAGCCATAACCAACTTGGTTATATTTATGATTTTTTTGCCTTATAATGAATATTTATATACTCTACTAGACACAGTGAATATTTGTACATATGTTTTTTTATTCAGAAAAGGTGAATTTATTAATTTTTCGGTCAATTCCAAGTTTTATGTGTTGCCATATTTTTTTCTGTCTTAAAAAAAACCTAGAACCAAGTCCTGTTTGGCGAAAAAAACAATTTTTACGAGCTTATCATACTTTTATAAGCCAAGGTACACATTCTGAATTTCTCATATTTCTCATTATCTGCGATTTTTTTTAATAATTAATGACATCGCAAAAAAAAGGGATTTTTTTTCTTGTAATAAAATTAAGTTTTCTTATGCTGATTATCTTTTTATTCGTAAAGTACTTAGAAAATCATATATTTTAATTTTTTCTTGTTTCTGAAACTTTTATGTGTGGATTAAGTCGACTATTTTTTTTCTTTATTTTAGTGGTTTTTTTATGTGATAATAACTATCATATACACCAAATCGAAAAAATATGTTTTGAATTATAAATCGATATAGATTATGCTTGATGTATTTTGATATGGGATTTTAGTAGAAAGTTTAAGGATCCTATTATTTTTTTATCTTTTAATGATCAATTACATAAAATATTGAATATATTTTTATATCTTATTAAAATATTCAATTATAAAAAAAGATTTTGATATCATTTAATTGATTTTGATGTTCATTTATAATATATTTTAGGTATGTTTCTTATGTACGAAAATAAAGGTGGATAATGCTAAAATAGGTAATTTTTATGAGTTAAATGTCAAAAAAGCTGTTTTATTTATTAAGTAAATGAATAAAAATGTTTTTTTTTCTTCTTTTTTTTTTAATTTTATGTAATTTTTTTTTATATTTCTAATCATCTAAAATACTAACTTTTTCGATTTTTTTTAATACTGAGATAAAATTATTACTGAATAATGGAATTTATGTAACCTATACACACTCTTAGAAAATATATTTCTGTAAACTAGACATGATTTTGAATTTTAATCTGCTTGCTAAAGTAAAACAAACAACAGATTTAATAATTAAAAATTTGAAGAAATAGATTTTTTATGAACTATTTAGGTGATTTATTTGCTATTTAATACATATAATCGCCTAAATAACCATAAAGAGGTGCTAATTCTGTTAGATGGCTGAATAAAAACCCCTTTTTTGGTATTATTCTACCGCAAATTAACACGTCTAATATTGAATATAACCATAATCATACATTTATAATGAATTATTGGTACTAATAATACAATAATTGTTAAATAGTTCAGCTAGGATGAAATAGAAATATCTATTTAGAATACAGTGTTTGTTGAATACTATTTCTTTAGAATATAATAATAATAAAAATAAGCATTTTTCTGATAATATCTAGGTATATATAGTTTTATTTTCTGTTTTTTTCTTATATCATTTATTATAATGCATTTACCATATAATAAAAAAGTAGTTAGCCTTTTTTTTAAATTTTTCATGTTTAAAAAGTTTATATACATACAGAAATAATATACATATTGCTCTGATATAAAGTAAAAAATGCATAAATACTTGATTTTATTGTAAAAAGTGTATTTTATGGCAAAATATTCGACAATTTATATATGATAATCTATGTTTTATGTTTCTATATCTATTAATAGATTTATATTTTTTAAATTACGATGCAATGAACACAACAATAGAGTCGCCCTTCTAGGGTAGGGGCGACTCTATTATTATATTTATCACTCGTTTATGATATTATTTCTTACCATGTTTTCAATGATCAGATAATCCTCATCTAAAATCTTTCAGTTTTAGTGAATAAAATGAAAAACCATTGATGTCTTTTACAAATTAAATAGCCTTTTATCACTTTTTTGTAATGAAAAAAAAACATCAAAATCTGTGCTAGATTACAAAATAAAACATAAATAAGAGATATAATTGCAAGATATAATCACTCTTATATTTTAAGGCTGCTTCAACAGCCAAATATTTTAAAATTATATCCACAAATGTAATAAATACATTTTTCGTAATTTCTTGGTAACATAAAACCTGGATTTTATATAACTTGCATTATTTAAATTGTTGTATTTTGGATATTTTATATATATATGTTAAATAGAAGCAATTGTCTACAAAAGTTAACACAAATAAGTTCTGATGCTTTTTTCTATAGTAAAAGTTTCTATTTATTTGTGATTTTAAATCTATTCGATTGACATAAAAAATCACATATCCGTGTTTGTAAAAAACGATAAAAAATACTATTAGTGGTATGAAACAATATAAAAAAGGTTTTTTATGCAATTCTTCTGGTATAATTTGAAGTTTTTCGTTTTTAAAATCCATAAGCTGTAACAATAAAAACTTATCTTCTGTATCGTAGTGTGAGTTTTATCTTAAAAATACAATGTTTTTTTCCCTTTTCTTGATAATCTGTTTTATTTGTTTATAAAATTGCATACTAAGCCTTATGAGAATAAAAAAAGGTTTTTTTTTGTTTTTATAGATAATTGATTTCAAATTATATGTTTAACTATTTAAAGATTAATATTTAATTGCATAATCATTTTTTTTCTTATAAATAGGTTTGAATATTACTCGTTAGATTTTTATATCTTTAACTATTTAAAAACGATTATTTTTGTTTGACTATATATACTTTTATAGGTTCTTCTCTGATATTTTTTATAACTGAGTTTATTCATATGCGTTATAGTTTTTTTGCGTCATTTAATTAACATCAAAAAACATTTATTTCCAGAGAAACCTCTTCTATATGAACTATTTTATTATTTTATACTTTATTATATTTGATTTGAATAGCGTAATATAATGTTTTTATATTTATTCTCTAATCGATATAACTATTACATTATGATAAATTTTGTTTCTTTTTCTGTTTTTATATAAATAAAATCAAAAATCGTATGTTATTTTAGATTTTATTTTTATTTGTTGTACCTAATAATATATTTGTTGTTTTTTTTACAATTCGATAAAAACCAGAAAATTTATTATTATATTTTAAACCAATTTTATAGCTATTAGGTTTTCATTTTTTGTAAATGACTTTATATTTTTTTATTTATCTTCCATTTTTTAATAAATCTAATAGTTAGCTTTTCAAATGTGAACATAAATTTTATATTTCTAGATTTGAAAATTCATGGTTTTATCCACATAAATGATGTAAATATTGAATTGCCAAGCATTTACTGTTTCACTAGAATATTAAAGTGTAATTTTTATATTTTTAGAATTATATACAAGAATTATGATATATTCTGAAGATTTATATTTTATAATGATTTTAGACGTGGGTTAAATATAATCGATTTTGAAATTTTTTTTTTGAAATTTTATTTAGATGGATTTTGTCTGAAGGTTCAAATTTTACAATGATTATAGACATGGGTTAAATAAATTAATTTGGACTTTTTTTTTATAAAATTTTTTTTTAGCAAGATTCAATCGAAGGTTCAAATTTTATAATAATTATAGACAAGGAAATAAATTAAATATACACTGTAAATTGAATAATTATTTGATATTATTTATATATCAACATTTGCTGTTTTGTTTTTATGTTTTACGTTTTTCGTTGGATATAATTATTTGCTTACAATAATTCAATTTTGTGTCTTAATGTATTAATAATCTTTAGCTTCTTTAAGATGTTTTATCGTATATGTTAAATATCCTAATTTGCTTTATTTTACATATAATAAACTTGATTTATGCATTTTGAATTTTACATAAGAATGTATATAAAGGTTTAATATTGTTACTTTATATGAAATTATATTTTATTATTTATATCACTGCTATTACTAGAATTCTTTTATTTATATATTTTTTTGTAAAAATTTCGCGAATCTTGAAAAAAATTAAATATTTACTAGAATTGATAGCTAGAAATATATGAATCCTTTTATTTTTTAATTTTTATAAACCTGTGTTATGTTCTCAACAGTTTTCTTTTGGCCTTTATCTAAACAAAGCTGATCTGAAATGGTCATTGATCAAATTTACCCCTTTTCTAGATAAGAAAATAAAATAATACGATTTTTACCATGATATTTCCGTCTATTTCACCGAATTTTTGTCTTGAAACTGATATTTTATCCATTGAGTATATACATGTGCGTTTTTTTCTGAAAATGGGGCATTTTTTTGAAAAAAAAACAAAGCTCTGTATATCCTTTATCAGATTTTCTATTTTAGTTTATCTTTTTAATCATCGCTATGATAACATTGAAATCTCAAAGTTAATGTCTTTATATTCTTATGCAATTAAGATCATAAATATATAACTAAATTGTAATAATGCCATTATTTATAGGAGATTTATATGTTTTTATCCTTTTCAATGATAATTATACCACCATTTTTATGGTTTTTTGATATTTTTTTACTTTTTACGATCGCTTAATCCACATATTTATTAATAATTTACTTTTTTATTGTAAAAGTAAAATTAATTCTTATTACTTTTATAATTGTTATCTTAAAATTCTGAACAATGCTTTTTTCTTTCTATTATAAACAAAAAATATATTCGTTCTATTTTATTTTTTTTTGTTATTATTGGATATTTTATCTTTAGATTAAGATATTCGAACATATCTTGATGTTAGAAAAACACTCTTAAATTTAATTATATGCATGCATATTGTTTTTCTATTCTAATTTATAACTTTCTAGATATAAAATATAGTTATCAAAACATTCGATTTTTCTTTTAAATTGGATTGCGTGAAAGAATAACAAAAAAGAAAAATATTTAATATATAATGATACAATAAATTGTGATATATTTTATTATATTTTTTAACCATTTTTTTACAAACTATTATACTTTTTTTTATAAATTATTTATCTTGAATATTATTCTGATTTTATTTAAATTTTCATTTAGAATCTATAAATTAATAAATCACCATAAAATTTTTAATATTGGCATAAATAATAATAATAAGCGATATATATGTCTATTATATACATTAAACTAGATTTTCAGATTCTAAAGATCTTCACATCAATTGTTCTTTATAATATTCAAAACCATAAATATTTTATTATGTTAAGATTATTTGTTAATTAAATAATAATATGAAAATTTTTGAGATTTAATTATATGTATTTCTATTTCCCATTTATTTCTTTGTTTAAGATTATCTTGTTAATAAATTATTATTTTTTTAAGTTTTTTATTTTATTTTTCATATATATAGAAATATACTGGTGAAATCGAAATAGTTTTCGTGTTTAGTAATTTAAAATAATCTAATAATAGATTCATCTTTTAAAAAACTGAAATTTTCAATGGAAATATAAATATATTGAAAATACAAACGATATATTTTTCTATTTAGACACCGGATATTAGAGTTTTATGTAAATATTTAAAGTTTAATGCACTTATATAATAATATTGATATATAAATTACGTCTCTGATAGAAAACTATAGTTATTGTTTTATTTTATTCCGCATAAATTGTAATTTTTATTGATTATTTGTGGCTTAATTATCATATTTATACCAATCTTTTGGTTTTTTTCTTTATATAGGCGGTTTTCTACTTTTCTAGTTGTATAGAATAAATCCTTTATGTTAAAATAAACAGCTTTTAAATGAATATTTCATGTTAATAGTCTTTTTTATTATAAATATTTCATGCGGCATGTTATATTATCGATTTTCTATCCTATTTTAAATATAATATGTCTGCAGCGAGATGAGAAAAAACAAGTTTTATGTATTTTTTTGTGCCAAAAAGACATATCAATCTCATTTTAAACATAATTTTATTACTTTTAGCTGAATTATGTCGCTGATCAGCCGAATAAGTGGTGATAAATATGTCCACTAGCACAGAAAGAAATAATACAATGATAATTTATGACATTATAAATACATTATCTATAGTTGGAATATATAAAAATCATCTTTTTGTGGATATATAGCCATAACCAACTTGGTTATATTTATGATTTTTTTGCCTTATAATGAATATTTATATACTCTACTAGACACAGTGAATATTTGTACATATGTTTTTTTATTCAGAAAAGGTGAATTTATTAATTTTTCGGTCAATTCCAAGTTTTATGTGTTGCCATATTTTTTTCTGTCTTAAAAAAAACCTAGAACCAAGTCCTGTTTGGCGAAAAAAACAATTTTTACGAGCTTATCATACTTTTATAAGCCAAGGTACACATTCTGAATTTCTCATATTTCTCATTATCTGCGATTTTTTTTAATAATTAATGACATCGCAAAAAAAAGGGATTTTTTTTCTTGTAATAAAATTAAGTTTTCTTATGCTGATTATCTTTTTATTCGTAAAGTACTTAGAAAATCATATATTTTAATTTTTTCTTGTTTCTGAAACTTTTATGTGTGGATTAAGTCGACTATTTTTTTTCTTTATTTTAGTGGTTTTTTTATGTGATAATAACTATCATATACACCAAATCGAAAAAATATGTTTTGAATTATAAATCGATATAGATTATGCTTGATGTATTTTGATATGGGATTTTAGTAGAAAGTTTAAGGATCCTATTATTTTTTTATCTTTTAATGATCAATTACATAAAATATTGAATATATTTTTATATCTTATTAAAATATTCAATTATAAAAAAAGATTTTGATATCATTTAATTGATTTTGATGTTCATTTATAATATATTTTAGGTATGTTTCTTATGTACGAAAATAAAGGTGGATAATGCTAAAATAGGTAATTTTTATGAGTTAAATGTCAAAAAAGCTGTTTTATTTATTAAGTAAATGAATAAAAATGTTTTTTTTTCTTCTTTTTTTTTTAATTTTATGTAATTTTTTTTTATATTTCTAATCATCTAAAATACTAACTTTTTCGATTTTTTTTAATACTGAGATAAAATTATTACTGAATAATGGAATTTATGTAACCTATACACACTCTTAGAAAATATATTTCTGTAAACTAGACATGATTTTGAATTTTAATCTGCTTGCTAAAGTAAAACAAACAACAGATTTAATAATTAAAAATTTGAAGAAATAGATTTTTTATGAACTATTTAGGTGATTTATTTGCTATTTAATACATATAATCGCCTAAATAACCATAAAGAGGTGCTAATTCTGTTAGATAGCTGAATAAAAACCCCTTTTTTGGTATTATTCTACCGCAAATTAACACGTCTAATATTGAATATAACCATAATCATACATTTATAATGAATTATTGGTACTAATAATACAATAATTGTTAAATAGTTCAGCTAGGATGAAATAGAAATATCTATTTAGAATACAGTGTTTGTTGAATACTATTTCTTTAGAATATAATAATAATAAAAATAAGCATTTTTCTGATAATATCTAGGTATATATAGTTTTATTTTCTGTTTTTTTCTTATATCATTTATTATAATGCATTTACCATATAATAAAAAAGTAGTTAGCCTTTTTTTTAAATTTTTCATGTTTAAAAAGTTTATATACATACAGAAATAATATACATATTGCTCTGATATAAAGTAAAAAATGCATAAATACTTGATTTTATTGTAAAAAGTGTATTTTATGGCAAAATATTCGACAATTTATATATGATAATCTATGTTTTATGTTTCTATATCTATTAATAGATTTATATTTTTTAAATTACGATGCAATGAACACAACAATAGAGTCGCCCTTCTAGGGTAGGGGCGACTCTATTATTATATTTATCACTCGTTTATGATATTATTTCTTACCATGTTTTCAATGATCAGATAATCCTCATCTAAAATCTTTCAGTTTTAGTGAATAAAATGAAAAACCATTGATGTCTTTTACAAATTAAATAGCCTTTTATCACTTTTTTGTAATGAAAAAAAAACATCAAAATCTGTGCTAGATTACAAAATAAAACATAAATAAGAGATATAATTGCAAGATATAATCACTCTTATATTTTAAGGCTGCTTCAACAGCCAAATATTTTAAAATTATATCCACAAATGTAATAAATACATTTTTCGTAATTTCTTGGTAACATAAAACCTGGATTTTATATAACTTGCATTATTTAAATTGTTGTATTTTGGATATTTTATATATATATGTTAAATAGAAGCAATTGTCTACAAAAGTTAACACAAATAAGTTCTGATGCTTTTTTCTATAGTAAAAGTTTCTATTTATTTGTGATTTTAAATCTATTCGATTGACATAAAAAATCACATATCCGTGTTTGTAAAAAACGATAAAAAATACTATTAGTGGTATGAAACAATATAAAAAAGGTTTTTTATGCAATTCCTTCTGGTATAATTTGAAGTTTTTCGTTTTTAAAATCCATAAGCTGTAACAATAAAAACTTATCTTCTGTATCGTAGTGTGAGTTTTATCTTAAAAATACAATGTTTTTTTCCCTTTTCTTGATAATCTGTTTTATTTGTTTATAAAATTGCATACTAAGCCTTATGTGAATAAAAAAAGGTTTTTTTTTGTTTTTATAGATAATTGATTTCAAATTATATGTTTAACTATTTAAAGATTAATATTTAATTGCATAATCATTTTTTTTCTTATAAATAGGTTTGAATATTACTCGTTAGATTTTTATATCTTTAACTATTTAAAAACGATTATTTTTGTTTGACTATATATACTTTTATAGGTTCTTCTCTGATATTTTTTATAACTGAGTTTATTCATATGCGTTATAGTTTTTTTGCGTCATTTAATTAACATCAAAAAACATTTATTTCCAGAGAAACCTCTTCTATATGAACTATTTTATTATTTTATACTTTATTATATTTGATTTGAATAGCGTAATATAATGTTTTTATATTTATTCTCTAATCGATATAACTATTACATTATGATAAATTTTGTTTCTTTTTCTGTTTTTATATAAATAAAATCAAAAATCGTATGTTATTTTAGATTTTATTTTTATTTGTTGTACCTAATAATATATTTGTTGTTTTTTTTACAATTCGATAAAAACCAGAAAATTTATTATTATATTTTAAACCAATTTTATAGCTATTAGGTTTTCATTTTTTGTAAATGACTTTATATTTTTTTATTTATCTTCCATTTTTTAATAAATCTAATAGTTAGCTTTTCAAATGTGAACATAAATTTTATATTTCTAGATTTGAAAATTCATGGTTTTATCCACATAAATGATGTAAATATTGAATTGCCAAGCATTTACTGTTTCACTAGAATATTAAAGTGTAATTTTTATATTTTTAGAATTATATACAAGAATTATGATATATTCTGAAGATTTATATTTTATAATGATTTTAGACGTGGGTTAAATATAATCGATTTTGAAATTTTTTTTTTGAAATTTTATTTAGATGGATTTTGTCTGAAGGTTCAAATTTTACAATGATTATAGACATGGGTTAAATAAATTAATTTGGACTTTTTTTTTATAAAATTTTTTTTTAGCAAGATTCAATCGAAGGTTCAAATTTTATAATAATTATAGACAAGGAAATAAATTAAATATACACTGTAAATTGAATAATTATTTGATATTATTTATATATCAACATTTGCTGTTTTGTTTTTATGTTTTACGTTTTTCGTTGGATATAATTATTTGCTTACAATAATTCAATTTTGTGTCTTAATGTATTAATAATCTTTAGCTTCTTTAAGATGTTTTATCGTATATGTTAAATATCCTAATTTGCTTTATTTTACATATAATAAACTTGATTTATGCATTTTGAATTTTACATAAGAATGTATATAAAGGTTTAATATTGTTACTTTATATGAAATTATATTTTATTATTTATATCACTGCTATTACTAGAATTCTTTTATTTATATATTTTTTTGTAAAAATTTCGCGAATCTTGAAAAAAATTAAATATTTACTAGAATTGATAGCTAGAAATATATGAATCCTTTTATTTTTTAATTTTTATAAACCTGTGTTATGTTCTCAACAGTTTTCTTTTGGCCTTTATCTAAACAAAGCTGATCTGAAATGGTCATTGATCAAATTTACCCCTTTTCTAGATAAGAAAATAAAATAATACGATTTTTACCATGATATTTCCGTCTATTTCACCGAATTTTTGTCTTGAAACTGATATTTTATCCATTGAGTATATACATGTGCGTTTTTTTCTGAAAATGGGGCATTTTTTTGAAAAAAAAACAAAGCTCTGTATATCCTTTATCAGATTTTCTATTTTAGTTTATCTTTTTAATCATCGCTATGATAACATTGAAATCTCAAAGTTAATGTCTTTATATTCTTATGCAATTAAGATCATAAATATATAACTAAATTGTAATAATGCCATTATTTATAGGAGATTTATATGTTTTTATCCTTTTCAATGATAATTATACCACCATTTTTATGGTTTTTTGATATTTTTTTACTTTTTACGATCGCTTAATCCACATATTTATTAATAATTTACTTTTTTATTGTAAAAGTAAAATTAATTCTTATTACTTTTATAATTGTTATCTTAAAATTCTGAACAATGCTTTTTTCTTTCTATTATAAACAAAAAATATATTCGTTCTATTTTATTTTTTTTTGTTATTATTGGATATTTTATCTTTAGATTAAGATATTCGAACATATCTTGATGTTAGAAAAACACTCTTAAATTTAATTATATGCATGCATATTGTTTTTCTATTCTAATTTATAACTTTCTAGATATAAAATATAGTTATCAAAACATTCGATTTTTCTTTTAAATTGGATTGCGTGAAAGAATAACAAAAAAGAAAAATATTTAATATATAATGATACAATAAATTGTGATATATTTTATTATATTTTTTAACCATTTTTTTACAAACTATTATACTTTTTTTTATAAATTATTTATCTTGAATATTATTCTGATTTTATTTAAATTTTCATTTAGAATCTATAAATTAATAAATCACCATAAAATTTTTAATATTGGCATAAATAATAATAATAAGCGATATATATGTCTATTATATACATTAAACTAGATTTTCAGATTCTAAAGATCTTCACATCAATTGTTCTTTATAATATTCAAAACCATAAATATTTTATTATGTTAAGATTATTTGTTAATTAAATAATAATATGAAAATTTTTGAGATTTAATTATATGTATTTCTATTTCCCATTTATTTCTTTGTTTAAGATTATCTTGTTAATAAATTATTATTTTTTTAAGTTTTTTATTTTATTTTTCATATATATAGAAATATACTGGTGAAATCGAAATAGTTTTCGTGTTTAGTAATTTAAAATAATCTAATAATAGATTCATCTTTTAAAAAACTGAAATTTTCAATGGAAATATAAATATATTGAAAATACAAACGATATATTTTTCTATTTAGACACCGGATATTAGAGTTTTATGTAAATATTTAAAGTTTAATGCACTTATATAATAATATTGATATATAAATTACGTCTCTGATAGAAAACTATAGTTATTGTTTTATTTTATTCCGCATAAATTGTAATTTTTATTGATTATTTGTGGCTTAATTATCATATTTATACCAATCTTTTGGTTTTTTTCTTTATATAGGCGGTTTTCTACTTTTCTAGTTGTATAGAATAAATCCTTTATGTTAAAATAAACAGCTTTTAAATGAATATTTCATGTTAATAGTCTTTTTTATTATAAATATTTCATGCGGCATGTTATATTATCGATTTTCTATGCTATTTTAAATATAATATGTCTGCAGCGAGATGAGAAAAAACAAGTTTTATGTATTTTTTTGTGCCAAAAAGACATATCAATCTCATTTTAAACATAATTTTATTACTTTTAGCTGAATTATGTCGCTGATCAGCCGAATAAGTGGTGATAAATATGTCCACTAGCACAGAAAGAAATAATACAATGATAATTTATGACATTATAAATACATTATCTATAGTTGGAATATATAAAAATCATCTTTTTGTGGATATATAGCCATAACCAACTTGGTTATATTTATGATTTTTTTGCCTTATAATGAATATTTATATACTCTACTAGACACAGTGAATATTTGTACATATGTTTTTTTATTCAGAAAAGGTGAATTTATTAATTTTTCGGTCAATTCCAAGTTTTATGTGTTGCCATATTTTTTTCTGTCTTAAAAAAAACCTAGAACCAAGTCCTGTTTGGCGAAAAAAACAATTTTTACGAGCTTATCATACTTTTATAAGCCAAGGTACACATTCTGAATTTCTCATATTTCTCATTATCTGCGATTTTTTTTAATAATTAATGACATCGCAAAAAAAAGGGATTTTTTTTCTTGTAATAAAATTAAGTTTTCTTATGCTGATTATCTTTTTATTCGTAAAGTACTTAGAAAATCATATATTTTAATTTTTTCTTGTTTCTGAAACTTTTATGTGTGGATTAAGTCGACTATTTTTTTTCTTTATTTTAGTGGTTTTTTTATGTGATAATAACTATCATATACACCAAATCGAAAAAATATGTTTTGAATTATAAATCGATATAGATTATGCTTGATGTATTTTGATATGGGATTTTAGTAGAAAGTTTAAGGATCCTATTATTTTTTTATCTTTTAATGATCAATTACATAAAATATTGAATATATTTTTATATCTTATTAAAATATTCAATTATAAAAAAAGATTTTGATATCATTTAATTGATTTTGATGTTCATTTATAATATATTTTAGGTATGTTTCTTATGTACGAAAATAAAGGTGGATAATGCTAAAATAGGTAATTTTTATGAGTTAAATGTCAAAAAAGCTGTTTTATTTATTAAGTAAATGAATAAAAATGTTTTTTTTTCTTCTTTTTTTTTTAATTTTATGTAATTTTTTTTTATATTTCTAATCATCTAAAATACTAACTTTTTCGATTTTTTTTAATACTGAGATAAAATTATTACTGAATAATGGAATTTATGTAACCTATACACACTCTTAGAAAATATATTTCTGTAAACTAGACATGATTTTGAATTTTAATCTGCTTGCTAAAGTAAAACAAACAACAGATTTAATAATTAAAAATTTGAAGAAATAGATTTTTTATGAACTATTTAGGTGATTTATTTGCTATTTAATACATATAATCGCCTAAATAACCATAAAGAGGTGCTAATTCTGTTAGATAGCTGAATAAAAACCCCTTTTTTGGTATTATTCTACCGCAAATTAACACGTCTAATATTGAATATAACCATAATCATACATTTATAATGAATTATTGGTACTAATAATACAATAATTGTTAAATAGTTCAGCTAGGATGAAATAGAAATATCTATTTAGAATACAGTGTTTGTTGAATACTATTTCTTTAGAATATAATAATAATAAAAATAAGCATTTTTCTGATAATATCTAGGTATATATAGTTTTATTTTCTGTTTTTTTCTTATATCATTTATTATAATGCATTTACCATATAATAAAAAAGTAGTTAGCCTTTTTTTTAAATTTTTCATGTTTAAAAAGTTTATATACATACAGAAATAATATACATATTGCTCTGATATAAAGTAAAAAATGCATAAATACTTGATTTTATTGTAAAAAGTGTATTTTATGGCAAAATATTCGACAATTTATATATGATAATCTATGTTTTATGTTTCTATATCTATTAATAGATTTATATTTTTTAAATTACGATGCAATGAACACAACAATAGAGTCGCCCTTCTAGGGTAGGGGCGACTCTATTATTATATTTATCACTCGTTTATGATATTATTTCTTACCATGTTTTCAATGATCAGATAATCCTCATCTAAAATCTTTCAGTTTTAGTGAATAAAATGAAAAACCATTGATGTCTTTTACAAATTAAATAGCCTTTTATCACTTTTTTGTAATGAAAAAAAAACATCAAAATCTGTGCTAGATTACAAAATAAAACATAAATAAGAGATATAATTGCAAGATATAATCACTCTTATATTTTAAGGCTGCTTCAACAGCCAAATATTTTAAAATTATATCCACAAATGTAATAAATACATTTTTCGTAATTTCTTGGTAACATAAAACCTGGATTTTATATAACTTGCATTATTTAAATTGTTGTATTTTGGATATTTTATATATATATGTTAAATAGAAGCAATTGTCTACAAAAGTTAACACAAATAAGTTCTGATGCTTTTTTCTATAGTAAAAGTTTCTATTTATTTGTGATTTTAAATCTATTCGATTGACATAAAAAATCACATATCCGTGTTTGTAAAAAACGATAAAAAATACTATTAGTGGTATGAAACAATATAAAAAAGGTTTTTTATGCAATTCTTCTGGTATAATTTGAAGTTTTTCGTTTTTAAAATCCATAAGCTGTAACAATAAAAACTTATCTTCTGTATCGTAGTGTGAGTTTTATCTTAAAAATACAATGTTTTTTTCCCTTTTCTTGATAATCTGTTTTATTTGTTTATAAAATTGCATACTAAGCCTTATGTGAATAAAAAAAGGTTTTTTTTTGTTTTTATAGATAATTGATTTCAAATTATATGTTTAACTATTTAAAGATTAATATTTAATTGCATAATCATTTTTTTTCTTATAAATAGGTTTGAATATTACTCGTTAGATTTTTATATCTTTAACTATTTAAAAACGATTATTTTTGTTTGACTATATATACTTTTATAGGTTCTTCTCTGATATTTTTTATAACTGAGTTTATTCATATGCGTTATAGTTTTTTTGCGTCATTTAATTAACATCAAAAAACATTTATTTCCAGAGAAACCTCTTCTATATGAACTATTTTATTATTTTATACTTTATTATATTTGATTTGAATAGCGTAATATAATGTTTTTATATTTATTCTCTAATCGATATAACTATTACATTATGATAAATTTTGTTTCTTTTTCTGTTTTTATATAAATAAAATCAAAAATCGTATGTTATTTTAGATTTTATTTTTATTTGTTGTACCTAATAATATATTTGTTGTTTTTTTTACAATTCGATAAAAACCAGAAAATTTATTATTATATTTTAAACCAATTTTATAGCTATTAGGTTTTCATTTTTTGTAAATGACTTTATATTTTTTTATTTATCTTCCATTTTTTAATAAATCTAATAGTTAGCTTTTCAAATGTGAACATAAATTTTATATTTCTAGATTTGAAAATTCATGGTTTTATCCACATAAATGATGTAAATATTGAATTGCCAAGCATTTACTGTTTCACTAGAATATTAAAGTGTAATTTTTATATTTTTAGAATTATATACAAGAATTATGATATATTCTGAAGATTTATATTTTATAATGATTTTAGACGTGGGTTAAATATAATCGATTTTGAAATTTTTTTTTTGAAATTTTATTTAGATGGATTTTGTCTGAAGGTTCAAATTTTACAATGATTATAGACATGGGTTAAATAAATTAATTTGGACTTTTTTTTTATAAAATTTTTTTTTAGCAAGATTCAATCGAAGGTTCAAATTTTATAATAATTATAGACAAGGAAATAAATTAAATATACACTGTAAATTGAATAATTATTTGATATTATTTATATATCAACATTTGCTGTTTTGTTTTTATGTTTTACGTTTTTCGTTGGATATAATTATTTGCTTACAATAATTCAATTTTGTGTCTTAATGTATTAATAATCTTTAGCTTCTTTAAGATGTTTTATCGTATATGTTAAATATCCTAATTTGCTTTATTTTACATATAATAAACTTGATTTATGCATTTTGAATTTTACATAAGAATGTATATAAAGGTTTAATATTGTTACTTTATATGAAATTATATTTTATTATTTATATCACTGCTATTACTAGAATTCTTTTATTTATATATTTTTTTGTAAAAATTTCGCGAATCTTGAAAAAAATTAAATATTTACTAGAATTGATAGCTAGAAATATATGAATCCTTTTATTTTTTAATTTTTATAAACCTGTGTTATGTTCTCAACAGTTTTCTTTTGGCCTTTATCTAAACAAAGCTGATCTGAAATGGTCATTGATCAAATTTACCCCTTTTCTAGATAAGAAAATAAAATAATACGATTTTTACCATGATATTTCCGTCTATTTCACCGAATTTTTGTCTTGAAACTGATATTTTATCCATTGAGTATATACATGTGCGTTTTTTTCTGAAAATGGGGCATTTTTTTGAAAAAAAAACAAAGCTCTGTATATCCTTTATCAGATTTTCTATTTTAGTTTATCTTTTTAATCATCGCTATGATAACATTGAAATCTCAAAGTTAATGTCTTTATATTCTTATGCAATTAAGATCATAAATATATAACTAAATTGTAATAATGCCATTATTTATAGGAGATTTATATGTTTTTATCCTTTTCAATGATAATTATACCACCATTTTTATGGTTTTTTGATATTTTTTTACTTTTTACGATCGCTTAATCCACATATTTATTAATAATTTACTTTTTTATTGTAAAAGTAAAATTAATTCTTATTACTTTTATAATTGTTATCTTAAAATTCTGAACAATGCTTTTTTCTTTCTATTATAAACAAAAAATATATTCGTTCTATTTTATTTTTTTTTGTTATTATTGGATATTTTATCTTTAGATTAAGATATTCGAACATATCTTGATGTTAGAAAAACACTCTTAAATTTAATTATATGCATGCATATTGTTTTTCTATTCTAATTTATAACTTTCTAGATATAAAATATAGTTATCAAAACATTCGATTTTTCTTTTAAATTGGATTGCGTGAAAGAATAACAAAAAAGAAAAATATTTAATATATAATGATACAATAAATTGTGATATATTTTATTATATTTTTTAACCATTTTTTTACAAACTATTATACTTTTTTTTATAAATTATTTATCTTGAATATTATTCTGATTTTATTTAAATTTTCATTTAGAATCTATAAATTAATAAATCACCATAAAATTTTTAATATTGGCATAAATAATAATAATAAGCGATATATATGTCTATTATATACATTAAACTAGATTTTCAGATTCTAAAGATCTTCACATCAATTGTTCTTTATAATATTCAAAACCATAAATATTTTATTATGTTAAGATTATTTGTTAATTAAATAATAATATGAAAATTTTTGAGATTTAATTATATGTATTTCTATTTCCCATTTATTTCTTTGTTTAAGATTATCTTGTTAATAAATTATTATTTTTTTAAGTTTTTTATTTTATTTTTCATATATATAGAAATATACTGGTGAAATCGAAATAGTTTTCGTGTTTAGTAATTTAAAATAATCTAATAATAGATTCATCTTTTAAAAAACTGAAATTTTCAATGGAAATATAAATATATTGAAAATACAAACGATATATTTTTCTATTTAGACACCGGATATTAGAGTTTTATGTAAATATTTAAAGTTTAATGCACTTATATAATAATATTGATATATAAATTACGTCTCTGATAGAAAACTATAGTTATTGTTTTATTTTATTCCGCATAAATTGTAATTTTTATTGATTATTTGTGGCTTAATTATCATATTTATACCAATCTTTTGGTTTTTTTCTTTATATAGGCGGTTTTCTACTTTTCTAGTTGTATAGAATAAATCCTTTATGTTAAAATAAACAGCTTTTAAATGAATATTTCATGTTAATAGTCTTTTTTATTATAAATATTTCATGCGGCATGTTATATTATCGATTTTCTATGCTATTTTAAATATAATATGTCTGCAGCGAGATGAGAAAAAACAAGTTTTATGTATTTTTTTGTGCCAAAAAGACATATCAATCTCATTTTAAACATAATTTTATTACTTTTAGCTGAATTATGTCGCTGATCAGCCGAATAAGTGGTGATAAATATGTCCACTAGCACAGAAAGAAATAATACAATGATAATTTATGACATTATAAATACATTATCTATAGTTGGAATATATAAAAATCATCTTTTTGTGGATATATAGCCATAACCAACTTGGTTATATTTATGATTTTTTTGCCTTATAATGAATATTTATATACTCTACTAGACACAGTGAATATTTGTACATATGTTTTTTTATTCAGAAAAGGTGAATTTATTAATTTTTCGGTCAATTCCAAGTTTTATGTGTTGCCATATTTTTTTCTGTCTTAAAAAAAACCTAGAACCAAGTCCTGTTTGGCGAAAAAAACAATTTTTACGAGCTTATCATACTTTTATAAGCCAAGGTACACATTCTGAATTTCTCATATTTCTCATTATCTGCGATTTTTTTTAATAATTAATGACATCGCAAAAAAAAGGGATTTTTTTTCTTGTAATAAAATTAAGTTTTCTTATGCTGATTATCTTTTTATTCGTAAAGTACTTAGAAAATCATATATTTTAATTTTTTCTTGTTTCTGAAACTTTTATGTGTGGATTAAGTCGACTATTTTTTTTCTTTATTTTAGTGGTTTTTTTATGTGATAATAACTATCATATACACCAAATCGAAAAAATATGTTTTGAATTATAAATCGATATAGATTATGCTTGATGTATTTTGATATGGGATTTTAGTAGAAAGTTTAAGGATCCTATTATTTTTTTATCTTTTAATGATCAATTACATAAAATATTGAATATATTTTTATATCTTATTAAAATATTCAATTATAAAAAAAGATTTTGATATCATTTAATTGATTTTGATGTTCATTTATAATATATTTTAGGTATGTTTCTTATGTACGAAAATAAAGGTGGATAATGCTAAAATAGGTAATTTTTATGAGTTAAATGTCAAAAAAGCTGTTTTATTTATTAAGTAAATGAATAAAAATGTTTTTTTTTCTTCTTTTTTTTTTAATTTTATGTAATTTTTTTTTATATTTCTAATCATCTAAAATACTAACTTTTTCGATTTTTTTTAATACTGAGATAAAATTATTACTGAATAATGGAATTTATGTAACCTATACACACTCTTAGAAAATATATTTCTGTAAACTAGACATGATTTTGAATTTTAATCTGCTTGCTAAAGTAAAACAAACAACAGATTTAATAATTAAAAATTTGAAGAAATAGATTTTTTATGAACTATTTAGGTGATTTATTTGCTATTTAATACATATAATCGCCTAAATAACCATAAAGAGGTGCTAATTCTGTTAGATAGCTGAATAAAAACCCCTTTTTTGGTATTATTCTACCGCAAATTAACACGTCTAATATTGAATATAACCATAATCATACATTTATAATGAATTATTGGTACTAATAATACAATAATTGTTAAATAGTTCAGCTAGGATGAAATAGAAATATCTATTTAGAATACAGTGTTTGTTGAATACTATTTCTTTAGAATATAATAATAATAAAAATAAGCATTTTTCTGATAATATCTAGGTATATATAGTTTTATTTTCTGTTTTTTTCTTATATCATTTATTATAATGCATTTACCATATAATAAAAAAGTAGTTAGCCTTTTTTTTAAATTTTTCATGTTTAAAAAGTTTATATACATACAGAAATAATATACATATTGCTCTGATATAAAGTAAAAAATGCATAAATACTTGATTTTATTGTAAAAAGTGTATTTTATGGCAAAATATTCGACAATTTATATATGATAATCTATGTTTTATGTTTCTATATCTATTAATAGATTTATATTTTTTAAATTACGATGCAATGAACACAACAATAGAGTCGCCCTTCTAGGGTAGGGGCGACTCTATTATTATATTTATCACTCGTTTATGATATTATTTCTTACCATGTTTTCAATGATCAGATAATCCTCATCTAAAATCTTTCAGTTTTAGTGAATAAAATGAAAAACCATTGATGTCTTTTACAAATTAAATAGCCTTTTATCACTTTTTTGTAATGAAAAAAAAACATCAAAATCTGTGCTAGATTACAAAATAAAACATAAATAAGAGATATAATTGCAAGATATAATCACTCTTATATTTTAAGGCTGCTTCAACAGCCAAATATTTTAAAATTATATCCACAAATGTAATAAATACATTTTTCGTAATTTCTTGGTAACATAAAACCTGGATTTTATATAACTTGCATTATTTAAATTGTTGTATTTTGGATATTTTATATATATATGTTAAATAGAAGCAATTGTCTACAAAAGTTAACACAAATAAGTTCTGATGCTTTTTTCTATAGTAAAAGTTTCTATTTATTTGTGATTTTAAATCTATTCGATTGACATAAAAAATCACATATCCGTGTTTGTAAAAAACGATAAAAAATACTATTAGTGGTATGAAACAATATAAAAAAGGTTTTTTATGCAATTCTTCTGGTATAATTTGAAGTTTTTCGTTTTTAAAATCCATAAGCTGTAACAATAAAAACTTATCTTCTGTATCGTAGTGTGAGTTTTATCTTAAAAATACAATGTTTTTTTCCCTTTTCTTGATAATCTGTTTTATTTGTTTATAAAATTGCATACTAAGCCTTATGTGAATAAAAAAAGGTTTTTTTTTGTTTTTATAGATAATTGATTTCAAATTATATGTTTAACTATTTAAAGATTAATATTTAATTGCATAATCATTTTTTTTCTTATAAATAGGTTTGAATATTACTCGTTAGATTTTTATATCTTTAACTATTTAAAAACGATTATTTTTGTTTGACTATATATACTTTTATAGGTTCTTCTCTGATATTTTTTATAACTGAGTTTATTCATATGCGTTATAGTTTTTTTGCGTCATTTAATTAACATCAAAAAACATTTATTTCCAGAGAAACCTCTTCTATATGAACTATTTTATTATTTTATACTTTATTATATTTGATTTGAATAGCGTAATATAATGTTTTTATATTTATTCTCTAATCGATATAACTATTACATTATGATAAATTTTGTTTCTTTTTCTGTTTTTATATAAATAAAATCAAAAATCGTATGTTATTTTAGATTTTATTTTTATTTGTTGTACCTAATAATATATTTGTTGTTTTTTTTACAATTCGATAAAAACCAGAAAATTTATTATTATATTTTAAACCAATTTTATAGCTATTAGGTTTTCATTTTTTGTAAATGACTTTATATTTTTTTATTTATCTTCCATTTTTTAATAAATCTAATAGTTAGCTTTTCAAATGTGAACATAAATTTTATATTTCTAGATTTGAAAATTCATGGTTTTATCCACATAAATGATGTAAATATTGAATTGCCAAGCATTTACTGTTTCACTAGAATATTAAAGTGTAATTTTTATATTTTTAGAATTATATACAAGAATTATGATATATTCTGAAGATTTATATTTTATAATGATTTTAGACGTGGGTTAAATATAATCGATTTTGAAATTTTTTTTTTGAAATTTTATTTAGATGGATTTTGTCTGAAGGTTCAAATTTTACAATGATTATAGACATGGGTTAAATAAATTAATTTGGACTTTTTTTTTATAAAATTTTTTTTTAGCAAGATTCAATCGAAGGTTCAAATTTTATAATAATTATAGACAAGGAAATAAATTAAATATACACTGTAAATTGAATAATTATTTGATATTATTTATATATCAACATTTGCTGTTTTGTTTTTATGTTTTACGTTTTTCGTTGGATATAATTATTTGCTTACAATAATTCAATTTTGTGTCTTAATGTATTAATAATCTTTAGCTTCTTTAAGATGTTTTATCGTATATGTTAAATATCCTAATTTGCTTTATTTTACATATAATAAACTTGATTTATGCATTTTGAATTTTACATAAGAATGTATATAAAGGTTTAATATTGTTACTTTATATGAAATTATATTTTATTATTTATATCACTGCTATTACTAGAATTCTTTTATTTATATATTTTTTTGTAAAAATTTCGCGAATCTTGAAAAAAATTAAATATTTACTAGAATTGATAGCTAGAAATATATGAATCCTTTTATTTTTTAATTTTTATAAACCTGTGTTATGTTCTCAACAGTTTTCTTTTGGCCTTTATCTAAACAAAGCTGATCTGAAATGGTCATTGATCAAATTTACCCCTTTTCTAGATAAGAAAATAAAATAATACGATTTTTACCATGATATTTCCGTCTATTTCACCGAATTTTTGTCTTGAAACTGATATTTTATCCATTGAGTATATACATGTGCGTTTTTTTCTGAAAATGGGGCATTTTTTTGAAAAAAAAACAAAGCTCTGTATATCCTTTATCAGATTTTCTATTTTAGTTTATCTTTTTAATCATCGCTATGATAACATTGAAATCTCAAAGTTAATGTCTTTATATTCTTATGCAATTAAGATCATAAATATATAACTAAATTGTAATAATGCCATTATTTATAGGAGATTTATATGTTTTTATCCTTTTCAATGATAATTATACCACCATTTTTATGGTTTTTTGATATTTTTTTACTTTTTACGATCGCTTAATCCACATATTTATTAATAATTTACTTTTTTATTGTAAAAGTAAAATTAATTCTTATTACTTTTATAATTGTTATCTTAAAATTCTGAACAATGCTTTTTTCTTTCTATTATAAACAAAAAATATATTCGTTCTATTTTATTTTTTTTTGTTATTATTGGATATTTTATCTTTAGATTAAGATATTCGAACATATCTTGATGTTAGAAAAACACTCTTAAATTTAATTATATGCATGCATATTGTTTTTCTATTCTAATTTATAACTTTCTAGATATAAAATATAGTTATCAAAACATTCGATTTTTCTTTTAAATTGGATTGCGTGAAAGAATAACAAAAAAGAAAAATATTTAATATATAATGATACAATAAATTGTGATATATTTTATTATATTTTTTAACCATTTTTTTACAAACTATTATACTTTTTTTTATAAATTATTTATCTTGAATATTATTCTGATTTTATTTAAATTTTCATTTAGAATCTATAAATTAATAAATCACCATAAAATTTTTAATATTGGCATAAATAATAATAATAAGCGATATATATGTCTATTATATACATTAAACTAGATTTTCAGATTCTAAAGATCTTCACATCAATTGTTCTTTATAATATTCAAAACCATAAATATTTTATTATGTTAAGATTATTTGTTAATTAAATAATAATATGAAAATTTTTGAGATTTAATTATATGTATTTCTATTTCCCATTTATTTCTTTGTTTAAGATTATCTTGTTAATAAATTATTATTTTTTTAAGTTTTTTATTTTATTTTTCATATATATAGAAATATACTGGTGAAATCGAAATAGTTTTCGTGTTTAGTAATTTAAAATAATCTAATAATAGATTCATCTTTTAAAAAACTGAAATTTTCAATGGAAATATAAATATATTGAAAATACAAACGATATATTTTTCTATTTAGACACCGGATATTAGAGTTTTATGTAAATATTTAAAGTTTAATGCACTTATATAATAATATTGATATATAAATTACGTCTCTGATAGAAAACTATAGTTATTGTTTTATTTTATTCCGCATAAATTGTAATTTTTATTGATTATTTGTGGCTTAATTATCATATTTATACCAATCTTTTGGTTTTTTTCTTTATATAGGCGGTTTTCTACTTTTCTAGTTGTATAGAATAAATCCTTTATGTTAAAATAAACAGCTTTTAAATGAATATTTCATGTTAATAGTCTTTTTTATTATAAATATTTCATGCGGCATGTTATATTATCGATTTTCTATGCTATTTTAAATATAATATGTCTGCAGCGAGATGAGAAAAAACAAGTTTTATGTATTTTTTTGTGCCAAAAAGACATATCAATCTCATTTTAAACATAATTTTATTACTTTTAGCTGAATTATGTCGCTGATCAGCCGAATAAGTGGTGATAAATATGTCCACTAGCACAGAAAGAAATAATACAATGATAATTTATGACATTATAAATACATTATCTATAGTTGGAATATATAAAAATCATCTTTTTGTGGATATATAGCCATAACCAACTTGGTTATATTTATGATTTTTTTGCCTTATAATGAATATTTATATACTCTACTAGACACAGTGAATATTTGTACATATGTTTTTTTATTCAGAAAAGGTGAATTTATTAATTTTTCGGTCAATTCCAAGTTTTATGTGTTGCCATATTTTTTTCTGTCTTAAAAAAAACCTAGAACCAAGTCCTGTTTGGCGAAAAAAACAATTTTTACGAGCTTATCATACTTTTATAAGCCAAGGTACACATTCTGAATTTCTCATATTTCTCATTATCTGCGATTTTTTTTAATAATTAATGACATCGCAAAAAAAAGGGATTTTTTTTCTTGTAATAAAATTAAGTTTTCTTATGCTGATTATCTTTTTATTCGTAAAGTACTTAGAAAATCATATATTTTAATTTTTTCTTGTTTCTGAAACTTTTATGTGTGGATTAAGTCGACTATTTTTTTTCTTTATTTTAGTGGTTTTTTTATGTGATAATAACTATCATATACACCAAATCGAAAAAATATGTTTTGAATTATAAATCGATATAGATTATGCTTGATGTATTTTGATATGGGATTTTAGTAGAAAGTTTAAGGATCCTATTATTTTTTTATCTTTTAATGATCAATTACATAAAATATTGAATATATTTTTATATCTTATTAAAATATTCAATTATAAAAAAAGATTTTGATATCATTTAATTGATTTTGATGTTCATTTATAATATATTTTAGGTATGTTTCTTATGTACGAAAATAAAGGTGGATAATGCTAAAATAGGTAATTTTTATGAGTTAAATGTCAAAAAAGCTGTTTTATTTATTAAGTAAATGAATAAAAATGTTTTTTTTTCTTCTTTTTTTTTTAATTTTATGTAATTTTTTTTTATATTTCTAATCATCTAAAATACTAACTTTTTCGATTTTTTTTAATACTGAGATAAAATTATTACTGAATAATGGAATTTATGTAACCTATACACACTCTTAGAAAATATATTTCTGTAAACTAGACATGATTTTGAATTTTAATCTGCTTGCTAAAGTAAAACAAACAACAGATTTAATAATTAAAAATTTGAAGAAATAGATTTTTTATGAACTATTTAGGTGATTTATTTGCTATTTAATACATATAATCGCCTAAATAACCATAAAGAGGTGCTAATTCTGTTAGATAGCTGAATAAAAACCCCTTTTTTGGTATTATTCTACCGCAAATTAACACGTCTAATATTGAATATAACCATAATCATACATTTATAATGAATTATTGGTACTAATAATACAATAATTGTTAAATAGTTCAGCTAGGATGAAATAGAAATATCTATTTAGAATACAGTGTTTGTTGAATACTATTTCTTTAGAATATAATAATAATAAAAATAAGCATTTTTCTGATAATATCTAGGTATATATAGTTTTATTTTCTGTTTTTTTCTTATATCATTTATTATAATGCATTTACCATATAATAAAAAAGTAGTTAGCCTTTTTTTTAAATTTTTCATGTTTAAAAAGTTTATATACATACAGAAATAATATACATATTGCTCTGATATAAAGTAAAAAATGCATAAATACTTGATTTTATTGTAAAAAGTGTATTTTATGGCAAAATATTCGACAATTTATATATGATAATCTATGTTTTATGTTTCTATATCTATTAATAGATTTATATTTTTTAAATTACGATGCAATGAACACAACAATAGAGTCGCCCTTCTAGGGTAGGGGCGACTCTATTATTATATTTATCACTCGTTTATGATATTATTTCTTACCATGTTTTCAATGATCAGATAATCCTCATCTAAAATCTTTCAGTTTTAGTGAATAAAATGAAAAACCATTGATGTCTTTTACAAATTAAATAGCCTTTTATCACTTTTTTGTAATGAAAAAAAAACATCAAAATCTGTGCTAGATTACAAAATAAAACATAAATAAGAGATATAATTGCAAGATATAATCACTCTTATATTTTAAGGCTGCTTCAACAGCCAAATATTTTAAAATTATATCCACAAATGTAATAAATACATTTTTCGTAATTTCTTGGTAACATAAAACCTGGATTTTATATAACTTGCATTATTTAAATTGTTGTATTTTGGATATTTTATATATATATGTTAAATAGAAGCAATTGTCTACAAAAGTTAACACAAATAAGTTCTGATGCTTTTTTCTATAGTAAAAGTTTCTATTTATTTGTGATTTTAAATCTATTCGATTGACATAAAAAATCACATATCCGTGTTTGTAAAAAACGATAAAAAATACTATTAGTGGTATGAAACAATATAAAAAAGGTTTTTTATGCAATTCTTCTGGTATAATTTGAAGTTTTTCGTTTTTAAAATCCATAAGCTGTAACAATAAAAACTTATCTTCTGTATCGTAGTGTGAGTTTTATCTTAAAAATACAATGTTTTTTTCCCTTTTCTTGATAATCTGTTTTATTTGTTTATAAAATTGCATACTAAGCCTTATGTGAATAAAAAAAGGTTTTTTTTTGTTTTTATAGATAATTGATTTCAAATTATATGTTTAACTATTTAAAGATTAATATTTAATTGCATAATCATTTTTTTTCTTATAAATAGGTTTGAATATTACTCGTTAGATTTTTATATCTTTAACTATTTAAAAACGATTATTTTTGTTTGACTATATATACTTTTATAGGTTCTTCTCTGATATTTTTTATAACTGAGTTTATTCATATGCGTTATAGTTTTTTTGCGTCATTTAATTAACATCAAAAAACATTTATTTCCAGAGAAACCTCTTCTATATGAACTATTTTATTATTTTATACTTTATTATATTTGATTTGAATAGCGTAATATAATGTTTTTATATTTATTCTCTAATCGATATAACTATTACATTATGATAAATTTTGTTTCTTTTTCTGTTTTTATATAAATAAAATCAAAAATCGTATGTTATTTTAGATTTTATTTTTATTTGTTGTACCTAATAATATATTTGTTGTTTTTTTTACAATTCGATAAAAACCAGAAAATTTATTATTATATTTTAAACCAATTTTATAGCTATTAGGTTTTCATTTTTTGTAAATGACTTTATATTTTTTTATTTATCTTCCATTTTTTAATAAATCTAATAGTTAGCTTTTCAAATGTGAACATAAATTTTATATTTCTAGATTTGAAAATTCATGGTTTTATCCACATAAATGATGTAAATATTGAATTGCCAAGCATTTACTGTTTCACTAGAATATTAAAGTGTAATTTTTATATTTTTAGAATTATATACAAGAATTATGATATATTCTGAAGATTTATATTTTATAATGATTTTAGACGTGGGTTAAATATAATCGATTTTGAAATTTTTTTTTTGAAATTTTATTTAGATGGATTTTGTCTGAAGGTTCAAATTTTACAATGATTATAGACATGGGTTAAATAAATTAATTTGGACTTTTTTTTTATAAAATTTTTTTTTAGCAAGATTCAATCGAAGGTTCAAATTTTATAATAATTATAGACAAGGAAATAAATTAAATATACACTGTAAATTGAATAATTATTTGATATTATTTATATATCAACATTTGCTGTTTTGTTTTTATGTTTTACGTTTTTCGTTGGATATAATTATTTGCTTACAATAATTCAATTTTGTGTCTTAATGTATTAATAATCTTTAGCTTCTTTAAGATGTTTTATCGTATATGTTAAATATCCTAATTTGCTTTATTTTACATATAATAAACTTGATTTATGCATTTTGAATTTTACATAAGAATGTATATAAAGGTTTAATATTGTTACTTTATATGAAATTATATTTTATTATTTATATCACTGCTATTACTAGAATTCTTTTATTTATATATTTTTTTGTAAAAATTTCGCGAATCTTGAAAAAAATTAAATATTTACTAGAATTGATAGCTAGAAATATATGAATCCTTTTATTTTTTAATTTTTATAAACCTGTGTTATGTTCTCAACAGTTTTCTTTTGGCCTTTATCTAAACAAAGCTGATCTGAAATGGTCATTGATCAAATTTACCCCTTTTCTAGATAAGAAAATAAAATAATACGATTTTTACCATGATATTTCCGTCTATTTCACCGAATTTTTGTCTTGAAACTGATATTTTATCCATTGAGTATATACATGTGCGTTTTTTTCTGAAAATGGGGCATTTTTTTGAAAAAAAAACAAAGCTCTGTATATCCTTTATCAGATTTTCTATTTTAGTTTATCTTTTTAATCATCGCTATGATAACATTGAAATCTCAAAGTTAATGTCTTTATATTCTTATGCAATTAAGATCATAAATATATAACTAAATTGTAATAATGCCATTATTTATAGGAGATTTATATGTTTTTATCCTTTTCAATGATAATTATACCACCATTTTTATGGTTTTTTGATATTTTTTTACTTTTTACGATCGCTTAATCCACATATTTATTAATAATTTACTTTTTTATTGTAAAAGTAAAATTAATTCTTATTACTTTTATAATTGTTATCTTAAAATTCTGAACAATGCTTTTTTCTTTCTATTATAAACAAAAAATATATTCGTTCTATTTTATTTTTTTTTGTTATTATTGGATATTTTATCTTTAGATTAAGATATTCGAACATATCTTGATGTTAGAAAAACACTCTTAAATTTAATTATATGCATGCATATTGTTTTTCTATTCTAATTTATAACTTTCTAGATATAAAATATAGTTATCAAAACATTCGATTTTTCTTTTAAATTGGATTGCGTGAAAGAATAACAAAAAAGAAAAATATTTAATATATAATGATACAATAAATTGTGATATATTTTATTATATTTTTTAACCATTTTTTTACAAACTATTATACTTTTTTTTATAAATTATTTATCTTGAATATTATTCTGATTTTATTTAAATTTTCATTTAGAATCTATAAATTAATAAATCACCATAAAATTTTTAATATTGGCATAAATAATAATAATAAGCGATATATATGTCTATTATATACATTAAACTAGATTTTCAGATTCTAAAGATCTTCACATCAATTGTTCTTTATAATATTCAAAACCATAAATATTTTATTATGTTAAGATTATTTGTTAATTAAATAATAATATGAAAATTTTTGAGATTTAATTATATGTATTTCTATTTCCCATTTATTTCTTTGTTTAAGATTATCTTGTTAATAAATTATTATTTTTTTAAGTTTTTTATTTTATTTTTCATATATATAGAAATATACTGGTGAAATCGAAATAGTTTTCGTGTTTAGTAATTTAAAATAATCTAATAATAGATTCATCTTTTAAAAAACTGAAATTTTCAATGGAAATATAAATATATTGAAAATACAAACGATATATTTTTCTATTTAGACACCGGATATTAGAGTTTTATGTAAATATTTAAAGTTTAATGCACTTATATAATAATATTGATATATAAATTACGTCTCTGATAGAAAACTATAGTTATTGTTTTATTTTATTCCGCATAAATTGTAATTTTTATTGATTATTTGTGGCTTAATTATCATATTTATACCAATCTTTTGGTTTTTTTCTTTATATAGGCGGTTTTCTACTTTTCTAGTTGTATAGAATAAATCCTTTATGTTAAAATAAACAGCTTTTAAATGAATATTTCATGTTAATAGTCTTTTTTATTATAAATATTTCATGCGGCATGTTATATTATCGATTTTCTATCCTATTTTAAATATAATATGTCTGCAGCGAGATGAGAAAAAACAAGTTTTATGTATTTTTTTGTGCCAAAAAGACATATCAATCTCATTTTAAACATAATTTTATTACTTTTAGCTGAATTATGTCGCTGATCAGCCGAATAAGTGGTGATAAATATGTCCACTAGCACAGAAAGAAATAATACAATGATAATTTATGACATTATAAATACATTATCTAAAGTTGAAATATATAAAAATCATCTTTTTGTGGATATATAGCCATAACCAACTTGGTTATATGTAAGATTTTATGCCTTATAATGGATGTTTATATACTCTACTAGACACTGCGAATATTTGTATGTATTTTTTGTTATTAATTATTTGCAGAAAAGGAGAATTTATTGATTTTACGGTATATTCCAAGTTTTATGTGTTGTCATATCTATTTCTGTTTCGAAAAAAAAACTAAGACCAAGGCCTGTTTCGCGAAAAAAACAATTTTTACTTGCTGATCATAACTTTAAAAGCTAAGATACACATTCTAACTATCTCATATTTCTCATTATCTGCGATTTTTTTTAATAATTAATGACATCGCAAAAAAAAGGGATTTTTTTTCTTGTAATAAAATTAAGTTTTCTTATGCTGATTATCTTTTTATTCGTAAAGTACTTAGAAAATCATATATTTTAATTTTTTCTTGTTTCTGAAACTTTTATGTGTGGATTAAGTCGACTATTTTTTTTCTTTATTTTAGTGGTTTTTTTATGTGATAATAACTATCATATACACCAAATCGAAAAAATATGTTTTGAATTATAAATCGATATAGATTATGCTTGATGTATTTTGATATGGGATTTTAGTAGAAAGTTTAAGGATCCTATTATTTTTTTATCTTTTAATGATCAATTACATAAAATATTGAATATATTTTTATATCTTATTAAAATTTCAATTATAAAAAAAGATTTTGATATCATTTAATTGATTTTGATGTTCATTTATAATATATTTTAGGTATGTTTCTTATGTACGAAAATAAAGGTGGATAATGCTAAAATAGGTAATTTTTATGAGTTAAATGTCAAAAAAGCTGTTTTATTTTTTAAGTAAATGAATAAAAATGTTTTTTTTTCTTCTTTTTTTTTAATTTTATGTAATTTTTTTTTATATTTCTAATCATCTAAAATACTAACTTTTTCGATTTTTTTTAATACTGAGATATAATTAAAACTAAATATAGTAATTTTTGTACATTATCTACACTCATCGATAACACATTTCGGTAAAATAGACATGATTTTGAGTTTAAATCTGCCTGCTAAAGTTTAAAAAAAACCAGTTTTTATGATTTTAAATCTAAAGACTGGTATTTTTGCAAAGTTATTTCTAGATTTATATGCTATTTGATATATATAGTCGCCCAAGCTGCTATAAAAGGATGTAATTCTAAAAGTAGCTAAAAGAAAAAGGATTTTTTTATTGGATTAAACAGGCACAGATTACCTAATATAGATTTCATAAATCATAAATATTACATTTTTCACTCTATACCGTTTAAACAATTAAAAAAGTGTTAAAAAGTTCGGCTAGGATAAAGAAAAAATGTATATTTTAGATATAGTGTTAGATTAATACATTGTCTAATGTAAATGATTGAAATGACATGTTTTTCTGTACATCTATAACTTTAAGTAGATTCATTTTCTGTTTTTTGCCATATTAAATTTATTTATGATACATTTACCATATAATAAAAATAGTAACTAGCCATTTTTCTTATTTGTCACGCTTAAAAAGTATGGTAATATGTAGAAATAATAGAAATTTATAGGAAATACGCATTGCAAAGTACAAAAATTACATTCCATTGAATAGGTGTATTTATAAACAAAAAAGTATATAATTTATACATGATAATCTATGTTTTATGGTTCTCATATAAAAATAGATTTATTTTGCATTACAATACAATGAACACAAATATAGAGTCGCCTTTTATGGTAGGGGCGACTCTATTATTATATTTATCACACGTTTATGTTCATTTTTTGCAATCTTTTATGCTGGTTTATATATATTCTCGACTCATGTATAATAATTTTTTCTTCTTATATCTATAAATTTAGTGAATATAATAATTAGGCGTTGAAGTATTGTGCAAACTCAATAGTCTTTTATCACGTATTTGCATCTAAAAAAACATCCAAATCTGTGCTAAATCACAAAATATAACATTTTAAGTAATTTAATTGCAAGATTACTACTTTTTTATTTTCAGATTCTTTAAATTTTATTAATTTTTTATATTTTATCAAAAAAGCATATAATACGTTTTTCGTCTTTTCTTGGCTGCTAAAAATCTGGATTTAATAAACATATTCTATTTAAATTGTGGTATATATGAAATTTTTTAATTTTCTTGTTAATAGAATGAAATGCTTTTAAAAGTAAATACGAGTGTGTATCTTATACATCAAAAGCTTATATCAATTCGTGATGTGTAATTCTATTCGATTGACATAAAAAATACATATTTATGTTTTAAAGAAATATTGAAACAGAAAAAATCTCGTGGTTTTATAAAAAATGTATATAAAGGGTTTTTTTTGCTAAATATCGAAGCTTTTATTTTAAATCCATGAACAATAAAAAATAGTTTATCTATTGTAAGTATTGTAAAAAAACATTTTTTTCCTGTTTATGCCGAACGTATTGTATTTCTTTATAAATTTCTTTCTAAGTCATGTCAGAATAAATAAGTTTTTTTTCGTTGTCAAGAATCATTGTTTTCGATTTACATGTATAACTATTTTAATTATTATATTTAATTGCATAATAGTATCTAACCCTTATTTTTTTTCTTAATAAAAAAGTTTGAATATTACTCGATAGATTTTTTTATTTTTAACTATTTCAATAGGATTTTTGTATGTTTGACTATGTGTGCTTTATAGATTATATCTTATTATTTTAAAAGACTGTGTATATTCGTATGCTTAAATGATTGTTATCTGTCTTTTAAAAAACAAAAAAATCGTAAATAAATTTGTTGAGAAACCTCTTTACATGTTAAATCATATATTTTTATACATTGTATACTGATGAACTGTTTAATATGTCTAAAATGTACATTAAATATTATTTTGATCTATTGTTGGTAAAAGATTGTTTTTACCCATTTCTAATCGATATAACTATTATATTATGATAAATTCTGTGTACTGTTTCTGTTTTTATATAAATAAAATCAAAAATCGAATGTTATTTTAGAATTTATTTCTATGTGTAAATATAAATCATATCTTGGTTTTTTGTACAAATTGATGAAAACTAGAAAATTTATTATTATATTTAAAAACAATTTTATGTGCATTCGGTCCTCTTTTTTTTATAAATGACTTTATATTTATTGAATTATCTTCCATTTTCTAAAAATCTAATAGTTAGCTTTTCACATGTGAACATAAATTTTACATTTCTAGATTTAAAAATTCATGGTTTTATCCACATAAATTAGTGAATTGTCATACATTTACTGTTCCACTAGAATATTATAGTAGAATTTTCATATTTATAGAATTTTATTCAAGAATTATGGTATACTCCGAAGATTTATATTTTATAATTATTTTAGACGTAGGTTGAATAAAATGTACATTGTAAATATTAAACTCTTTATATTATTTATTTGATATTATAAATCAAGATTTACAGTTTTATTTTTATGTTTACGTTTTTCATTCGAAATAAAAGATTTTGAGATATTTATTTGCTAACTATTTATTCAAGCATGAAATTTATATTTTAATAATATTTAGCTTCTATAAGACGTTTAATCAGTACAAATAATACATTTTTGCTCTATTTTATAGAAAATAATCTTGATTTGTTCTTTTTTTAATAAAGTTCACATATTGTTTCTTTATATGATATTATTAATAAATCTCCTTATGCTAGAGTAGGTTTTATTTATATATTTTCTCTAAAAGGTGCGATTCTTATAACAAAATTATATTATCTGTAATTTAAACTAATTAACATATATATCGTTATATTTTTTGGTTTTTAAATTCCTGTTGGATATTCTTCAACCGGTTTCAATGTAAAATAAAAGTAAAACTGCTGATCATAAATGATTATCGTACATTTTTTATACTTTTTCTAGATCGAGGATAAATATAGTTCAGTTTTTACCATGATTTTTCTCTACATTTCACTAGATTTTATTTATTTCTTTAGTTTTAAATATCGCGTTATTTTTATTAAAATTTGGAATATATTCTAAAAATGATCACAGCACTATATATCTCCGTCATGTTTTTTATTTGAGTGTATCCCATATGATCTATATGATGGATTAGTAAATCTACAAGTTGTTAACTTTATCCTTGAATACAAATACTATATTCTTATGCGATTTAGATCAGTAAAATACAATTTCAGAGTAACTATGTCGCTATTTTCGTTGTTTTTTATTGGTTTTTATGGTAACTATTCCATCATTTGAATGTTTTTTTATCTATTATATACTTTTTACGTGCTCTTATCTATAATTTTATGACTGTCTTGACATTTTTATTTGTTCTTTTTGCTGTAAAAGTATAATTAATTCTTGTTGCCTTCTTTTTTATATTTTGTATTATAAATTTTGCACATTATATGTTCATTTCTGTACAAATGTAATTTTTTGCGCCTTTTTGGATATTTTAAGTTATTAAATAATATATTATCTTTTTATTGAGATATTCGAGTATTACGCGATTCATTAAATCTGTTTTGACATAAAAAAAGCCAGAATTTTGTTTCGTAATGCAAATTTATCTTCTGTCTATATATAAAATCAAATAATTGTATATTTTCATCAAATTAGTTTACTCGAAGTATGGCAAAAAAAATGTTACTTTTTAATCGATAATAAGACAAAAATTTTGTATTTTATTGATATATTATGGTTTACAATTTTTAAATGAAACTAATCTTCTGATTTTATTTATAGATGTTTTAGTAGATAATAATCTTATTATTTTATTTAGATTTTTATTTAAAATATCAATTAATGAATCTCCAAAAAAATCTTTAGATTGGCATAATTATCAAAAATAGATTACATGTCTATAATATACATTAAACTGGATTTTCTAACTTTAAAAAACTTCTCATTGATTGTTCTTTATAATCTTTTGCACCATAAATATTTTTATACAATTAGAGTATTAATTTATAAATTGATAATAAAACTATATTCGAGAGTTAAATTATGAAAATTTCTGTCTTTTTTTCATCTTATTTTAAGATTACTTTGTGAAGAAATTATTATTTTTTTGTGAATTTTTTTTTTCATATATAGAAATATACCGGTAAATCGATAAAGTTTGATTGTTTATACATTTATAACAAAAAATTGACAAGTTTAATAAAAGAGATACAAAAATGTATAAAAACTTAGAAATGTTTGAAAAAACAAAAGACATTATCTTCTATTTTCATAATCTTTTTTTTAATTATTATAAATAATTTTAGTTTTAGGAACTACTATAGTATTATTTCTATTAGTATTAGTTCTTTTTTAATATAATTATGTCGTTTTTTTCGATTTAGAATATCGTAATCCGTAATTTTATTGATTTTTATTCTCACATTTTATGAAGCTTTTTTTGTTTTATTATCATTTATATATAAAAATTTTTCTTCTTTTGGGTTATGTATATATTATGTTTGTTTAAATCACCAGCTTATTCTGTGATAAATTTATGATAATAGTAGATTTTTTTTATAAATATTTCATTTGTTATGTTATATAATTAATTTTTATGCTCTATTGAAGCAACAAATGTCTGTGATGGAAGATAAAATTATGTTTCGGATATCTTTCGTGCACAGAAACGTCGTCTTTGTCTTTTTTACGTTTATTTATATACTTTTAGCTGGATTGAGTCACCTGAAAAGCCGAATAAGGACATTTGAATATGTCCGCTAGCATAGAAAAACTACGACAATTTTAATATCTAAATGATTAATACAATATTTGACGTTTTTAATAAAGAAAAATATATCTTTTTAGGATATATCTAGCCATGGAATGCGTTATATTGTGTTTTTTTTTGCATTATAACAGATATTTTGTGTACTCTCTTAGCCATAGCGAATATCTGTAAATATGTTTTGATTTGTTTAATTATTCAAAAAAGGTGAAATTATTGATTTTTCGGTCAATTTCAAGTTTTATGTCTTGCCATATCTATTTCTGTTTCGAAAAAAAACCTAAGACCAAGCCAAGTTTGTTTAAAAAAGTAATTTTTTATGTTTCTCATAATATTGTAAGCCAAGAATATTATGCAACAACCTCACATCTTACACATTTTCTGTGATTTTTTTCAATTTTATGAACATCGCAAAAAAGGGGATTTTTTATCTCAGAATAGAAAACTATTTTATATGAAAACAATCTTTTTAAACTGCTAAATACAGAAAAAAACATAGATATTGTCCTTTTCTTGTTTCTGAAACTTTTATGTGTGGATTTAGGCTACTATTTTTTTCTTCTTTTTAGTGGCTTTTCTATGTATAATTATCTTTCATACAATAAAAAAAATATGAAAATGATTTGACAAACGATGACATACACATTTATTTTATTTACATTCGAGAATTCAGTAAAAAGCTTGGGGTCCTATTATTTTTTTCCTTTTTGCGAAATCAATTATATATTATATTTAAATAATTTAAACATCTTATATAAACAGTAGTCATTTATAAAGTTCATTTTTACATTTCATTGACTTTGATATTGATTTATAATATATTTTAGGCATGTTTCTTATATGCGAAAATTAAAGATGTATAATGCTAAAATCGATAATTTTTATGTGTTAAATGTCGTTGAAAGCTTGATAATTTATAAAGTAAATGAACTTTCTTGTTTTTTTTCTTTTTTTTTTAATTATTTTTAATTTTTTTAAGATACTAATAGCTTTTTTGATAATTCTTGGTTGTCGAATTTTGCAATTTAAAATAAAAACAAGAACAATATAATGGCCATAAGTCGAGAAGCGATACATATGTGCACATAAGAAACAAAGTATCTCTAGTCTCTATTAAATAAACTATTGATTTTCGTATTTATAATATTACACCTCTCATTTTAGCACTTTTATATTCTTCTTTCAGTTTTATATACCCATCTTAATTATTTATCCTTGAACTAAACCTTTTCCCTACCCATTCAGATTTTTTTATGCCCTTTTTATTTAATAATGCTCAAATCAATTTTTCAAATACGTTGATATATTCACATGTCTAAATATAAACGATCCGTTTTTACAAATACCAAATATTTAGAAATCGCAAGATGTTTTTTTGACAATTATAATCATCCATGTAAACAGAATAAATAATTATATAGCTAAAGAAATAATACCATTCAAAAGCGGATATATTTTTAAGAAAACACAGATTTTGACTTATATTACAACAAGCGAAGCATGTTTTATGTATATATTAGCGTACGAGATGGAAGGAAAGCGAATACGCTATTATATAGTTTGCCCCTGATATAAAGATAACAAATTACTGGTGATTGTCTATATAAAATCACAAATAGATTTATTTATGTGGAAAAATGATTTCATTATACAATTAAACCATAGAATACAATTCAAACCCTTGGTTTTGTATTATTATAGATGTTTGGTACGTAACTTTTGCATTTTAAAATTTCTAAATTATGTAAATTAACTAATGACATTGTAAAATTAGTTTTTTAATTTTTTAAAAAGACCCTTTTTTTGTAAAGGTGATTTTAATAAATTAATATCATATACAATATAATAAAATCACAGAAATTATATCTGAATTTCGAAATCTTATCCAAAGGGCATATTAAAGCAGTGAATAAATACTTAATCAAGCATGTTAATTGAATGATAGTGATCAGTGTGTAAAAGTTAATATTAATTTTATGTTTTTATCTATTGTATAATAAATTTGTTGATTTTACGCAGCTTTTATGTGATATCTATTTAGTTTAAGAAATTGATGATGAGAAAATTTATACATGAAGCAATGATATTTTGTGGGTGTTTTTGTAGAAAAATCTATTATTATCGTGTTAACTTACTAGAGTGTTAAGCTTGTTAAATTAATCTTAGATATTCTAGTTTATGTTATATTAAGGTGTTCTATTGCAAGAAACACCTGGAAAATTGAATTGCTTTATGATTAGCATTAACTAGAGTTGTTTATCATATCATATTTTTAGTTTAAGTGATATTAGAGTATATTCTATTTTTGTTACTTATATGTAATATTATTTTTTTCTTCTATATTATTATTCATTTGCTATTTAAGAATTAGCATATCATAAAAAAATATTAATGGATTTCATATGCTAAAAGTTATAATCTACAAAAATTAAATTTATTATATCCATAAGGTTTTTTTATTTGCTATATTTCATAGTAATGATAAATAAATCATTAAAATATTTCTCTTTTTATTTTTAAAGTAATAGTGTAATAAATCATCAATAAAAATATGGATTATTATTATCTAATTTTGTTTACTATTACTTTTAATATAGTTAAAATATTCTTATTGGTATGATCCTCTCCAATATGTATTATATTATTATATACTGAAACTTATATTTTTCTGCTATTCATATAGATATTTATTGAAATACATTGGAAGGGGGCTAATCTTTTCACAATATAAAATTTATTTTAATTCAATAAGTTCAATGCTCTTCAAAATCCTTTTATTTATGATAAATTTAGAAGCCCATGAATTTATTTTTATGACACGAGATCGAGAAACATTCGACAAGATAAGAATTAAATGTCCCATTACGCATCGAGATGCACATGAACAGTGATTCTGCCCCATCGTAAGTATGAATTGATATTTTCGTGTGGAACAAGAATGTGATGCGAGTCCTCATGACAGGAAAAAAATATGGAGGTTCAGTATAAAAGAAGAAATTATAGGTGGATAAAAAGATAAAAGAACAATTGGTCGTAGTTATGGAGCATTTGGTGAATAATGGATGTTTAATTGGGCCGAAGGCTATGTCCAAATCTTGAGTGAAAATGATACTAAAATTGACGGATATTTGAATAAATTTTTGTTTTTTATTTTATCTTGGTTATGCATGCATAATATCTGTTTTTAAGAAATAATTGGGCAATCTTGTTTTTTTCATGTTTAATTTATTGGTGAATCCCCTTACTGCATCTAGTTCACAGTTTTTTGATGTAGTTTTATCTCCCAGAATATCGGTTCAATACTAGCGCAAGTTTTAATAGTATATTGTTTTTTCCAACATTTTATATTGTTTTTTAAGTTGTTTTTTATAATATTTATATATTTAAACCACAGAATATTTATGATAAATTACTAATCGACTCTATTTTTGTACTCTGGCAACATAATATGTAAATTGAATTTACCATGCAATTAAATGCACAAGTAATTACATATTTTGACGTAAAGAATGCATAATTTTTGGTTTAATGTTTTTATAAAAAGTGTTGAAGAAATTCTAAGCACATTTTATAATAAAAGATCAGATTGAATGATTCACAAACTTACCATCATACACTCTAGAAAATCGAATACAGAAAAGGATGGATATAACTTACAGAATCTACAATAAGCATCGCACTTAAAAAAACATTATTTTTAAAAGATATGTTTTATATCTTTTTTGATTTTACATTACTTTATCGTAATTAATAAATTTTTATTTTAATTACTTATCTAAAAAAGAAAAACTCATTCGGTTTAATAATATTGTAAGGTTATAATACTTTTGAACCATATATCTCAATTAAAAATACTTTAGAATACACTAAATTTAGCAGTTCTGCTGATTTACACTAAACTTGATAATAACTATATTATTCTATATATTTAATAACACTTTAAGGCAAATTTCAACTTTAGCATTGATTTGAGGATATTCATTCATATTTAAATTGTCTAAAACACATATGACAAAAAATACATATCAAGACAAATATATAATACTTTATCATTTCTAATATTCGGAAAAAGCGCGTTTTGATGCATTAAAATTGGTATATGAAAATTGTTACAGTTTTATAAACCAACCTAGAAAATTACACAAAATACGGTCGTTTTTTATGATTTTCAAGTATTTATTCTTATTTTTTATCTATTCGAATCTTTTGCACTAAAATATCTGCACAATTAAGCTTCTTTTCTGTTTCAAAGCATATTCAAACCTTAATTTTAGATATTTTTTTATAAATTATTCACTTTGATTTTATTTCTTTACAAAGCTACATTATTTTCAATTAAAGGTTTATACTTTTTATTATATAATTTTCTTTTTATTCCATAACTTTACTTTTTTTTCTTGGTTCACATCTCATCTGGTTTACTCTACTGTGAATTTTTTTGTTTGATAATATTATATACTTTGTTTTTTGTGATATCTGAGTATACAAAGCAAATGAAAAACCCACATGTTATCAAGGGTCAAAATCAATTTAAATTGAGAAAACTAGTCTATTCAACAATATTGTTAGTTATTATTCCAAATTCTTATTTTTTTTATAATTATTATTAACATATTTTATTAAAGAAGATAAAAAGTAGCTTTCAATTTTTTTTTTAATTTTAATCAAAAAGAAAAGTTGAAATATAGATGATCGATAGTCTTGTTTGGTATGGATAATGCGACATATTTTGTTCGTCAACTTTTACTTCAAAATAATAGACCTACGTAGTCTGCAATAAATGATGTACATTTTTTATACAAAGCTGATACATTCCACACCCAATCAATAAAAATTTGCATTTAATAACATCACTCTCCTTACCAAAATTGCGTTTTTCAAAAAATAATATTTGTTAATTTGTAGTAACATATATTAAAGCAATTTATTCTCATTTTTAAATGTTTATTACTCTATTGTCATAGAAATCTTCTTTTAAAATTCAAACTTTACAGTATTTCTAATATTGCCTTCAGCATTCAATCACCACAATTTTATTTTCATCTTTAAAATAATATTCTAATAAGCATCATTCAATATATATCGTGATCATTCAACATTATTCATCTATTTTTTATAGCAACTCTGTATTTATAATTTTATACACATGTGAATAAACATAATCAATCAATTTACTGATTGGAATGTTTATTTAAAATAATTTGATTGCATCAGCAACATTCTATTTAAAATCAACACTTATTAAAATATATTTTATATTCAAAAAATGTATCTTTATATATATTCAAACACCGAAAACTTAAATTAATGCATCTAGTTTCTTATTTTATTGCGACACTGTGGTTTATACCATTGATATCATTTATGGACGAATATTTCAATTATATAATCTATTATTAACCATAAATGTGTAAATCTAATATTCCTTCGTAAGATGATTTAACTTTTTATTTTATACTCCTTATGTATCAACAATATATATAATAATCTTAACTTTGTTCTTGTGGAAATTATTGAGAAATTAAAAATTTAATGCCACATTTAGATCGTGATTTGTTATATGAATATACTTATTTTAACCATATTCGACATATAAAAAGATCTATAATACAAAAAATAATTTATTTATTAAATATAAAAGTTCATACAATATCAATTTATTCACACCAAAAAATGACCGCAATATGGTCCTAAAATCAAATGCTGTGATCGAATATATATTTCGACTGAATTCATTTACTTTGATCAGTTTTTTTTCACAAGGCCATTCTATCATTTTAATATAAGCTCTATACATGCACAAGCTCATGAAATCGTTCAATCTAATAGATCCATCACATTTTTATATTCTTGTTTTTTTAAACCTATACGAGATTATCCTCGAAATTACAGCTACAGAATCCATCCAACAACTATTATTAACAAATATGAAGCTCTTTAAAAAAATATGTAGTTCTAAAACCTTCGCATTATAGATTCACCACTGTTTTAAAATCTAATCATTCAAACTTCACATTCTTTAAAATCCATAATTCGATATTATTATTAGAAATTATTAGTTTCGAGACATATCCGCGGTCATAAAAGCTATCATTAACATTCTACAATTTGTGTGAAATGACACTATCTTACATACAATTTATATATATTCAGACGTCAGTTTCTTCTTTCATTATTCACAAATTAGATGGAGCCCAGATTTACAATATTTCATCCTATTCTTACTATTATATATTTTCTCCTCTAAAAGCTCTTCTGGTATTTAAATACTAAAAGATAGTAATTTCTAGCATATCATTATTCTATATATAAATTTATTCTTTTCATCGATACTTATTATTCCTCCGCTTTTAATATAAAGACCATGCCATTAATGGGTAAAATAAAATTGAATTTTCGAAATTTAATTCCACATACCAAATAGTCACAATAAAAAATTCTTTTGTAAAAAGAAAATGCTCTATTCTAATAAGTAAAAATACCAAAAATATCTTTATCGATTTATTTATAAAATTAGTTGATCGGAACAAATCTTCTTTGCAGGTCAGTCACATATCCAACCAGTTTAACTTTTCAATCATTTCTATTATATTTCTTGATAAATCTTGTACAAAATTTATGGGATTAAAAAAATCATTCTAGCTTAGATATCATTTTCTTTATGATCTGAAAATTAATGCTGGATCTAGATAACATAAAAAATTTAAATTTAAAGTAATTTAATTATACTGTCGCAATATTTAAGTTTTTTATGTAAATTTCTATATATAATCAATTATGTACTAATTGGAAAGTTCTTACATTATATACTATATTTTCGGATCCAATAGAAATATGAGATAGAAATATACTGGGTTATATTATATGATTGTATGTTTTGAATAAAATTCATAATCATACATTATATTGGATTGAAATAAAATATTTATATCTTCATATATTTTACGAGGGATAATAGAAATTAATAACAGCTACTGGATTTATAGAAGCCCTTTGTGTAAAAATCAACAAACCAGGTTGCTTAAAATAAAATGTATGTGCTAATTTACAAATTTTCACTGTTTTTTGGATAAATTTGAATCTATAAAACTCTTCTGCATAATGCAGTAACACAAAAAAAACATTGTTATAAGTATTTTAAGAGTCTACGCATACGCGAAAATAACAATATAACACAGAGTCATAACTTTATTGAAAAGTTTGCTATTATAAAATTACAATGCTGTATACTTGATTTCGTTTATAGAAATATACATAAATACAGGGATTTATATAGCCTCTAGCGAAAATACAATTAACTAAAATGTCGCATTATAGAATTAATAGTCTTAAAACAAAACAGTTTCTGACTGAATACACAAATACAGCAAAAAACACAAAAAAAAAGACATTTCTTTTATCTCAAAATAGATTTCTAGAATTTTAAAAGACCAAGATTTTGGTTTATATTGCATATAAATTCTGATTAGGATTATTCTTTCTTTAATGATAGTTTCTAATCCTTATCAATTGTAATTTTTGTAAAAAGATTGTGCTTTTTTATCTCAAATCAACGATTAAATATTCCAGGTCTAGATTTTGAATTAATAATTCAATAAATAGGTATGACAAATATGTTATCTTGTTTAAGAGTTTTAATACCATGATAGCGATAATTACAAATATAAATATGTGATAACAGAATCTAAATTGTGGATGTTATTTGAAAATTTGTAAAATTTAATTATATGGTTTGTCTTCTATTTGGTTTAGGCAATTATAAACAAAAATATTCACTGTCAATAAATTGAAATCTTTGTTTTAATTTCCATCAATTTGAAAAGAAAACTTGTTTTATATCTTAATGTTCGTTACAAATATGAAGTAATTTATGTGCCTTATTCGTTAATGTTGTAATTTGTGTTTTTGTTTTCGCACACTTACTTGATTTTCTTTGCGCATAGATAATTACTAACATTAACCACAAAATCTATCGTAATTCTTCTTCAATACCTCTAATTCTTATGCAACTAACTGTTAATTTTTTAAACCCCAAGATATCCATAAACACCTCGAACTTATTCTTGAACATATGCCTTACTGGTATAATTTATATTGCTGTATCACCTCTCTGTTAAGTCTAACATATGGATATTTTTTATTTGCACTTGAATACTAATGATGCTGATATGCTAAAGGATCATACTTAGACAATTTTTCGCCCACAACTTTGTTTATATCGTCATTTAGTCACAGTAAAAGTGATAGATTTCTTCTCCTTTATGAATTCGAATATATTAGGTCTGCATGTAGTGTTTATATAAATTTGGATTTTACCTCTTCTCAGCGAATTCGCATTTATCCTTTCCTATAATATACTGTGTGTCTACGGATTATCTCAGTTTCTTATAACAGATTTTCACTCTTAATTATAGTGTAGAAATTATATTATCAAATTATTATCATTGATGTATACTATTTTGACTTGTAAAGTGCTTAATTTGCTTATCAGATGTTAGAATTAATTTTTTCTGTATTCAATAATTTGAAAGTAACAAGAGTTTCTATTAAAGATTTTAAATCATTTATGCAACATTTAACATCTTAAGATGTCAGATTATACGCAAAATCTTGTAATTTGGGTTTATTTAACTTCTTTTATATGGTCTTTCTAAATAACTTTATATAAACTAAAGCATGAGTTTCCTTGCACATAACTTTCACAGCTCATTTTTAAATATACTGAAACTAGTAAAACTTTTCACCTTATAATTCTCAGAGCTTAATACTCGGTTATCGATGTACTCAAATCGATTCGTGTCTGAAAAACTGCTTATAACACAGGCCTAGACTATTTTTTCTAATCAATTTACACACAAAGTATATCTTTCTGTTCTAGTGTCTTTATTAGTATACATTTTGCTGTATAATTGTATTTCTTTGCTTGTATGCTATCATGTAAATAAAACGTTTCTAAACTATATTTCTCTTTGTTTTGGTCACATTTTGTATCCCTTTTAAATGTTAAAATTCTTTAAAATATATTTATTGCAATTTTATATCAATAAATGCATCTAACAATGTTGAGAATCTTTATATTTTTAGTAAATTATATAAATTTTATACAATCATTTAATATTTTATTTTTTATGGTTCTTTGAATCTTATGAGCTGTTGTAGAAGATAGTTTTATTATAGAAATTTTAATACTAAATTAAACAATTTGTCTATATCACAATAATTTAGCATTTTTTATTAATATGATTTATTGATAATATGCAAAAAAAATTCATTTATTTATTAATTTCCAAAAAAATGAAATAAGTGCAATACAATTTAAAATGATACTGTATGCTGCCTTATGTGTCTTTTTATATAAAAATGATTTTTAGATTTCCATTATTTATTATTTATATATAGTTAATTATATATTATAAATTATCAATTTAAAATATTATCTTTTTTCGGGACGAGTTTTAAAAAAGGTTATTTAAAAATATGATATCCCTGCAACTGGCGAATCCTGCAGGAAGCTTTTGTTCTTTGTATACCACATAAAAATAGCTCGAAATAGCCTTATATAAATTGGTGAGAGATTGAGATACTATTTACAGGATTAAATCAAATAATATGTTGACTTTAAAAAGTGGTTCTTTGTGCTAAACAGTAATATAATTTTTAATTAAATTAAGGGAGTGAGCTATGTCTTAATTTTATACTAAGCTTATATTTTTTAATAATGGATTCTCCTCTATAAAAATTTAAAAAAATTTTATGGAACTACACTAAATTTTGTCTACTATTTAATATATAATAATATAATTTGCAATTTCTTTTGTAAATATTCTAAAAAAAATCTTTTCTCTCATATAAAAATATATTACTATCTGCCAAATATATTTTATTATGCTAAATATTTTAGAAAATTTATTAAATACAAATATCGATAAAAAGATAGTATTTCTAAACAATAATTTTATATCCGGTAACATGGTATTTACTGTTATTCTAATCGAAAAAAAATGTGCATTTCAGTTGGAACTATTGAGTTTTGTTTAACAATAAATTTTATGTAATTAAAAACAAATTTCTTTTAGTTTACGTATAATCTGTGCACGTGTATTATAAAAAATATATTTTATTTGTCTTTTAATTCGAAAAAATATTGTTATTTTCTGGAATTAGAAGAACATTTGATAAATAAACATATCTTTTTACATCAATATGAATTATATTTATAACGAAAAATGTATTTATCGTATTTTTTTATGATATATCTTCTTTCTTTTGGTTTTTATTTTTTATAACTTATCATTTTCTTGGTGTGTTGTCTAAAATTTTATCTTAATTATACAATCTTTTTTCTTTAGTTACGATAGTTGGCTTTTCATATTTTCACCGAAATATCAATTCGCTTTCTTCACGATTCTTACTATTAATTAAATAATTATATAATATGATTGTCCATTTCCACCTCTGGTTTTAATTTTTTTTCTTTATTCAAAGCAAATAAAGCCAATTGCTAAATTATAATGCTCATTGTAACAAAATAAACTTAAAAATATATTGTATTAATATAAACACAAGCAAAGAAGATTAACTCCACATATTCTGCTCTACATAGTATCAATTACCTAGACAACAAAATAGACACAAACACACTTAAAAAACCTGTATATTCCAACTAAGATTAATGCGAAAATATGATCATATATGTATCAAAATACAAATCCTTAACATTTATTTGTGTCTAACTTTAAAACTATACTTACAGTGCCGTTTAACTCGAAAGAAAAATTTTACAGAATAAAAATTTTATGCAAATCATCACATACAAACTTCAATCTTTTAGAATATACAGGTTTCGACAATAACATTGAATATTCTCAACTATCTGTTAAAAGGCAACAAATGATTTATCGCTGTTTATTAGCATTCAATTTCAATATTTTCCTATGATTTACGTAAGCATGATTTTTTTAGTACAAACTATAACTCTAACATAAATACGATAATCTATATAACTATAGCTATTGACTGTATAATACGCAAAATAACATCACGATCTAAAAAAACATCTTAAACCTTCATTATCTTAGACATCATGTATTTCAGAAACCCCGACCCATATAACCACATTATCATGACAACTCTTTTTTATGAAAATCATCCATAAAACAAATATACTCAACTCAGTCAGAATCATCATTTAATGTCATCCCAATTTAATAATACGCGCATTCTGTTCTTAGATCGAATAGGCCTCTCATTTAAAATCTCGTCAATTTAGGTTCTTTATTATAATTTTCATCTATTTATTCTTATGGGCATCATTGATCAACGAAAAATCATGCAATAAAATTCAGCACTCATTAAAACTGCATTCTGTATCAAAAATTGTCCTATTATATCATGTCTCAATTTAACCATCGTAACTCTGTTTTTCTTGACATCATGATTTTTTAAAAACCATCTATCAATGCTCTTTCTTCACAACAACTACATTTTTTCAAAGTCATTCAAGCTTAACATCAATCTACCGTATTTTATCCAAAATTCAACCCACGAAAACAGACCTATCTAAATTTCTATTACAATAATTGCATAACATATATCTTCATTCTCTTTACATCATTTATTTTCAAAACTACTTTCAGTATCACACACAAAAATGCTATATCTTCCACATATTTGCTTTACGATATTTTATTTATAATTTTCAAGCTTTAACGCACTTCGTTAATGTAAAAATAATCGATTCTGATCATTCTTAAAATCATCCATACATATTATATTCTATCTACAGAGCATTCCTCTTAACTTCATGTGCGGAATTCTTAAACATTTTTATCCATAAATACTTCTTATTATCTTCAAAAGAATATTTCTCGCTACTTTTTCCATCTTTTCTTATAAGATTATCAATCACCACAAACATCACACATTATTACAAATTATGTATATTCACATCTAAATTATTCACAAAATCAAACATCAAAACTTGGCATAAATAAATATTATTCATAATACATGCATAATTCCTAACACCTCTTCATATATCATCAAATTACAATTAGAATTTTATTTATCCTCGTGATCTCATATATATTCATTGATAAAATAATATATTATTAAAATCACTTTTCTTGTAAAATCTACTGATTAGATTCTCCTTGCTTCAAAAAAATGCTTATTATAATATTTTTAAGCTCAGCATTCACTATTATTGATCTTTTGATAAACTGTCGCAAAAATTGATTCTATTCAAATTCATTATCTTATGTTGTATTCAACATAACTTTGTTTATTAAAACTGTTCATTTCAACAAGCCGGAATTAATCATCATTATCAGAAGCTGTTTATATTCAACACAGAATTTCGCAGATATACACTTTTTTGGACTTATCTTGTTGATATCTCACGCTATCCAAATTATTTATCCAAAAAAAATCATATTATTTACAAAATATCTTAAAAACTCCAATATATAACATATTAATCTTTAAATTTTATTCATCTAATATACCTTCTATCGTAAAACCGAAAATACATTACATAACATCATCTCTGATCTTAAATCACAATCTTCTTCTATAATTCCTTCATCCGTAAAACCTCACCATTCAACATCGAGCAACCCTCTTAACTTCATACGCCATCCTTTATCAACATAAATTTTTTTGGACCATACATCCATATCTATAACTTTCTTCACGATCTTATCAACTTCTTCGCAAGTACTTTTATCCATATTAATCACGTCCTTCTCGATTTTAATTATATTTTAGCTTAGCAAAACCTTAATGATATTCACTGCCATCCATATTGACTTTTATATCAAAGAACACATTTTATTTATATAAGAGAAGATATATGAATTCCCGATCTCATATTACCCATGAAAAAACCAAGCCTGATCACTTCTTAGACATGAACCTTGTGCTCATAAGTTCTTAATATTTCATGAAATAGTCACACTTTGAACTAAGCATTATTCAAAATTAGAATATTTTTTTAAATTATAAGGATGAAATATTAAACAAAACTTCGATACTAGTTTAAAAAAATATCGAAAATTAATACAGTGTCTAAATATAAAAAAAAAAAGATCCAGAAAAAAATTTATTTCATGTATAATGTGTTGGTCTATAAAATATTTTTTAACAACTTATGAAGATGATCATGCTTCAAATAATTATTCATACGGGGTCTAAACGAAAAATAGTAAAAATTACACTAATTGTAATTATACTCGCCATATATTGAAAAATTTTGGCAAACATTTCATATAAATGTATGAATTCTATTCTTTATATTTTATAAAGGGTCACTTCAAAATATATTCAGTATGAACATTTATAGCAGTTTAAATGTAAAAGAAGAAAGCTTAACATAGATAATTAGAGCTGAGATTAATTGATAAGAAAAAGCTCTTAAAAACTCAATAATATTAGAAAAGCCATAAAATTATGGTTTAAATATACATATGATAAATTCGGGTATTTTAAAATATCTAGAATCAAATAAAATAACATTAATCTATCAATATATGTGGAAGCATATAAAAATGTTTATTATTATTTCTAATTTACTAAAAATGCGAAACACAGAAAATTAACATATGACAAAACTATACGGCATTTAAACACCATTATCTATATTTTTATGGGACTTCATGATTGTTTTGTCTAAAATTAATAGAAAAATTAAAGTATTTGAAAATGTTTATCACGAGGAAAGGAAGATACTTAATGCATAAATTGTGAATTGAAAATTGAAAATTCTATTTTGTGGGATTAAATATACATTATAAACACAGATTTAAATTATTAAAATAATTTATCTAAGAAAGTAATTTAAACTTTAAAAACTAATATACAAATCTATTAATACATAGATTTTTTCTTAGTAAGTCTACACTCTTAATATTTTTGGCATAATTATACAGCATAATTGATGGTTGGAAAAGAATTATTTATGCATTTTTGACGCATTAAATCAGAAATCGCAATTCATGTGGATAATATTATATATTTTTAGGTGAAAAAACGTTTATTACAGCGCGAAAATATAGTTTGTACCAATAAGCATGATATATGTACACAAATAAATATTAAAAGCAAAAAACAACTGCTAGTAACTATGAAAGAAATTATTTTTTTCCATGAATTACAATGGCTAATAATTTATCGCTGCCGTATAATTGTTTCTAAGTATATTTTTATTAAAAAATATGATCAACACTTTTATTAGAATCTCTAGCCTTAACAAAATATCAATATCAGATTTGCATGTTTTTACATTCTTATAGACATAGACGTTTCTTACACTAAATTATAAATTTTTTTATAGAAGTAATAAATAAGCTAAAAAAATATAGGTTTTAACCAAGTTTTATGCATATTCTTGCAAATATTTATCTTTTTAAAGTCTTGCTGATAATATATTATCATATTGAACCTATAATACAAAATTCACACTAATTTAAACAATTTTTCAAATTACATATTTCCCGGATAAATTTACTTTTATGTAATCATATTGATTTATATTTTATAAATTCCAATATACCTTTTTAGAATCTATCAATTAACATATGTGAATCTTAAAAACTTATAACAATAACCATGCTTTTGATCTGAATTAAATTATATGCGGCATATTTAGCTTTTAATTTGTCTGATTATATAAATGAATTTCTTTTTTTTAGACTAATATTGTGTATATTTTTTGCATAAGTTATAAAATTCATAAATTTATACATCGAATATAAACAGCTTAATATGAATTTTACATTTAAAATATTTTAATAGCTATACAAATGAATAATTAGATGCAATTTTCAACATTTTAATTCTTATAATATAATTTTAGGTTGTTTAGTATTTAAAGTAATGAGTATACGAGTATTTTTATATTTTACAAAGATTGTTATAAAATTATAATAATATATACTATACAAACATTTTATTCTGCAGTCATTATTTTTTCGTTTCACTAGATATGACCCACACATATTTTAAAAAAAGATAAACTTCTATGTGCAATTTTCACGGCGAAATTAGGCGAGACAACTTGTAAATATCGTGATTTAATATAATTATACAATGTTTTTTATTGTAAAATGTTTAATTATAATGAAATGAATGCTGAAATTTGAAATTTTTTTTTTTGAAACATAACTAAACAATCTAAAAAGACACATGATAAATGATGATGGTTTTTATAAATTAACATGGTTTTTTTAAGTATATACATATTTATGTGGCTAATTTTATATTTTCTAATCTTAATACTATTTTTTGAATAAAATTACTCCTTTCATTGGCACTACAACATAGCTTAAAAATAAGAAAACCGTATATCTTGCAGTTTTATTTGTTTAATTTCACATAATTCAGCAATTGTGTTTCTTAATATATCTGCTGCGGGTATATCATGTGTTTTTATCTAATAAACAATATCAATTGTACTTGATTGCTTTTTATTAAATAATATTTGAATAAATTATGATTTAATTATATAGATTGTTTTTATTATATTCTGTGTATCTTGGAATATACTGTTACTTCTAGCATAGCTGCTTCATATTTTATCACCATTACGAGATCTATTGTCTACGCTATCATCCTCTATTCTATAAAAAAAGAAAATTAGTAAATCATCGAAAATCATGTTACAATCTCTTCACATATTTAACATATATAAGTTTGCTATATAAATATATTATTTACATAAAAATATTTTTAAGCAATATTGTATAAAACTATTTTGGCTTATTTTTGCAATAGATTTGCCGTTCTGGTAAAATATAAAATAATTGAATCCTACTTTATATAATTCCTATATAATTCATTTCAAAAGAACATATCATTTAAAAATATGAAATATTAAATTCGTTGGCGATAGAAATTTTGGAAAACTAATATAGTCATTTATTATTTTATGTATAAAACGTACATTTTTATATGTTCTATAACTTAATAGTATAAAATTTATATATAAACGGACAAACTGAGTAATTCAAGCTCTATTGTATTAGTTTAACTTGCAAATAACAGTTTAAGTCATTTTATTTAAATCAAAAACAACAAATATGTCATAACAAGTATTTGACAATTTAATTTTTCATCAATAGAAAACACTTCATTTTTGTCGATAAAAATTTATTGGGAAAAGGAATATTTATACGTTAGGGACGTAAATTCTCAAAATAGTAATTTTATTGTTGAAAACATCAGCTGAAAATTTAATACAAATGGTTTAAGAGCCATCTTTATATTTTTTAAAATTGAAATAGGAGCATTTTTCGAAGTAATAGTTTAAAAATTATTTAGCAACATATATATGCAATGCTAGTGGCTTTAAATGGCAAAAAAAAAGAGATTCAATTACTCTTGTCTATGGAGAATTCAAAATAAGAGCCCTTCGATATGGTAAGATATAACGCATCTAATAAGACCTAAGTACATATCATAAAATTATAGGACACAAACATAAGGCGAAGACCATGATCAAGTTTTGAAGCGCTAAATTTACATAGAAATAAATATTTAAATTATCATTTTCTTATTTTTTCATTTTTTAAGATACTAATAGTCACGATATTTATGTATATCACACACTAAATTAAAGTCACCCTGCTTTATATTTATAGATGTTTGTGAATTTTAATATCCTCTACCTAATCTAAATTTTTGTTTATTGTTGACTTGATGTAAAGAAATCATTCCTTCTATTCTTTTAAAAATTTACAGTTAATATTTTAACCGATTTAATTTTATGTATATTATTAATCATGATCATTTACACAACTGAAAAATTTGAAAGGCTTTTAAATAACGATATATTGTAGGAAAATGATATTATCATATAATAGATTACAAATAATTATAAAAAGACATGTATTTATAAACATTTGAATTATATACTACGTCATCAAACTTAGATTTGTATAAGCAAACACAAAATAAAAAAAATAGCGTTGTAATGTTTAAATTAAGTTATTTTATGCTTGTTAAATAATGTGACACAATTTATGTATATCTTTATTCTATAATATAATATTTAAACTTTAATGTATATTTCTCTCGATTTAATGGCTTCTAGTATATTTTTTTGATAATTGCATCCAAAAATACATCAAAAAATCTATATAAATCCTGGATCCGCATTGCTCTTGATTACCTTAATATTAAAAGGCCTTCATGTATAATACGAAACAAAAATTTGAAAGATAAATTTTTATAAAGCAGGTTTTCGGATATTATAGACTGTTAAGCAGCTCTTAAACATCTCTTCCACTCTTAAATATTGTTTTTTTAGACTTCTTGTGGATTACTTTGTGCGTGGATTTCTTGTGTTTGTTCTATTTATCTACTGGAATTCACTTTTTTGCAAACTTATGATGTTTTTTATAATATACTTCATAAAAGATCGTTTTTTCCTTGTGATTCCATGAAAGACTTTTTTTATTGTGTTATTTACTTGCTTCAGTCTCGCATTTGTAATTTTTTAATTAAGAACTTCCCCCATTTTTGGGTGTTTTCAATCCGTCACGGTCAAAGCATTGTTTATAAAAGGTCTTTTTGCATGTATCTTTACTTCCCTGCGCTTTTTATAAAATATAATAAACATTCACTTTTTTTGTTTTAAATAGCTTCACTACTTGCTATGTGTATATTCATTGCATTTTTGAGCAGATATTTAAGATTATGTTTGATATCTAATATAAAAAGAATTGTTGGATGATTATTGCTTACGATAACGTAATTTTTTCCTTGGATTTTTTACATGTTAAAAAATTGTGTATAATCTGACGATTCATATTTTCGTTTTATGGATAGAACAGTCCCATTTTATATGTATATAAATATGCTATTAAAAAAAATATAACACATATGAATGAATAACATATTACTGAGCGAGGTTGTCGATATTCAGCCAACTTTGATTATATTTGATTTGAAAAATCAGATTTAAATGTACTGTAAATGCGTAACTTGCATAATTGAATAAGAAATGATGATTGTGATGATAATTAAAACAGTATATTAATACTGTTACAGTCATATTTTTATTATATATCTTAAAGTAAGTTGCATTTTTTAATTCGTATTTCAAATCAATGAGTATCTTTCCTAGTAAGACTCGATAAATCATGCCATAGATCCGATATTATTTATTTTTTTGTATGATGACGTCTGCTTACACTATTTTTATTACTCAGATTTATTGTTTAGAATATATTTTTATTTCATTACGTTAAGTAAAACCAATATATACCCTATAAGCATTTAATAAAAAACAACATTATTTTATATTCTAAATATCTACAAAGACTTAAATTAATTTATTTTCTGAGCTTTTTTTGTATGATTTATTTGAATTTTCTGATTGAAAGCAGTAAAAATATAAATCGCATATTATATACAATAAACTGCTTATATAAGAAATTTCAAACAACTATAAACTCTTCAAAGAAACGTTATATTGTGATATATGCATATAAAATATATATTACCGACACAAGTATTTCATGCGTAAAATGTATAATATGAAGTTAAAAGATGAAATAACATTTATTATATTCATAGAAAATCTATAGAGGCATTTCACTTTATTTTTCAATAAAATAAAAGGAAATCAATCATTAAAATATTTATTGTGTAAAATTAGATCAAAAGAAAACCAGAAAAGAGTTTTGTATCGGATTTTTTGGAGACGCTGTATTTTTTTTGTTTTAAAATGTCATTTTAGAAAGTGGGATACATTAAATATATTTTAATTATGTAATTCAATATTATACTTAACATTTCCGCTCTATATTATATTTATTCAGTGAAAAAATTTATTCGTATATATCTAATGACGCCAATATAAATAAAAAATATTTATAAGATAGTTGAATTATTTGAGATATAATGATTGATTTTTGTTTATTTATTATCTTAGTCTAAAAAATTATTTTGTTCTTTTTTCTTTTAAGACACCGTTTAAATGAGTGTAAAGACAAAAAAATTTCAGTTACATATTCAATAAATAAAGGTAGACTCTATATTAAATGGAGTCAATGGAATGTTTTGTTTGATATTCTTAGAGCATGAATAAGACATTTTGGTATAAAAATTATATTTTTTTTTATTACATACAATATGATTTTGAGATTTAATTATTCTATAAAAACACTTTTATTAAATTTTATATTAAATAACATTTTTATTTTTTTTCTAGAAAAGATAATGGTATTATTTATGAATTGGATTTTTTGATGGTAATTGTAGGGAAGTGGATAGTTCTATATTTATAACTTGAAAAAAAAATTAATATAGTTAATTCAAATAATTACAAATCAATTTTCTGCTAATTTTTTTGTGATAAATTATTACTATTAGAGTATACAAGTTGAAATCTTTATTTACATACTTATAGCTTTAATAATATAAAGTAACAAAAAAAGCATATTTTCACATCTACTTTTATCCATAAAATGAAATCACTTAATCTTTGAAAAAATGAATCCACTGATTATCTCAGATAAGAATTCAAAGAAAAGAAATCTATGTTAATTTGTCGTCTATAAACAAATAGAACAAGTTTTAATCATTAACATGATATAAAAAATTTAGAAAGATTCTGTTTATATATATATTTTTTATATAAATTTTATCTTTTATTACATCAAATTTGCACATATATATCATTATGAATTGATTGTAACCTTATTTTTGCATTATGATGCAAAAGTGAATCTTAGAGGTTTCTTTCTATATTTATGTAGCGCTTTTATAAGTCTAAAAACATAATCGTAGAAATAGCATCTAAAAATCCATATATATTTTTATTTATACGGAGAAAAAAAATCTTATTTGATATAAAATTTTATAATTTATATACTCATATTTTAAATCATAAAAGATACACTGTGACCAATTCTTAATAATAATTTTATGCTGTGTGTTGAATTTACGATGCTTATAATTCATGTTTTTATTATCGTCTTTTATTTTATCATTATTATTATTTATACTAAAAACGTATTTTCCCCAATATTTCAATAAAGAACCAACATAAAATTATTTTTCCTTCCTGTAATTTAATATATACGTGACTATCGCACCTTTATTGTATTTTTCAATTAAACTGTTCGTCTAAAAAATAATGACATTATTGTTTTTTTATTTATGATTTTTTATATTTAATATCTTTATTATACGTATTTCTAGAGAAGAGTATGTTTCATTTTAAATCAAATCGTAAAAGAATGAATATAAACGGATTCGTGGTTTGTAGTAATTGAATTTTGCCAAAAATATACCATAAAGAGGTACATATTATTTCATTTGTGCAGCATAATTTACTGAAATTTAATCTTATTCATTGGTTGATCTAGTTTTTTCATTCATTCACGATTTTTAGCGATATTTTTTAAAAACAACTTGAACAATATATTTACCATGAATTATGCTGAATACATTGTTTAAATTGTTTTATTTTCGTTCTTAGAACGGTTCTGTACTTACAAACAGAAAATTAAATTTTTTTACAACAAGCTTGTGGATAGAAAACTTGCTTTTGGAACCAATAAAATGCAAAATCATAGTAATGAAACCTTTTTTGTGAGAATTAAATAAGCTTTTGTTTTCTTTGACGATATGATAAAGATTAGAGATTTTTATGAAACAATATTATCATGAAATACCTATAGATATGCAATAAATAAATAAAAAATGTATATTTTTAAATTGTCTAAAATATTGAATATTTATAACAAAAAAAACTGAAAATTCTTTGCAAAAGAAGTAAAAAGGAAAGAAAGGGCAATATTTTGCAACTTGCGAAGAGAAGTGTATCTCTGTTGTACATCTTCGACTTAATATTTAACAAGATATATTTAAATCCAATGATATCCTAAATATAAATGCGTCAAATAAATAAAACATAATTAAATTGTCTCGATATCTTTTTAATGTTAAAACGTATATATTTAATATGTAAAATAGGTCATAATCCAGTTTTGTATCCCTTTTTGATAAATAATTATCAAATTTGCTTTTTAATACTTTCATTTTCTATTAAAAAGGTCTTTTTAGAATCAAAATACAAAATCGCTGTAAACTATATGCAATTATGTATTTCTGCGTACACTAGAATCAGAAAAATAAACGAAATATAGTTGATATTATGAGTTAGTACATATAAAAAAGCAATATAGTTAAAAAAATAATTTGATAGACCGCAATATATAGTGAATATGAAATTACTAGCTCTTTTCTGTATGCTTTAAGACGAAAAATTGTCCTCCGATTTTAAAAAGAATGCTTTTTTTCATTAAACTACATGATTTAAATTTTTTTTTGGTTCGGTGATTTGTATGGTCAAATATATATTACAAAAAGCTTTTTTATTAATCATACGTGTATATTATATTTTGTTGTTTTTTTAAACATTACAACGAGGGGAAAAGGATTAAAATAGTACTTTAAATATTAGGTTCAAGCGGCTCTAAATACATTTGACGATTAAAAAATAAATTATCATAATTTTTTGCTTGTAAACAGATCCTGAACATATATAAGAAGAATAAAAAAGTAAAATTAAGCACGACTGAAATTATTACAAAAACTAAAAGCTGCCACATATTCAGAAAGCTTATAGAACAATTAAATTGTATTTATTTACATTTGTATAGATTTGCTTATAGCATACAGATAAAATATACAGGAAATAATAGAATAAACACATGTCTGAATTATGTTATAAGCAATTTAAAAAAATATTTTATGAAGTCTCTGATGATAGAAAAACAAATAGAAATATGCCAGAAACACTTAAACGCTTATAAAAAATTTTTTGTTTTGATTGACTAGCTTTTATACGGGTAAAATCTACAAAATGGATGTTTGTGATAGTTTATATGTTGACTACAAAAATGCATGAAATATTGTTGAATAGCAAGGAATAAGATTTTTAAAATAGATGTATGCATAATATCACGATTTTATCTTCCATTGTCTGTTTATAGTATTAAATTGATTCAGTTAACCTTCTCATTGAAGATAAAATTTATATCCTAGGAATTCAAAAGATGATATATTTTTTTATGTGTTTTTTGAATACATTAATCTTTGAACATCATTTTTAAATTGATGATGAACTAAAATATGAAAAAAGAATGCCTGATCAAAACATTCTGTTTAAAAATAGACACGTGAATGAAAGCCAAAATTATTTTTCTTATGATAATAGCTTTTCAAATACGAAAACATAGCTATTGAACATTGGATTAAGCTGATTTTTTTTTGTTGTAATATATGAGCTGGTCGATATACAACCAGTAATGGAGTTTAAACTTACATAAATATAATTAAAACTTGGTTTTTAAACTTTTTGGGGATGTTATCCGTATTTTTTTAGATTAAATATACTTTCTGTGTATCTAGTTATTTCATTGAATAAATCCTAAAAATACAAAATGAAATAATTAATTATAAAAAAGATGCAATTTTTAGCTGGATTTTAGGATATCCTTATTTAAGAAGAACTTGATATTTGGGATATTTAGCTATTTACAAGATTCAAATTCCTAAATTTATTTTCTTTTAATTATCAATCTGAAGGTAAATTGATTTGAAATTGAAAATCCGATATTATAAGAAAGGGTTGAATCATAAAAAGACAAACTTATTAAAAATATTTAGTTCTGTATTATCAAGTTATATGGCAAGCCCCTTGTATAGCATTTTAATTCTGCATTATTGATAGTGAAGTGAAACGGTAGAAATAATGTAAAGGAAATCTATTTACAATGATATAAAACTGCCTTAGTTCGCTATATTTAGATATACAAAAAAAGAATCTAAATTTGACCATCAACGATAAGAAAGTTTGAATTGTCAAGCTAATAGAAAAATTGAAGATAAAAGCATCTTTTTCGATATTCTTGTAAAAAAATACCGAAATAATATGTAAAAATAAGTTTTTTTTCCGATAATTTTTTTTGCCAGCAATATTTCAAAATTCATATATAAATGCAGATTATTTTAAAGATGTCTTGAATAAGAAAATTCGGTATATATCAAACGAACATTTCAAGATTTATGCACTGATTTGGAACATTAAAGTCCGTATAGAACAAATAAGTCGTACTTCTATGTTCTTGGACGCAGAATCGATCGGCTATCAGTAAATCAGAGCAAACAATTTACAATACAAATTCAGATCCCGCATAGAGCTTAATGCACGCATAGAAAATCTAGGTTAGGGAACTCTTTGATACTAAACACAGTCAAAATATGATATAGATAAAAATATATAAAATTGGCTATATTAAGATTAATAAATAGAAATTTGGATAACTGAAAGAAAGTGGATATAGAGATATAGTTAATGAAAATATATAATGGAATGTGTAGGGATTAGCGAAGTCTATATAAATCACTTATAAATATCTACTCAAATGCAATTATTAAGATTTGATTTCATTTGTCATGACTTACAAAATGAACGTATTATATAATAAGACCCATATACTATAAATTTAGATAATAAATCATGATCAAAGATTTTTTTATGGTACAGAATCAGATAATTTTGTGACCGTAAACAATGTAAATGTGATATTTACATAAAAATATATATTATACAGTGTGTAATGTGAATATTTTGTCAAATATTTAATAAAATGGATAAAATTTCATCATATAATATAATTTTTATTACAGAGTAATAAAAAATAAGTAAAGATTGCTTTTAATGTAAATAATATTATAAATGCAGAGAACAGCACATAAATATTATAGAGAGAAGATTTTTAGTCAATAAATCAATGGTACAGTCTAAACTGGCCTTAACTTTATTGTCGGAATTTGATATACAAAAAGAAAAATGTTTCCTTTTAGTATATGAAGATTTTATCGTGTTGGAAGTAAAACGAATTAGAATTACATCTAACACATAAATATGTTGAATTTTGCAATATGCCGTAAATGTATCTTTAAGAAGGATAAATATATAATAACATAACAAAATACAGAAAACGTGAATATATGTACAGCAAATATGAATTTAAATTTCTACATAAAAAAAGCATAAGCATTTCATATATAAAATTTACAATTCTTAAAATAGAAACTAAAAGAAAAAACCACATCTTTTCACAAGTTGTATCGAAAATACGAAATGCGATGATGCATTTTTTAGGCTAATTTTCGGTGGATTTAAATAGATACATAAATATCATACTGGACTAACAAATCGGTATTACAGCTATATCGTCTCAAATTTACCATATAAATTTAGAATGAAGTCGCAAAAATATATTATGTATATATGTCAGAACTTAATCATATCATGCATTATAATATCTACATTAATGACTAGTTAATGACGATATAGAGATTAGAGTCACATCAAATTGAATTTAAACATAGGGAATTATAAAATTATAAAATTATAAAAAATATGAAATCTAAAGGAAACAAAATAAGAAAAAGAAACAAGACGATGATAAAAATTTGAAATTTGATGAAGCAATCCATACAGATGTGGGATAATAAAAAAAAATTCACTAAAAAGGCCTTGCATATTGTGAATTAATCCAAATATTGAATTTACATGAATCCTAGTAATATAAATTACTATAAAGCACTATACAAAATAATCCAAGTCATAATTAATTACATTTAAGTCCAATAAATAAGGTTGAAGCCCGTCAGCTATAAAAACTTGCATGCTAATTCTGTAAAAAAAATCTTCTTTTTATAAAATGCATATCATAAAAGCAAATTTTTTCATTGTATAGAGGTCGATATAAACTGTGTAAAATACAATGCCTCTTGTATTAATTAGAAAACTGCAATCTCAATAATATTCAAAAAATATAATTCCACCCAGAATTGATATATTTCATATTTCGAAAATTAGATTTTGCTTATAAAATTCAAATTATATTATTATAGTGATTTGTTTTAAACGATGTATTAAGGCTGAAAAATTTTATTTACAGGAAATATGTATTATTTAAAATATTCAAGCTATTTCAAATAAAATTTTAAATTTACTGCGAATACGATATTTCAAACAGCAATATAATGTATTGAAATTTATTTTGTGTCAAATATTAGAGTCAAAAAGGTATTCAATAAAAAATATGCATATACTATGTTTTCTATGTATTAAGAAAATAATTTTTGATATGTTTGGATTATAATGAATGTATATTTCCATGTCATATGTTATACTTACAGTTTTACTGCTTTTTTTGCATCAGATAGTATTTTATACAAATTCTTATTGTTTGTGGTGTTGGATTATCATTTTTTTTACTTAATCTCATATTAAAATGCAGATGTTCTATAATTTTTAAATAGTTTTGGATATAGTTCATGGATAGAAATCGGCTAATTTTTATTGTATTTCTCTTTTAACATATTTTTATACGATTTTTTGTTGATCACATAGATTTTAAAAAAACGAATGTTTCTTAATGTTTTTTTTTGACGAAGTAAATAAAGCTTTATCTTGCAAAAACAAGAAACATTTTATTGCTGTATATGTTTAAGATAAAATTTTTAAATGATTGTATTGAAAACATTAATGATTATGTATTACTTAATATATTTGAAATTATTATAATGTTCATTTAAATATATTAAGTAGAATAGAAAAAAACACATAAAATTATATAATATTTGCATAATAAATATAATAATCGAGTAAATTAGGTGGTTTTTTGTATTGTTTTATTTTGTGTTTTTAAATTGTATTTTTTTTGTTGATAAATTATATTTTGTCAGAATTCGAGCTGTGAATAATATGCAATCACAAGTATTAATTATTTATATAGTTTATAGCATAAGAAGGGTGGTGGCACAATATTACAAAAAATACCAGAAGAAACATCAAGTCCAAAAAACATATCAAGTACATATTCGTTCTTAGAAATTAAAATAAAACAAATTTATGCTTAAACGAAAGAAGAGGTGATTTTGATGAAAAATTAGCATGGTTTAGTATAGCCCATATAAATACGCTTTGCACACGGGAAATCAAGCGATTCGTGACATAAGTTTTAAAAAAATAAATTATCTTGATGGATTTAAACTTATGAGAAAAATTCTGGCTGAATGTTAGTCTAAATAAAACTATAGGTGTAATATGTTTTATGTTATAGATATTTATTGAATGTAATTGCATATCACATGATAAGTAGAACTTTTTTGGTGCACAAACGTTTGTCATTCGATCAATTATAATTATCTCATTTATGTCATATATTTTTTTTCGTAGTTTTATTAACAATAAATTCAATGTCATTATAAAATATTAGTCCAAGAAAAGGTATTTTTCGCAACTTCAACATTCATAATAGTATATTTTATCTTTGTTGTCTTAGTTGTTTTTGTTGATACTATTAATTTATTGCGTTCAAAAAATGTTTTATCCATGTTTAAAACATTTATTAAAAATAATTTGTTCTAATTAAAACTTTTTTACGGCGTCTGGTTAAGATAATAGAACCATATTTTTATAATTACAAATATTTCGATGTCATTTTTAAGCTTTATATATCAGTGAATGTTTTTTATGTCTAATGGTAATTTTAGGTGAATTTCTAAGGATATTATGCCATCTCTGAAATTAGAAATGGTTTCAACATAAGATTTGCAATCTTAAATGAACTTTAGAGAATAGTATTGACGGCTTTTATAACACAAAATCATGTATTCTTAGTTTATTTATAGTGATTTAATGTTATCTTGGTTGTTTGTATGCGTACAGAAAAACATTCCAAAGAAATAGAGTGTATTTTATGCCAGTAAAAATTTGTATGGACTTAAATTACAATCTATTAATTTTTTTTTATTTCTAAAGCATAGTCATGGTTTACCATGTAATGGAATCGCTTATACTAAGTAATAACAATTTATTGCAAATTTCAAACTAAAGTATTCGCTATAGATATTTTATAAGAATATTTTGAAATTTCTGTGTCTTTATTTTGCTTAATTTTAAAAAAAATTAACAGGTTTTTGCTTATACATAAGTCTATAAATAAAAATGTCTAATTAAATGGTATCATATGATAAATTTTTCATTTCTTGTCATCTGCAATGCGTATTAATCTGTAAAAACATATTTATCCCTATTTTTGATCTTCTTAGCATGAAAATATTGTTATTGTCTTGACTACTTACTTCTTGAAAAACGTTCGTAAATACATTTATTATATAGTTCATTTGTATATATTGTAACTTAAATAATGTGTTTTTTTTGCTATGCATTTTTATTTTTATATATTTTATCAGAATGTTATTAAAAAGATTTATTATAATCTTTGTTTTACAATGTCGATTCTATTTTATTTCCAATGTTGACAGAAATTTATTGATACAATATAAAATAATACATTAACTTTATAATTCTATAATTAAAACTGCAATGATCTATATTTTATTTGTATTGTGCTATTCTTTTTCCTTATTTATATTTTAAATTCTATAATTTTGGCTTTCTATTTGTTATTAATTAGAATTTCATAGGCCTTATAATGAAAATCAATAGATTAAAATGTAGGATTCTCTATCAAGAAAATAAAAGATTACTTTGTTAGAGAAAAGATATTTTTAACATGAAAGAATAGCGTCCCCGAATCGAAAAGGTTACATGTTAGTTATGATATTAGCACTAGGTTAGAGTCCTCGAGTAAGGCGAGAATATAAAATTATATAAAGAAGCACAATGTAGATTCTAGGTGTATTAAGACAATAATCAGAGCCTAGATATATCTTTTGAGTGTCAAAAATGTCTGAACGCTAAGCCCAAATTTTGACAATAATGGAGCTTAAAAAGCTCAGATTTCGAAGAAAATAAATATTATCGATAAATATCATATATTTTTATGGCTTTATTTTTATCCTTTTCTATAGATATGTGGCTATATTTTTCGTTTATTTCTTGTACACGATCATGTCAATCCCAAATTTTTTTTCAGATTAAATTGATTATATTAATGTTTATTGCGATTTATCTTCCCGAATTTATACACAAACTAAAAAAAGATATATAGTCTAACCTTTTTATAATATTATAAATAAATATATAATTTAATAAGAATTTTTATATGACCTTTGCGTATAATTATATGGTTATATTGAAAGCATATAATGATTTAAGTTTGTAAATATTATAAAAAATTTTAAACATCCCCAATTTAAAAGGAAGTGAAATCATATTTAGACAGCTTGTAATGTATTTTCAAAGCATCAAACATAAAATTTGATTTTTTTTAAAAATTACTTCATAAAAAAAATATAAATTTTACGACCAATAACTTATGAAATAAAAGAGCTTAATGCATTTAAATAGTAGTATTATACTATTAAAATATATTCATTCATCCGGGTTCTATTTTATAACGTCTAATTTGAATTAAGATTCAACCTTCATAATTATTTCTATGTGTAAATATTCTGTTTAAACTTTTTTAATCGTATAAATATCAAAAATAAATTTTGTCACAGCTTTGACGAAAATTAAATTATTTTATAGGACTTTTATATGTGATGATAAAGTATTTGAATAACAAATATAAATTTTAATGTTTTTAACTGTTTTCTGGGATATAGTTATACCAGATATCTCGTATTTTTTACGATAATATAACTAGCTTGTGTCTAAACTTATATAGAAGCTTTCTTTTAAATATAGAAAAATTTTTTCACATAAGTATAATTTGATATGTCCAGAATATAGGAAACTAAAGACTTATAATAATGATCATGAAAAAAAAATATTCTTACAATCATAAATTTAAGTTATTTTCAATGTATCATGTTACACCTATACTAAATCACTTAATAATGAACATATAGCACACACCTTTTATAAAAATAAGCTATAATTTATTGATAATTACTATACAATAGGCATAATGTATTTTTTTCTATATCTTTCTGCCTTTTATCCTTTAGTATCTTTTTAATATGTGTCAAATAGCTTCATTCGTTAAATTTAATTATTTTTTTGATTATTATTTGTGGTATGAGTCTCTTCTTCTTTTATTCATTTTTTAACCTCATTTTCTTTTATTTTTCTCGACTTCCAAATATTTTCTTTTAGTGCCTTCTGTATGATTTCGTCAACTCAGTTCTTGAATTCACCTTCTTCTCCCTATCATTATCTTTCTATTTTTCGTTTTAGAACCTTTATATTTTGGGGTTTATTTTATACTATATATAAACCAAATATATTGTTACAACAAAAAATTAATCGTTAGATTAATATTTTAAACTCGGAAATGTATTATTTTATAAAAATGCACTAATTCTTTATAAAAATTAAAATAACAAAGATTGAGATTGAAGATAAAATATACTCATGAGCTTTAAAATGAATAATATGAGCTCTTGTGTATCAACACAAAAATAAATTAAAATCCATATTTAAACAAAAAGATTACATATACAAATTAACGTATGTGCATCGAGACTAATCTGTACGTATTCTAGTGTAATTACTACGTCGAATATATATAACTAACCTATCCAATAATAGCACATCTTTATCTAAGTTTTATTGAAATTAAATTCAAGAGAAAACGATAAAATTTTCAAGTTTCTGCAGATACTTTACCTATGGCCAATCTTCTTAAAATTGAAGGACATTTAGATTAAAATTACCCTTTACTTAATATTTTTAGGACAAGATTTCTTCAAAAAGTTCCTTTTTATAACATAATTATATTTTCATTGATTCACATCAACTCAAAATTATTATAATAACAACTATATTCATCCTGTCATGGTTAACTGCACCAATAATACACGCTTAGAAAACATAAATTACACAGACACATCTTAACTTTATTTACTCAACATATTACGATCAAAAAAAACTGTAAACTTTGACGTTTTCTAATAAAAATACACCCATCTTTATTCTGTACACTACAAAATTTAATCTTTTTCTTAGTACACGATTAATATAACAAAGCATATAGATAATAAAATATATAGCCACAAACAATTACAAAATGCTCTTCTTATATCATCCACTCAATAAATCCACCTTAGATTTGCAAAAAGGTATATTTTTAAACTTCACACCTTCCTTATTAACTGTTTAGCACCATCATCATAGATTCATAACTCATATACAGTTTTATCGTCAAAACTTTACATCCTGTAAGCAATTTTTTTTCCATAATCACATTCATTCGTGCCCTACACGCTTTCCACGATATATTTATATACTTTATCTTCACTTTCTCTTTTTATCTGTGGCATCTAAATACACGTACTAAACCTAACAATTTTACCCCAAAATCAATATTCATTTCTTATAACATCAAAAAGTCTATGCAATGCCATCATTTATCTATAAAACCATAATTTTACACATTTTAGACAGTATTCAAAATTCTATACACAATATATAGGCATAGATTTGCTCTTAAATAATATTTCAACTCATTCTAACTGAATCTATATAACTGATACATCAATAAATCATTATTTACTTCACTTTAGAAATACACAACATCTACAAAATAAGCCACACAGAATACCAAGATTGTCCACATTACATTTTATTTGATTTTTTGAATTAACTGACCCGATTATATCCATATCATCCATCCAGAAAATTAGTAAATTTCTACCATTTTCTCTACATTTCGATTTTAATATTTCAAGTTTAAAAACCATTGATCAGATATATCCACCGTTATTTCTACGTGTCATTAATTATATTTTCCAACAAAACATTCTATTTACTTTTCGTATCCATTTGTCTTTCAAATTACTCTTTTCAATATCATCACCATAAAAAGTAATCATTTATCATAAAACAACCAAGGAAATTCAAACAAGATAAATCATACCATTCACAAAATAAAACAGAGCAGAGCAATATATTTAATCGTTTAAAGGGTGAAAATATGTCATTCTTATTTCAAATTGATACTAAAATATTCTAATCATACTTTTCATTGATACTATAGAAAATGTTTCTTATTGGTAAGATGACCAAATATTTTCATATTTTTATAATATTCTTGGGGTTGAAAATATCATAGGATTGTATATAATTTTCGAGAAAAAGGAAATATGAAATATTGTATTTGTCATATCACGAACATAAAATAAAGCCTCGACGGACACGAATCATACTCTCATAAATTTAGTAAATGTTTTTATGCGAATTTTATACAGATAAAAATAAAATCACGATCTTAAATCTTATGAAAATCATAAAACAACAAACCTTGAATATAAAAAAAAATCGTAAAATGGTATATTTTTTATGGTGAATTTATATATCATTCTGATAATTGTTATTATTATAAAGCTGTTTCTATAAAATATAACAAATATCGCATTTAGCATCAATTTTATGTGTAGATTGCACATCAATATATCAAGAATACATATATTAAGGCAAAAACGAAGACAGTTCACCGAAAAGTTTTGGTATGAATAAAAACTGGTTTACTAGATCGAAAACCATATATACTTATTATAGTATACTTGTTGCGTGAAATATGATTTATTAAACATACAATTTAAGTTTTCAATCATATTTCATCTACATCTAATATGGATTGGAATTACTTTATACATTCAAACGATGAAATTTCCAAGTATCTACAGATTCTTTATATATGACTAATCTGTCGATTTTAACGATTTCTTAATAATATACGGATATTATCATTTAAATAATACTATCAATTCATTTTTTTATCCACGATTTTATATAACTTTTTTCTTATTAACATCATTCAATATTCAATAATTCACTTTAACACGAAATCATTAAAATAACAATTATTTTCTTGTCATAGTTCATCCATCAAAAATCTTACTTATAGACACACATTATACACAAAAGTTACAATCTTTGTTTTGAAACATAATACGACCAATAAAAGTTTAAACTTTTATGTTTTCTTCCATAAAAATAGACTCTCAACCTATGATTCTTTCACAAAGCTAACTATAGTAAACAGTTTATTACACGACAGACAGATCAAAGAATACTTAGCCTCGAAATATCACAATATGTTTATCTTATATCGCCACTCGATAAAATAAGCTTCAATTATAAAAAAGTAAATTTCAGTCGCCTCATAGCTAAATAATGATATAAAATCGATATTATGGATTTTTAATTCTTATCGTCATTTTATCATCAGAAATTTACACTCTTAAATCTATTTTTGTCCACAATCACATTAAAAAAATACCTACAAGCTTTCCATTATATAATTGAATATTTTAATAATATGATATAATTTTTTTAGAAACCATTTCATTGTATATATAATCTATAATCAAGTAGTTCTTATCACATTTTTCTTGTTCTTCTTTATAATCTATTTTTAGAAGCAAACTTTTCCCTATTTTTAGATGATAATTATTGTCAATAGTTTGTATTAAAATAGTTTTTCATTAGAAAAAATAATTTATTGTAAAAAAATTTATACATTCCTTAGCAGGATCTATTTAACAATGAAATAAATCAATCATTTTTCCTTTATATTTATAATCTACGTATTAAATTTTATCTGGTATTATCGCATATTTTACTCAAAAAATGCAAATAATTTTTATTGTATTAAAAATACTTTGAAAATAAGAAATATGAGTAAGTTTATAATTAATTTATTAATATCCTATTCTTCATATTTAAATGTAAATTTCATTAGAAATTCTCCATCATATTTAAAGATTTCAGCGTGGCCTTTCTTTAGTATCGTTTTGTAGAATTCGACAAAAAATTCTACTGATGGTTTTGAATCTGGTCTGTTTGGCGTAATACCTCTCTTAAATAATGAACATCTTGTTGTGTACGGATTAAATGGATTTCCCTTATTCTTATTCAAATGCAAGAGATAAACATATTTTTGTCTATTAGACAACTCTTCTAATTTCTCAGCCAATATTCGATATTTTTTGCGCTTCAAGATACTTTTTTTGCAGTTTTCATCAAGTGTTTTTGTGTCGTGAGTTTCTTGTGTGTTTTTCATTTCCCTCCCAGAATCGATTGCCTTTTCAATATTTTTTATATTTTTCTCTAGAATGTCAACATATGAATCTAAAAATTCATTTAAAAGCGCATCATAATCATCATTAGGGATCAAATTTTCTTTTTTCGTTGTGGAGTTTTTTGTTCTAAAGAACCATTTTCGCAATCAATTAACGAGTTTTCCTTTGCTTTCTCCATTTTTGTTTCCTCTAAACCAGGCACTATTATAAAGCTATGCTGTAACCAGAACTTTTTCAAAATTCCTCTATATTTTTTTTCACTTTTGTCAAAAAAATACATATACTCTTCATTTTCATCTACATCCCTTTTGTATGACATCTGTGATGTTGAATCTTCGGTTCTTGTGTCTATATCTTTTATTTCCTCATCACAACTAACAAAATCGCTTGTGGATTGCTCACTTTCAATTTCCAATGGTGATGTGTCCTCTTTTATTCTCCGGGTTTTTTTCTTGTGAATCGATTCTGATGAATCTTCTTTTTTTGTTTGCATCTTTAGTGCCATTATGAACTACATTATTTATACATAACAAATTTACTGTGTTTAAGTAATTAAATATTTATTTATTAAAAAAACATATTATAGCAAATGAAGTTGTTTTAGTCTAATTTAACATGTTATCAAATGCTAATATTAACAAAATAAGCTTGTTCTTATATTAACAGCAAAAGAAGAAAAAAAAGAGTTTTTATATGGCAATCGGCAAAAGTTATGCTAAATACTTCGATTACGCGTTTAAATATATTCATATATATATCAGCTTTATCTAACTAACAACTAATGCTTTGATAAGCATTTAAATTAAAAGTATTTATCTAATCTTTAGTGCTTCAATTTTTGTAAATTTGTCATTTATTAATGCTTTTTATAATTCAAAAATGTTTTTCTGTAATATTACGGCCATCACAGCATTTTGAAACGAAGAGTTTATGTTTTTATACATTAATTTTTGTATATGTGTTTAATGAAAATAACATTTCGTCTTTAGAATTTCATTAGTAAATTATAGTAAAATGTTTGTTTATTATTTATTTTCTTTATTTATTCATCATTTACGAATATTAATAAAGTTTGCTTATAAAAAATCATTTTATTTTCAATTAATAACAATTTTTATTTCAAAAGGGCCATTTGATCATTTTTAAGTTATAAGCTTTTAAAAGATTTATATTTATTCTTATATGATAAATCTTCTAATTTTGGAAAATCCGTTCAATATTAGTTCAAAATAAGTTTAGACTAATTTTAACTTTATAAAAAGAAAGGATAATACGTAAGATTTTTATAAAGTTTTTTATTATGATTTTTTTTGGATTATAAAACTGCCTTTTCGCATGAAATAAGCCTATATATATACTATTTAGATCTTCGAAATTCTTAAAGCCTCAGTAACTTTACCTTTTATATATAATATTAGAGATAAAATTAAAATCAAAAAAGAGCTCCAATAAATACAGTTTAAGCCAATAATGTATTGAACATAGGAAATCGAGCTATAAAAATTGCGTGTGCTGTGGACAAATTTTCTTTTAGCCAAATTTACTTTTTATCAAATTAAATAAATATAATTTTTCTTTGCGCTTGTAGATGCCTACTTTTAATATGATTTTTACGATCTACGAAAGCCAAGTATAATGTTATTATTTGGATGAAAAATGTTCATGAATTCTTCACAAAAATTGAGCCTATTGTTGGCATAAGAATACCTTTTTCACTGTCTTTTAGACTTTTATAATTTATCTTATTAACAGTAAAAAAAAATACAATGCAAAAAAAAGTAGAACTAATAATATATATTTTTATAAAATTTTTGGATAATTTGCAAATCATATACTTTAAAGTGTTTTTACCGTAAAAATACATATTTATACGAGGAAAGAATATAATTTGATAATTTTTTTTTCTAAAAATCAATAATGAGTAATTTTTGAACTTGTCATTTTATTCTGTCGAACTAATCGATATGTATATCTAAGTATTTAAATTCTTGTGATAGCATTTTAAACCTCATGTGTCACTTTTGTCATAACTAGCTGATTTTTTTTTATATTCGTGTTTTGTTTGTTATCATTATCCGTGAAAAATCTTTGTTTGTATATTTTAAGCGCCTAAAAATATGCATTTAAAATAAAGATATGTAATTTAATATTATAATACTTGGAAATATTTGGAAACTAAAGTTTTTACAATCATTTTAATATAATACAATACGTTGAGTTAGATTTGTATGCACCAAACCGCGTATTGGGTAACAAAATTCTTAAATAGGGAATTTTAATGATATTGTTCATTAAGTATCAACTGAAAATAAATATATTTATTATGTTATAAAAAGTAGAAATTTCGTGATTTTATAATCATTGGGTTATATTCAATGGATAAAAATACGCATTTTTCAATATATTATACAGATAAAAACGAATTTTTATTATTAATAAATATTCGAACAATTGAACTTTCTTATAGAATAAATGAATAAAGTTCCCCATAGAATTAAGTATATTAAAAACATATCATATTATGTATATTTATACTTTTAATATCTACAAGGATGTAAAAGAATCTATAAACTATATTGGATCATCGTTTTATTTATATTTGATGCAAATATACGATATATTAAGTCTTTTATCAAAAATTATAAGTTAAAATAACCCAATAATTAGAAATTTATATCACGAGTGGCAGAAAGTCAAATTATATACATTTTATATCTTTTTTCTTGAAAATTGACTTAAAAAATAATATATATTTTGTGGATCCAAGAAAAATATCCTCACAAGTATAAAAATATTAATTTAAAATCTAAAACAAGCTAAAAAATTTGACCATGTTATATATATATAACCAATGAAAATATAAAATAAGTGTTTTAAAAATATATTAAAGCATAAAGATATAATATTATTATATTTTAAACCACTAAATTTTTTGTTTATGTGCTTCAGATTTCAAGATTTATAATATTAACATAGACAACATTTAAAAGCCACAAATTCTATTCAAAACGCTTTTTAAATATATATTTATGTAAAATATATATTGTTTACTTCTATGAAACAAATTATGAAACACTTTACATGGTTTTCATTGCTTTCTATTACTAAAACAAAATGAAACTAATTCATAAAATATAATCTATTCATTGACAAATATGCTTTCTATCTATAAAAATATACGTTTTTTGGTTAAAGTTTTGGCACTTTTTACAAAAATTTAAATTACTTGTGTTTCATATTATTACTTAAATTAGCAATCGATAGTGTTAAAAATGGATATAAAATTTATTTTAGAGAAGATTGAAAATGATACAAATATGATCGGCACATTTCAATTTATAATTAATATGCGGCAGAAGATGTTAGAAAGTAATAATATTTTGTTACCTTTCCTGCAACATAAATTCCCAGGATTTCAAGATAATTCTGCGTCTATCATTGATATTGTTATTTTAAGTATGTATATACAGGTTAGAATTATAATGGAGCACCCATTCGACCATTATAATTGTTTAACTACAACTGAAAAATACAATGATAAGATATTAATAACTTTTTTTTGAAGAAAATTTGGCGTTAAAATATCCAAGAATAAACTATTTTAAAGATAAAAAAAAAACAAATATTCCGTAAGAAATGATATTAATGTAGAGGAAATCTACAGTTTGTTTCAAAATTTGTATCATGATAAAAAATTAGCTCTGTTCTTTTGCGTTAATGATGAAATAGAACTTAAGGATTTATATGACATTGTAAAATTTAGAACGGGCAGAAAAATATATAGAAAGATGGATAAAAATGAGCGTGACATGATTTTAAATGACGGAATTAATAAGGACTTGTTTTCAGCAAAAAATGCTGGTATCTCGGTAAACAAGAAAGTAGAATACCCAGAAATTGCTCATATGACTACAACTTCAGTAGACTTGGATGGCTTAAGTGGAGCATTTAAAATAGGTTCATTCACTTCTATTTTTAATAATCCTGTTATAAATATTAGTATTTGCGCAAACACGTTGGTCCTATATAAAAAAAATTTTAACGTTGAATTTTATTGCATTTGATAAAAGAGGATGTATTAATATTGCAGATCTGGGTCATTTTTATGTAGGTTCATGCACTTTTTTATTCACGGAATATAAAATCTGGCTTTTTTTCCTTCTTGTAGTACAAAAGAAGATCTAGATACTTTGTACACGGATTTCGCACTAAGAGTGATGGCCTTTCGAGATGAGTGCGAACGAACACTACATAAGAATTCCAGAAACATTGTGGACATTTTACAAATAGATTTAACACAGTTATCATCCATGAAAACTAGCATCAGAATAACTGGAAATCTAAATGGTATTGAGTTCGAGCAGCTTATACGTTTTTATTTTGAAAACAAAGATTTAGTAACCATTTCCAAGGAAAAAGCATTCTTTTTTGTCAATCTTATGGTTCAAAACAGAATATAAGAAAGAACCCATTTCCCGAATTAATATATGCTGTAAAGAGTTCATTTAATTTGAGCTTAAAGGAAGTATTCTATTTAGACTTTTCCATGAGTGTTGAGCAAAGACAGATTCAAAAAAAGGAAAGAAAAGTTGTTTTGGGGCTAGCTGCAGAGAATTTCGATGTAGACTTTAAATCGAATACACACCATATTTTGCCTCAGAGTTAATAACAAATTTGAATAAAAAATTTATAGCTCTTACAAGAAATAGTATGTTACCAATTGAGGATGATGATAAATCAGATGCGTTTTCTTATACGTGTACAATATATGGTTTAGGATTCATAAAACTTAATTTATATCAATCTATAGGATCATATATTTGCCCGAGAACATATAGAGAGTCTTATGTGAAGAAAAATAGTTTTAATAAAGTACTGGGATACGTTTTAAGTAATCCTAAGTATAACTGCGTCAAAATTTTGGACGATATGAGGAGTTGCATTGAAGTGGCAGGGAAGCACAGAATGAACTGCGTTTAGAAGCAAGCATCGACAGTGCTGCTTCTAATGATGCAATAGCTATTTTTGATTATTTACACACGAATGTTATACTAAATGGCATCGATCAAAAAATTCTTATCGATAGCATCTCCAAAAGTTTTGAGTTGGTTGCCGCAGAGATGACTGAAAATCGTTTAAATATATCCAAATGTCTATATTTAATCGTTTTAGAAAATTTCTTTATTGAAAAATATTTTAAAGATGGGCAAAATCCAAAATATCTTGACAATATTTTTCTACCACTGTTTAAAAAGGATAATATTAAGAACAATGTTTTCAAGTTGAATAAACTAATTCTTGAAGAGATAAAGGTGATTTGTGACAATCAGTATGTCGAGAAAAACAAATATAGGATGGTAAAAGATGTGATAGAGCATTCTATAGGCACGGATATAAAAGTAAGAAAATGTGCGGTTGATCTTTTGGATTTATTCGCAAAGGATTCAGTTGAGATATATGATGTATTATATCGAAAAAATTGTGATAGATTCAATAACAAAGTATGACTTGGATTATGAAAAGATATCATCTGTTGACATCAACTATATTAACAATTACATGGATTTTAACATGGTTATTAGCATTTATGAATATTATATTGAAATGATCACAGAATCAAAAAAAATCATATTCGATGCTTTATCAGCATATTAACCTCTTAAACAACGAATACAACATGAGCAAAATAGATATTGTAATGGGTTTGAAAGGAGCAATCACAGAAAGAGGTCATTTTTTTGGTTTTGAGCCATTTACATAAGGAAAAGTGGTGAACTTGATGCTTTTTAAACTATCGAGCGTTGATGTCACATTAAATGCAATTGAAGGCATTATTAAATTCAAAGACTGGATTAAACATAAACAAAACCTGAACTTGAAATGATCCATTTTAAGCAATATCTATGCATTGTAATACATGGCTAGGCTATAATTTATACCTCTGTATACTTGAGACTGTAGTTATAGAAAGAAAGCGAATATCTTACCTACCAAATGTAAATGATATTAGATTAGGAATGTGTGGCTTAATGAATACAATTAAAATTCGAAATATTGTTCGTCTATTGAGAGGAAATAATACTACATCGAAAGAATATGAATCGTTTGCGTAAACAAGTTGCTCTAGTCGATATTATTTCAAAGGCTTTCGTGAAGTCATGTCAAAATATCAGCCATACTTGAAAAAAAATATAAAAATGAGTCTTGACTTGGCTTTATCTGTAGATGCATTGATTTGTAAAGCATCACAGCGTGATTTTGTGCCAAGAGACCTCTTTTGGTATAGATTTCAATTAAAAGATTTAGACATTGAGGTAGTAGAAGAAAATAACTTAAAAAATGTCGATTTGGAAGATCTTAGTGATCAGATAGCATTTAATACACGTCGAGAAGGCGAAAACACATATATATATGATTTTGACGAGAAAGAGCAGCTACAAAGGAAAGGTTCATATTATCAAAGGTTTAATTCTGTAAAGGAACATATAGTGCCAAAAATTTCATATCTGGAGGAAACCGAAAATAATAATCAAATATATAATGCTGCAGTGGATGATTCTGTAAATGAAAACATATATCATGACGATATATATGATAACGACTTTACACAACATTTCGAAAATAATATAGTAGACGATACTCAAAATATGGAGACTATAAAGGAAGTTCCACTGATTTGTCAAGTACAAGAAACTAAAAGACCGTATAAATCTTTTACTTCTATAGATGGCACGAGAGTAGATGCGGCAGATTCTACAACTAATCTTAGAGCCCAAGAAATATCTAACTTGAACGGGAATAATGTATTTAAGCGTGCAGCGAATGTGAGTGATCATTCTATAATGTTAAAAGGGCCTTTGAGTCAACATACATTTGAAGCCGAGGCTGTATATGAGAGTAATGATGATAAAAATCAGTGTGAGAGTTTTCGTATAAAAACTAAGATGGACCCATCATATAAAGAAATGAAAGACAATTCAGAGTTTGAATTGAACACAGATGTTATAAGTCATCTACAGAAATTAAAAGCAAAAATTAAATCAAAAAACAGAAAACTACTAAAATATATTACAAAATATGATGTTGAAAAGAATACCGAAACACCACTAGTAGAATTGTCGTTTCATGATGAATTAACCGAAATCGACAAATGCATTAAAATATTGAAATCATGCAGCAAAAATACAACAACAAAAACAGAAAACGAACAAGTAAAGGAAGAAAGTAGCAATGTCTGTTTATAGATATGAAGGCGAATAATAAACTATGCCAAGAAAAGTTGAAAGATTTAAACAAAACTATTATAGAGAATACCGAAAAAACTATCAGCGGTTCAAATTCGGATGGTCTAAATTCAAAAGTAAAATCACATTTGGATAAAGATTGTAATATTAATGTCCACGGGAAAAAAGAAAAAACAGAAATTATTGCAGACTTAAGACCAGAAAAAAATAATATTTGTAAAGATATTAACAAATTGGCAATAATCAATATGAATAATTCATCGGAAATTTTAAACGATAAATTAAAGATTGAAAACGGTTTAAAAGAGATGCAGCCCGATTCAACTACAACAACGAATATTGACACAGCATACTTAGCACTGCATAATTTCGATTTACAGGTTATTGAGCATATGAAATGTCCCTACGTCTAGAAATTTTGTTTATTTCAAAACTTATCGCATTTAAGCTCCTTATGTCTTTCAAAAATAGCAAAATTTTGTCTTAAAAACAATAAAGATACTGTAAAAGAATCAATAATATACAACTTTATTTATAAGTTGAGTGGTAGAGCTGTAACTATGTTAAATAGTATGTCACGTGAAAATTGGATACTAGTTTTGTATGAATTGAATGAAAAAGGCTATATAGTATATGACAATAGCATTATAGGTGTGGATTATCGGAAGTACTGTTCATAGAGTGCTCAGTTTTGTTTAAATAAAATCACAATCTTAATAATTATTAATTTATTAATCTTTAATGACATTTTTATCTATATAGTTCATAGGTAATGTCCTAAACAAATTATTTTATAATTTCAAATTATTTATGATATTTTCGTGCAATTTTTTTTGCTATTGTAATGAAAAACATATTTTATTTTGATTTGGCATGCTGCTGCAATTTTCATACTCTTTTTTGATTTCAAACATAAATATTTATTTCAATTTATATTTAAGATCGCTTATAAATAAATTTATTTAAACACAGTGCAATTTTTGAGTAAAAAATTTCTGGTGTATATTCCATAAATATAAATATAAAAAACAAACATGATTATGCAATTTGTAGATAGTATTGGTTTTAAGGATTCAATTTGTTTGTAGATTTTGTATTCGCATAAAAGAGCACTAGAAGGAAATATTTTTTATGTGATTGAGTATAATATAATTTATAAATCGTTTTAGGATCAAGAAATCATCTTGAAACTTATTACAAATCAATACTGTTCAGCTAGATTTTTAAAAATTTCTTTATATGTATGTTTTTTGACAAATGATTTTAAAAAGCATTTCAAATATAAATAGATGATTTAAGATAAGCCTTGGAATATAATGTACATAGACTAAAAATTAAATAAATTTTTACAAAAATAAGCTTATTTTAAATGAATAATAGAAACAAATTATGTTCAAAAGCAACAAGAATTATAATGATTTTAGTATATTCTAAATTTGTGATAAAAATATATTTTTAAATAAAAATAATCTGAATTATTGTCGCAATAATTATTCTTGATCTGTATTTTTAATGACAATAAAAAATAAATTTACTAATATCAAAGTGAAAACTTGGTATAAATGCTTCGCTATTTCGTATTTTTTTATGATAAGCATCAACTGTATTATAGAAATTTATACTATGGATTGATGGCTAGGCATAAAAAAATCACAAATAACACATAAATATAGAGAAAAGGCTCAAGATCTATGGCTTTATTCAAAATAGTGAGGCTGTTTCAACATAAAAAATATCTATAAACTGAAAAGCATAAATAAATTACTTAATATATTGTTTTATAGTGTATTCATTCATGTTTTTTTATATTCTTAGAAACTGTACTGAAAATCTTTTACTTTAAATCGCTCTATATTTATTTTTGATCGTTCTATATATAATGTTAAATGTAAATCTATTTGAATAGCCATAAGTTTAATATCTACGATTTAATTTGAAAGAATTGATCAATTACTATAAATATATGAAAAGATCCGATTAAGGATTATATAATAAAGAAAATAGATTATATCATTTCTTCACCATTTAAATAAAATTAAAACAAAAACCACATCTTTTTTTTTGCCTTGTTTTTGATCTTTTATAAAAATACTGCTATAAAACCTAAAAGTACGTACTCAAGTATTAAATGTTATTTTTCACCAAAAAACTTTGCTTTACAAACAATATGATGTAATTTCTTATTTTTTTACGTGTTTAAAATTACAAAGATATGCATTGAAAATGATAATGTATTCCAAAAAATATAGAAAAAATGTGTTTTTAAATATAAACATACATAAAAAATACTTTATGATACTGTTTTTGATTAAAACAGAGTAAAGCTTTTAAATTTAATGCGTCTGTCAACAACATTTCAAATGCATTTTTATGTGTAAAAACAAAGGTATGTTCTATCATGCACTAAAAATAACATCAATATGCTGTTCGTGCATGAAAAACCAATATATTCATATCAATATTATTAATTACGCCAAAACATATTGTATGTCATAAAAAAAATATATAAGATATATTTTAAAATTCTTAAACACATGTATTGAGAATACAAGTGAATAAATACATAAAGAAAATGTAAATGTTACAAGAATAGTGCCTGATATTAAAAAAAAATTTACAGTGCAACTTAAACTGTGATTCTTATATAAAAAAATTGTATCTTATATGTTTCAATATTCAGACCTATTGCAAATGTTTAAAAGATCGGTAACAACGTTTTAAAATGCTCATGTATGATTTACCCTGTTGTATTAAATAATATATTATAATAAGTTCAACTATTTTATGATTAAATACTCTTACTCGTCATTTTTTATGCTTTATACCTATATTATACTTTCTTCAAGAATAAGACACCATTAAAATGTGAGAGATAGTAAGATATATGTGTTATATCAGCAAGAAAAAGATCAAATGATTCCTTTTTAACGAAACTAAACCCTAATATGATTTTTTTGTGTGATTTTCATAATTGCATAGAAATCGTGTGTTGATAATAGAAATCATTTAAACCAAAATATAGTTGTCTTTTGCGGATAAAAATACAGCTGTATCGATATACAATTTTAACGATAAAATATCACAGATATTCTAAAAGATAAAAAAATTATCATAATCGCTAATTTGCATACTTCATACTTTTTATGCTCTTATAGATAATAAATTTGGTTTTAGCTTTTTATGAGACCCTAAAAATAATTTTTATAGGATTATTGGGTTAACTATGTCACAAATAATAGTATTTAAAAATCTTAATTACGGATAATATTACAATATAACACAAGAAATTCCTTTTATCAGGATATGCTCTCATGCTAAAGTATTTCTTATGTATAATAAATGCTATTCCTGCTTATAAAATTTGTATTTTACAAAAATATGTGATCTTTTCTACTTTTTCATGCAGGATTAACGATTTTTTATTATTATTTTTGCTATTTTTTTGGAGTCTTAGTCTTTTATTTTTATGTAATTTTTTATCGGCAAACCAACGCTTTGTATTTTTAGCGTTTTCTATCAATATATTAATAATAAATAATTTGAAGATTAACTTTTACTTCAACAGCAAATCACAGAAACCATAATTTTTATAAGTACTCACTGTAAAGCCAAATAATATAGTGTAAATTACACGTAAAAAGGTACATTCACACGTGAAAATATTTTCGTTTCATAACTTCATTGTATGCATAATGCGAAGGGAGTAATAAAAAGTATACATTAAACCATCAAAAACCATCAAAGCCTTTTTTTTATTATTTCACATAATATAGATAATAAAATAACTTTAACTTTGCAAAGAAGTAATATTGGTTATTTTACACCCTCAATCTTATATAAAAATTTATTTAAACATAAATTTTCTTCACAGTAATATTAACTTGTCGTAGAAACCTTTAAAAAAATGATAGAAGTAAATTATGTATCAACAAGAACGATAGAAAAGGTTTGTTTCATTTTTTACATCAAATAAACCTTTCCTATTTTTTTAGCAATCTTTTATCACGACAAATTTTCTATTTTAATGTTTTAAATATGCATTAATCATTTTTTTGCGATATAAACTGGTTTTCGTAATTTGGTAAATAAATTTATACGCTTACAGCAATTATATGACTTTTATACACCATGTTATAGATATGTCCTTTTTGATTATGCATGATTTTAGTATATAATTGTCTACCTTTCCAAAAATATAAAGTATAATAAATGAAATAATATATGCTTAAGAGTTTAGAAAGGAATCTTCATACGTTTCTTATTTGAATAGAATCCAAAGATATACAATTTCAAGCTCGAGATTCGCTTCATCAAGATTCTGTTTTATACCTAGAGAAATTTTCTAGAGTTATGTAATTTTAAAAAATATGATTCATACTCATGCTAACATATTTGTTGATAAATTATCGGTATTTTTGATATATTATGCCACTATTGACTTCGAAACCCTTCAAATTACAAAAATCACACATGCATAAATTTATGATATACCGCTTTCTTCATGATTTGAAATTTACTTTTTTAAACTTAAAATAATTAAGAATAAAAAATGTATATGTAATCAATTTATATAATATTTTTAAACCATATTTTCTTCATGAGATCTACACATAAATTGCTTGCATAAAAACAGCAACACCTACTTCATAAGAAAAAACAGGCTACATACAGATTCTTGTATTTTTTATTATTATTTTCACGCTTGAAATACATCTGCTGTGTTACATCCTATCGTGCAAAATATGCATGTAATTTAATATAAGAAAGCTGATGCATTCATAGTAACCACTTACTGCATTTAGATAAGCATACCAAATGATTTTCATTAGATATTGCAAATAATTCTCTGCATATGAGGTATTTACAAAATGGGCATTTTTTTATCTTTTTCATAAAAAAATATTGTATATTTGAAATCATAAATACATTGATCCAAATGCCAAGAATTTTTATGCCTTTTATATATAGTCAAATAAAATATTTAATAAATTAATTTATTTGTAAAGACCTTCAATGCATGTGTATTTTACTCATTTATATATAATCAATCATATTTAACACTAAATATAAATTCATAGAATTCGGATGGATATTCTACATCATTTTTTTCATCTAAAAATTAACATTGAGTTACCGTTTACAGTCTACGCTATCGATTCAGCACAATATTGTATATAAAAACTACAAATCAGATACTTCTTGTCGATAAAATTTCTAAAAATGTAATAATAAAAAAGAATATCAAGTTTTTAGTAATATTTTAATAAGAAACTTATTTGAAAATGGCTGTTCTACATTAATTTTTATTCGGAATGTCACAATTTTAATCCTACGTGCAATAGACTAGTAATCCAATATATATACAAAATATATTCTATCTAAGAAATAAAATATTTACGATCTATATCCTTAAATCTGAAAAATATAACTAATTTTAAAAATGCTTAAAGAGAAGGTTTATGATAATAGCAAATGAAAACATGGTGAGTTTTAGACATGAAACTAGAATTTTTATACATTTGCTGTATGACGAAAAATAGAACAGTTATTTTATTCATATTTTAAATAAAAAGTGACTTTAGATTCTATATATTTAAAAAAAAAATATTTACAAAGGAAAAACATACTAGAGTCACCTAATGTAATATCAATGATGAACAATACGTTCATTTGGTTTTTTTTAATATATTTGACATAAACTGATATTTTGAGTCCCAAAAATGAACATTTACATTTTGTTATTTTAAATTTATATAAGTGCTTTTTTTGTTATATTGAATTCATTATCCCTATTCATACTAAAATAGATGAAATATGAATTATGACTATGTAAATAAAAATATCTTTATGTGTTATTTAATATATAAACTTTTTTATTATTGATTGTAAATTAGTATATCATTTGATTTTACTAAATGTCAAGGAAAAACATTTTAACCCAAAATGATGCAATTAAAATTCACAGTTTCTTTGTATTATAGGTATAAAACTTAAAACTGATAATTTTTGCTATCTATTCATCATAGCTTGCAAATATAAAATAAAGGTACTTTAATAACGTATTTTGTTATATAATCAAGTGTTTTTTTTCATATTCATAAAAATTAGCATTTTTTTCAGCAAATATTCATTAAATATAACGATATAACAATAAATATTAACTAGTGACTTTATAATATATTTGTTTCGATATCTATTCCATTTATTCTTGATTTTAGATTTCTTTTATCCAATGTTTAAGATCATAAAAAAACGCAAAAAACCATGTTCGCTTATATATTTCCACATTTTAAGTTTATAAAACTGATTAATTCATGCCAAATAGATATTGATTGTAGAAATCATAATAAGGTGTATCTCTTTCATTTATTTGTTGACTTTTTATAATAAAATTATTTTTCCTAAAATGTTTAATATTTATTCATTCGTCAAAAACATAGCAAAAAAACATTATGAATTTGCTTTTAACGCTAAGAAAGTAAAAGAAAAATTAAAGTATATAATAAACAACTTTACATAAAAAACTGTTATTTGTAGCAGATGAAACGATTTATCGGATAATGATCTATTTGTTAGTCTCATATTTATCTTGCCTAAGAAAAAAACATTTAAATTTTCTTTAAAAAGTTCATTTTTTTGGTAATTAATGTATCTAGATGTATTTTAAAGCAATAAAATAATTTTCAAATATGATACTTATGTGAAAATACAAAATTCGATATGTATTTTTATTTGCATTTATATATTTTTATTTCATTTTTCGTGCCTATTGTATCAGATACATATTATTTGTATTTTATATTTATATTTGTTAAATGGGATTCTTTTTACGTGCGTGATAGATAAAATAGAACGAATCAAATTTTATACACGTTAAAAAGTCAATATGCTTATCTGAGTGTTATCGATGTAATTGTATTTAAAAGAAGGCTTCATAGTCAATGTAATTTAAAAAATATATCGTAAAACGTTTGAAATTCTCTCTCCTTGGATTTTTATTTGTCCTATTTGATTTTTTTTTGTTTTTAAATACAAAAAAAAACTGAAACTTATAATTTTATTGTATTTTATAACATGTTCTATAGATCATATATGAAATTATAAGCAAATAGAAGCATCCACTTTACTAAACCAGCTTATATTATAATAGCAAAAAAATAAGATATACATATTTTAAGTCTTCATAGCGGGTCGAGTAAAATTAGAATTACTCTTTAATTTTACTATTTTTTACTATTTTTTATATATTCACCAAAAACATAGACAGAATCTACATAAAATGGCATATCGCCTCTTTAATTGATCTGCCGTGGCTGAGTTCGAATAATAAAATATATCCAATATCCTATCGAATACTCATGATTTAGATACACTAACTAGTTTAATTTTTATGTATCTTGTTTGTTTTTATCAAGATTTTATAATGATATCCAAAATCCTATAAAAATCCAATAAAATGGGCTTGATTCCTGTAAATAAATAATGTGATCCTAAATCTTTTTATGAAAGTATAGTTACTCAAGCAAAATCTCCTAAACTTTCGTGAAATTTGAAATACAAGACTTTACTGATGATGATGTTGTTTACACGTTTCTTGTTCTTATAAACATTAATTTATTAATATCGATTCTATTTTATGCAGCAATTTATTGTATATCTATACTTTATTTATAAAGTAGATTTTGAACATTATTGAATGGATATAAGGTAACCAAGAGCTAATTTTTTATTTTTTTATGCATACTCGAATGGAAATAAATTAATTAGCCACCAAGTAAGAATTTCTTGCTATCGGTTTTTTATTTCTAAAAACATTTTATATGTGTATCTATTTATAACGTAGTCTTTAAGAATCTCAAAAATATGTATCATGTATCTAACTTTTTTAAAATATTTTCTGCTGGTTTTTTCGCTTTAATCTATCTTTTAGCATCATCTTAGTTTTGTTTTATATCACATTTCTACTTAAGTAAAATCTAAATCACCAGAAATTTCTGCCATATGATTTGTTTATTAAACACCTATTAGAAAAATATTTCATTATACATTACCTAATATATTCATGCAATTATAATAATGAGTAAATTACGACCAAAAGCATGATATTGATCATTCATACATATAACAATATAGATGACAAATAAAAGACCTTTTTTTATATAATTTTCGACATAAAACATTTTATTCGCGTCTGCATTTATATTTTAATCGATTTTTATATTTTAAAAATATTCTAGAATTATATTAACTCTTTAAACATCTACCTTTACAAATTTGAGTAAAATCTGCTTGTTTTTACAATTTAATTTACAAATATATAACATGAATTCTTTTCTTATTTTCATATTTATTACATGATATATAAGTTTAAGTCGATGTATGTAAATTATATTAATATTTTTTTATTTTCTTGTTGTGAAGATTGTATACTTGTATCTAGATTTAATATATAATTTATTTGTATTCTTTTTCATTATGATTTTATTGTATATTTAGACTAATATTTATCTTCTCTTATATTCTTTAAAATTTTTAAGCCAGCAGATAGTGCAATTTTGCTTAGAATGTTATAATTATAATCTTTGCCGCCCAAAAATATAATTGTGTATAATAGTTTTATGAGACCAAGCTATTCGAGCTGGTTATATTTTATCTATAGAATATATTTATTTGTTATTTTTACAAAAAAAGACAATCGAATTTTGCCCAATAATCATGCACTGGCATATCTTGGATATAATAATTCCATTGTTTGATAAAATTCAATGATTATTTATTTTTTAATTTTTAAGATGTAATCCTAAATTTGGAAATTAAATTCACCTAAAATTATTAAGGAAAAATTATATTCTATGCTTAACACCAAATTAGTGTGCGTCATTTATATTAAGGTTTTGTATTTTTTTGTCAATGGTTTATTAACATAATCAGTAACATATCGCATTATATGTATTTTATTGCGTTTTTCATATGAATTTTTTTTTGTGTTTCTAGATATTAAACTAATAACTATACACAAGGTTCTATTTTCCTGTGGTTATGGCAAAAACTGGAATTTGTTAATTTCTACGCTGTATATCTTATAAACCAAATACTAAATGAATTTATATCTAAATTTACGGATTTTTATATAACTACAGCATTACATAGCCTTGCATTTCTTAATTATAAGATTAAAACTCATCTTTTTCGGAAAAATTAAAAAAATAAGTAATATCCAGTCAAAAGGTTTTAAAATCATATTTATGTGTTTAAAATAATGCACATCAAAAACTACCCGTTATAGCATACTTTCCATTGGTTTGTGTTTTTTTATTCTTTTAAATATACGAAGATGTAATTAATATCAAAATTAGCTTTTAAGGTTCAGAAAGTAATTAATTTTTTTGATGCCATAAGCATTGCATTTTCTAGATAAATATAATTTATATACGAGTTGTCCTTAAAATTCTTTTTACATATATGGTGATATGTAAATGATTACCCAACAAAATTATAGAATTGTTAAATCATTGTAAATCGCCATCTATAATTTTCTTTTTCGGAGACATAAAATAAACAATAGAAAATAGAAAAAAGTTGAACTACAATATTTTATAAATGCTTTTTCCTCACAAAAATTAGAATTTTGAATATAACAGTAGATGTGTTTTGTAACTACATTTTAAAATAATTTACACATACGAACCATTAAAACTCAATTTACACTTAGATTTTAAATTTATTTTTATAAGTGTTTAAGACAGAAGTTTCTTTTTATTTTTTTCATAGATTGTACTCATAAATTCAATAACATTTTTACAGGAAAGTTTTTTTTTGCATTTTTTTATGCCTTCTTATAGATTGGAATACGTTTCTTATTTTATCTCTACCCGATAAGTCTAAATGCCAAAGAGAAAATTTTATTTAAGTATATTATATATATACTTTCACATTTAAAACTAAACACGTCATAAAATAAAAAATATATTCTTTGTTTACTTTTTTGACAATTCAAAACCTAATACTTAAAAAATTATGATAAATTAATGAGCTGAGATAATGATTTAATGAAAAATTGAATCTATTTATGGTCTTTTTATCACAATAGAAATGTTCTAAACGTAAAGTAGATCTAAAATTCATATTAATTTATTACATTTGATTGGCTAAATGACCAGACAAAAATAATATGGGCTACAAGATACAATGATTATGCACAAAATCTAATACCAATATGATGTTTATGTGTAAAAATATCTTGATTTGATTTGTGTGGATTGATTGTGTTTACAGGATTTATCAGTTATAAAAATCTTGCTTATTATTATTATATTTTTTATTACTATTTTTTTAATTCGCGGTTGTTTTACTTTTTATAAAATATAATAAAAACAGATTTTAAAAGATTGATAGTTATTACAACACAAAAATGTAAAATAAATTTATAAAATACTGCTAGCTTATTCTCCTTTAATGACATTTTTTGGATATTTCTATGAATATAAAACTTAATTTATGGTGTTTAAATATTTTTCAAAAAAGTCTAGTTCTGTACATAAAATTAGTTTACTTTCTTTACAAAATATTTAAAATCCATAGATTTGTGATCGAGCAGAAATATTAATGTTTTTCCATGTTTATATCGGCTTTAATTTTCGTAAAATGTAATATAAACATTTTAAAGTTTTGTTATAAAATAATACTTACTTTATTTAATAAGATATTTCGTTTATTATTCAAGTGTCCTATATCAATTTACTGGTTATTTTATCCACTGGAAAAGTATAAAAGATTATATTATATAATTTATCATCTATACAGGGATATAAATAAATAAATATATAGAGATGCAGAACAAGCGCAAAATCTTATACTTTTATTTATAAGATATTTTTGTGCTTCAACCAGCTTGGGTATTTTAGTAATAAAATGTACGGATTTCAAATATAGTGTGTATTTTGTAAAAATTTAGCTTCCTATATGCCAAATACAAGTGTATCTCTTCTTTCTTCTGATTCCAAATTATATATTTGCAATTTTGATGTGCAAACTTTAATTTTGGTTCATAATCTACGCAATTATACATTCATATATCTAAAATATAATTTTCTTAGATTGATTGGCAAAATGTATATATACTTTTTATAAAAAGCAATTTATATCAATTGCTTAAAAATACACATTAGCAGGCCTTCACTTTGAATCCATTATTTTAATACAAAGGTATATCAAATGATGATCTTTCTAGAAAAAACCATACTTTTTATCTCTTTTGTGAGTTTTAAATTCTTAAAAATATATTTAGGACAATTCTCTGATTTTCTTATCACGAAAGTATGTAAATTTTGTTTTCATTTTTAAAATTTAGTAAATTCTAATATAAATGATTGTTTTGATAATTTTTAATTATCCTTCTATAATTAATTAGTTTGTTATGAGATGCGGTTGTTTTATTATATTCTTTTTCTTTGGTAATTTTTTAAGTGGGTTTCTTTATAATCTCTTAATTTTGAAATACCGACAATTTTGAAGCTTTATGTAATTGAAATTTTTAATAACAGTGCATGATGAACATTGTGTTTTTTTTCTTGATATCAACTGACTCTGAAATTTATATTAAATCGTATTGTGTGATCCTCTATTTTTTTTTATTCAATATTCTTAATTTTGTCTTACTCTTTCCTTTTCATTATAAATTCTTGATAACCATTAAAATTTTGAATCAAGCTAAAAAAACAGACTTCATGATAAAGATACATCCCTCTGCACCAGCTAAGGTTAATAGAAGAGGTGAAAGCACTTCCAAATTTGGATAGATTTGATTTTGTTGAGTGGCTAAGCGAGAGAATAGATTCCTCTCGATAAGAACAAATGGTTGAAAGAAACTTGTGAAGGTCGATGCATGATTTTAAGATATCTATGGGCTACTTGGTATTATTTTGGGCTAGAAAATGGGCCGAATGCTATATAGAAATTTCATCAGTAAGGAGAAATATTTCAGAATGTATTTATCAATAAAAATTTACAATTTTTGGCTGTATTTTCCTTTTTTAATTTGTTAAATTCTTTGTTGTGTGCTATGTTTATATCTTTGTATATATTAATGACATATTCTTGCTTTTTTCTTTACATGATCATAATTTAAAAATAAATAATTCTCACCATAAAATCTTTGCAATTTTTTGGAACAATCAGCCAATATAGATTCTAATTTAATTATTATTCGAAACTGAGGTGCATCCCGATTCATAAATTATCAATGTGAATTTTTCATTGCTTTTTATCTGGTAATATTTTAAATAACATTTTATTGTTTTAGAATTAAAATTGTGCATTTTTATGTTAAATATTTCGGCAATAAATCGTTTTTTCTTTCAAAGTTGGCAATGTCGTTTTTAAAAAACGCTAAAATACCAATGAAACATATCATACAACAATTGTATTGAATTTTTATGCATGCAAATATATTTATAAGAAAAGAAACAATTTATTACTATTCGTTTAATAAAACATAATTCCAAGGCATTGAAATACTAGGCTTCATTTATATAAAATATTTTTTCAAATAGTTTGATTTAAGGCAATAATATAAAAATTTCAATAAAATTTACATACATTGATTTTTTTGTGTATTCATTCAGTTTTGCCGTATATGCCCTTATAAATTTATAAAAAGGTTTGTTAAAGCTGTAAATATTACTAAAAACTTAAAATTTTTATTATTGTTATATGAGCATTAGAAGTGAAGTGTTTTATATTCTAATATTATTTACGGCTTTAATGGTCATAATAAAAACTATTTTCCTATGTTATTTATATAAATTATAGATACTTTACACAAAGTAATCATAATTTTTTAACATGAGTTTTTATGAATGTGGATAATTGGCCAAGACCCAAACATTAAATGTTGAGCTCTTGTCAACCGTTTTTTTCGATTGGAAAAACTAATTAAAATATACTTTAAGTTATTAACATTTAATTTTTCTAACCAGCCACATTGAACTGCAAATATAATAGACAAAAAGCCACTTTCTCTTTGATGTGGATTGTATTAAATTATAAGCAGTAAATCATAGTTATATTATAATTTATTGAGGTTGTTGTTTATTTTATCTGAATTTTAGAATGTGATTCCTATAAAAATTTAACTTAAAGTCATAATGTTTTTCCGCTGATTCTTTTGAAATATATTTTTCAACCCTTTTCTTATTTTTACACATTAGAAACATTTCTTTTTCTTGATTTTTGACTATTTTTTGCTCTCTTTTTTTAATTTTTGTTCTTTTATTTGCCTTCTTCTCACTAGCTTTAATCTTTAATCTTTTAATGCCAGCTTTCCCTATCATATTTATTGAATCTAAATTTTATTTATAAGAGCATAAATCCGCAACAAGAACTTTATAATAGGGATATCATGATAAAGATAAAATTTTATAATATTTTTGAGGCAGAAAAAATATTAATCACGTGCAAAAAGAGCTCTGCTGCATACAAATTAACAAATAAAATACATAATATAAATAATATGTAATAAAACGTTATACTTTTTTTTAAAGCAACAATTTCAGTTTTAAACTATAAATTAAGAAAAAAAATCGGATAGAACCACATAAAATCTGATAATAATGTGTGATAAATTGTTTAAAACATGTTTATCTGCATTCCAGCTAACCATCTGGCGTCAAACATCGAAAAATCTCATCTAAACGGACCTGTAAAAGACAAAAAACCAATATATAGCAAATCGGGTATATTTTTCATAAGAAAACAATGTTCCCACAAAGCAATAAACATCTTTTATCTGGGATTTGAGTTCCTTTGACATTAATTATATAATATATTCATATTTTCTAGACATTAAAATCGTCAAAACCAGTATTATAATATCACATCATTATTTGTTCATTCTTTTCAGATTTTTACGATCTTATTTTATTTCCATAGATGTAAGTCATAAAAACTAAACCATGTTATATACCTAAATATAAACATCAAAACAAAACTCTTTTTACATCACTGTTTCACATGCTAAATATAACACCTTCCTTCTTAACATTGAGCTTCTACTGTAAATTCAAACTAGAAAATTGTCTTTTTACAAAAAGTAAAATTAAACATCATTTTATATATTATCATCTCAAATCCATCATTTAAATTAGAACTCACATATCAAAATTCACACTCAAAATCTTTACTTATCATCTTTTAGCACAGTTTCTCTCTTCTTAACATTGTTTACTCAACAAAACACACTAAATAGACATCGGTAGTTATTGCAAGTTACACACATATATAATCCATTCTATATTATGTTCATCACAAGATCATGCTTCTTTTTGTATTTCATATATTATAAGTCCATACTATTTAAGAAAATATTATTTTTTAGCTTCATTCATACAAGCTCTATACATATTTCTACATATAATCTTTATCTAAACCACACTTAGTTCTTATCAACTCACAGACATCGAAACCACACACATTATATCGAATATTGGACATTAAAACCTATTGATTTTATAAACACTATTTACAGAATAAAATAAATATCGTGTATATATGCATTCAAACTTCACATATGCAAATTCATATTACACATTGCGTTCTTCCAACATCATTCAATCCTCATTAATATCATAATCTCATATTATTCTCATCAAAAACATCATTCAATCCTCATTAATATCATAATCTCATATTATTCTCATCAAAAAAAATTTAACGAGAAAAAATATTCATACAAATTAACATTTTTACAACTTTATTCTATCTTCATTAAAATTGTTCATTCTTCAAATATCAATTTTTTATTTATTATGAGTTCATCATTTACCGAATTCCTCTATTTACATCGATCTTTCCACAAAATTCCTCCTTAGCTAGCTTCAAAATTTTATTTATATTTCATCATATGTTTTAATTCTAAAATTTATTCGGATCTTTATCTTCACAGACCATTCATTAAAACTATAGAATATTAGTCCTATGTACTTATTTAAAAGGAACCATACAAACTTTATTCTCTTTACATATATATTCAAACAGCATTCTTCAGAATCATATTCGATATACATTGTTCATCTTAAAATTCAAACAGCATTCTTCAAAATCATATTCGATATACATTGTTCATCTTAAAATTCAAACAGCATTCTTCAAAATCATATTCGATATACATTGTTCATCTTAAAATTCAAACAGCATTCTTCAAAATCATATTCGATATACATTGTTCATCTTAAAATTCAAACACAAACATTCACCCGACAGTAAGCATGACTTTCACTTGTTAGAATCTAATCACCCGAAACACCAATCTCTTCTGTCAAAATTATATTCAAGAATTCTTAAAACACCAGGCTATACTTATCTACATCCTCTAAAACACATAACTCTTTTAAAAGACAATATTCTCCATAAAAAATCTTTCTTTTGTACATCTAGTGATAACATCACTTTTCTCTTAAGAAATTTTATCATTTCTTCATCCATTATTCCAACGTATAAATGACTACACTGCCTAAAATAACACTCCTTTTACTTCTGATATCTGTTTTTTGGTAATTAGCTCTTCCAGCCATCATACTAAAAACATAAATATCTTTACATTGAAAAATAATAGGAATGAAGACTCATACTCTCACCATTCTTAAAACCAAACAGGGCCACATATTTTATCAACCAAGGGTGTTTAAATTTTCTCTTTCTTCATATTCTCAAAAAAAAGATCATATCGCTCTTTCCCATGGGTAAATCGTAAATATGTCTCTTTGCTTGTGATTAGCGTATCGAATTTACATTATTTTATGGGTTAAAAACTATTTTAAGAATATATATTTTCAATGATGAAATTAAATCTTAAATGCTGAATTTTAAATAAAATCATTCAAAAAACATATATGCTTATGTCCTGTTATTATCACATATAATGATAATAAATAATTTTTATAAAAAATTTAACATTAATTTGCTTAATAATGTACATCTTTTACGGACGTAAAATCATATCACAATTAAAATAAAATATTGTTATATAAGAAAATTAATACAAAGAAAAACCAAAAAATATATAAATAAATACGTATATTGGAGCATTCATTTTATATTAAATACAATAATAATTATAAAAGGGCAATAATATTTTTTGTAAATTAATGTTAAAGAATAGTTATAGATTCCAATATTGAACATAATTTTTTGTTATGAATACATATACATTCAGTATATGTGAAATATTAAAATTTAATATCGTATATCTAGTGTTAATAAAAATAAGATGCAAAAATCTATAATGTAATGTGCGTTTCAATATATGTAATTTTAAAGGGTGTAAAAGAAAACAATTACGCAAAAATATTTCTTCGTGTTGATAAATTGTTAATATAAATTTTGCTATGGATATAATATAAAGCCCATTCCAATAAAATATAATGGCTTCAATGTAATTTAAAGGAAAAAAATATAATTACCACCATTTTTTTATATTTCATCAAACAGAATATAAAATGCCAATATAATTTTTACAACAGAATACTCATGCTTTATTAGAACATTAGTACCGTTTTTGAAATCTCTTTTGGCAATACAAACCATGCCAATTTTTGTCCGTGATTATCTGAATTTTTATTGTTGGTATCGAAACATTTATTATGGACAGCAATCTATAAAATATATAGTATAACGAATAGGCTATATATACACACAGAAGAATATGCCACAAGAATCAAATTATACTATATTGGCAATACTTTGTGATATAAACCTTAAAGGTCGCAATATCTAAATCCAAATATATTCATACCAAAAGTTAAAAGTTATAGATATATATATTTTTTATGGAAGAAACCAGGTTGAGGCATATATTCAAACCTTGGGATTGAGAAAAAATTATAAATTAATAGGCCTCAGAAGAAAAAGGGGCATAGAAGAAGACTTTGGAGAGAAGAAGATAGCCGAATGTATAAATACGCTGTGCCTAAAGAGAATCAAGCAAGCTGTGTCTGAGAACAAAAACTAAAATTACGACCATAAATATGGCTCATAAATAATAAATAATTAAATATGGAAGGATATTTTGAATTTTTAGCATGTCCGAGATTTGAATATGAAAAGGAATTCCAAGTATATTATGAGGCGGCCATATTAGAAAGTTGTAGATACATATTTCTAATTAAAAAATACAAGATTAAAATTTGATTTGGCAAGTATAAAGAGCTAACTTGATATCGTCTATTATTATATATATTTAAATGATTTATATGTAAATCGCTGTGTATTTCAGCTACTTTATATTGCAATTGTGCGATTTATGATATATTAATGTAGTTTAAAAACGCATTTTTACTAAAAAACATATATAAGTTCAAAGTTGTGTATCTGAGCAATTTTAAATCATAATGTACTTTTTATAGACAAATATTAGGATTTTTGAATTGAGTTCAATTTAGACGTAAGATGAAATAGATATAAATAAATTCGATACAATAAAATTTTAAAAATAAAAATGCATTTAAATTATGGCCCAATATTTTTTATGATGCGGTGATATTTTAATCTGCAAAAATAAAATTATTTGATCTCATATTTCCATAGAGAATAAAATGTACTAAAACGTAATAGCAAGGTGATTTGTGTATGAATTTATTTATATTTATGCTAAATCCTTCATATGAGGTACATCTTTTGTTTGGGTTTTCATGTCATGTTAATATCACGTATTTTCTTTTTTAAAATCTTAAACAATATCCTTCACAGCATTCTTAAAATTCGTAATAAATAATATTATATCATTGTTTTGCTATTTAAAACTATAGTCGTTACCCTGGAACATGTTACTTGCAATCAAAGCAAAAAATATTTATCTAAAAGCCAGCTTGTTTGGAATATTTACTCTAATAAAAAAATTTAGCTATATTTAAACTAATTTAGATTATATCGTTTAAATTTGTATTTTTTATTTTTTGCATTTATTTTGTGGCTTTTTATAAAACAATGATATCTTTTTGTTATATTAATACATAAAAAAACGAATTTATCCTTATAATGTACACAAATATAATTACTTCTAAAAAAAAGAAATCTATGTTTATTCCTGTTTTTTATGAATGCTTTGAGCCTTCATGCTAATTTTTTTATTGCTTGTACAATGTGTTTTTCGCATTCCACATTGTTGATATTCTGTGTAATTAAGAATATTTTAGAAAAGCGTGATATTTTTTTGGTTTTTTTTAAACTCTCATGTGTATTTAATGTTCGATATTGATTTAGATCTAATTTAGACACCCGCATTTTCCAAATAAATTTTGACTTTTGTTGACTCGATGTAGTTTTTCAAAAAAAAATATAACTTCCATACGAATAAATCAATACTATGATTAGATACACATTTTAATGTAGAATACTGGTTTTCTCCTAATTTTAATCTTTATGCTTGTTTTACCTTGGCAGAATAATATACGGACGCATTGGTAGCGAGATTGAGACAAAATTTTAATTTAATTATTTATAATAACAAAATTTCCATCAATTTATGAGTTTCACTGTGTATAGATACAATCATAGACAATTTATTGGTTTTTAGTGTGATATAATATTTTTGAAGATTGTAGTTATATACATTGTTTTCCCAATATCCTTAAAATCCGATTTACGTTTTGTTTAGACTGTTTGCATATTCAAATAAAGAGAATGTGTTTTTGATACACAATTAATATTTTAACTATCTTTTTTTCATATATAGAAATATATATTTATCGGTTTTGATTAAAGATATATTATACGGATGTATTGTAATGGACTCAGATCTGTAAATATCTCAATAAAATCATAAATTTATAAATAAGATAACAAAGTTTTAAAATCATTCTTAAATAGAACATTTAAAGGTTTTCGTTAAAGCTTTATATTTCCATAACAAATATTGTTTTACGTTTCTATTACTAATGGAAATTCATCCAATTTCCAAAGAATTTCTATTACGATGAAAAAAGAGTTACATAAACGCATAATTATGCAACATGATATAATATTAGCCTTTTTAAATTTAATGAAGCTTAATATCATGTAGTTCTTATTATACATTGTAAAACATTCAAAATTATTTTCACTTTGGTCATTGTATCTATAATGTGGCTTTGAATCTTTTGGCGTCTATCTCACTTGTCTAACCTTACTTGTATTTTATATTTAAACATTATCAAATGATAATATTGAATAATCTTATATTTTCAATAAAAAAATACATAATATTATATTAACTATATATTTGAAGCATATTATATGATTCATTATTTTAGTTAATTAGAACTTCTTTCTAAAATGAAAATAAAATTATAAAACTTAAAAATATGAAAAATAATTCCCGGTTATATGACATAATATGTATTCAAATATGATATGAATCTTTATTATTGTTTATGATGTAGACTATACTCTTGCAACTCAATAAAAATAAATTTTTTATTATATAACAGCGATGTGATAATTCTTCTAAATTACTTGCTATATTAAATATTTGGATTTAATTCTCAGTATATAAAGAATATATGAATGAAATTTTTGAAAAAATAAAAATTAATTTAAACACTTCTGTTTAATTTAATTAGGTCTAATCTTATAACAAAAATAATCAAGCTGTGAAGTTATACTTTTGAATCGTTGAAAAAAAATTATTTTATATTTATTGAAATTAAAAGAGATATCTGATATATGCATATAAGAAAATTACATTTAATGGTTTATGCACTAATTACATGTATCAAAACAGGATTTCTATTGATAATTTTTTTACCTTCAATTAGTTTAGATTTTATTTTTAAATGCATTTGACCCTCTAAAATAGATCTGTAGGAAGAGAATGGATATATATTAACAGTATTACATAGTTTTCAAGTCTAGTTTCTAGTTTCTGTTTATGAAAATCCATTTCTGCACGAGGCGTATTTTGGCGAAGGTTAAGTATATTTAGCAAGAGGTGTTATTTTTAGAATAGAAGTATAAATATGGTTCTATAGAGGTATATTTAATGCCTTATTGGCTAGAAGGCATTCATAGGAAAACATATGCCGAGTTAATTTTTAACTTACGTTCAAACAGGAAGTTTTTCTATCATTACAATTCTAGACATTAAAATCACATAATTTTTCTTTTGAAATTTAGATTGTGTAATGATTTATTTATCTTCGGTAACTAAAAATGCTTAAATTTCATAGAATATATCCACTAAATAAATTTTTCGTGCTAAAGAGCTTTAAATTTTTATATTAAAATATAATTACTCTAATAATTTTATGTGATTCAAATAATTTGAAACATGCAAAAGCATGAGAAAAGATTTCTAACAAGTCTCGTAATATTTTAAGAAATAGTTCTGCCAAAAAAATTTACTGTAAGATCTTTTTAGTTCAATAATATAATTCCAAAATAAATATTTTTTAGATGTATAGTGATAGGACAAGAACAGAACAGTAAGTCTTTTAAAATATTGAATTATGTGTTTAACAACATTTACTAGGATGAAACATAAAAAAAATTACAATTTCTTTTTAATTCAAGTGCTGATCTTATATCATACATTTCTAAAATCTATAATAAAAATTCGGGATTGTAATATGGAAAACTGCTTTTTTTGTTTTCCTTGTATATAACGTTTTATTTGCAAAAATGCATCTTTCTATATCAAATCTTAGAATATACAAATAAAATAATAATTGATTAACATCTGCTTAAGGAATATTTTTACAAAAAAAAATTTAAGATTCAAACATTAAATATGATCGAATTATCATTGTATTTCTAAAGTTATTAAACCTATATACCTTGTTTAGTTTAGACTTATCATTTAATTTATTTTTATTTTAGATGTAAATTCAGTAAAGAAATGTATTTTGGCTGTAAAATTTATTATCTTAAACCCGTTTAGCAAAAATATGTCTAATTTCGAATATTTACAGCATAAAACGCTTATAAAATTTGTTTATGATGGAAATATTAAAAATATAGGTTTCAAAGCGTAAGAGAATCATAGATTATAAATCGATTTGATTATTAATATATATATAAAAATCAAAAATACGATAAATCCGATAAAAAAAATTTCAATCTGCATGATTATACATTAAAAAACATCAATTGTGTTTAAATGTCGCCAATGACACTAATATGAATAAGAAATAAAAAAAGATACAAAAATTATGCAAAAAAATATCATCTGTTCAAATGCCGCAAGTATCTTTTATATTAATTAAATTTATATTTATTTATTATATGACAATACACAACATATAAGGTATTTAAAAATCCTACAAGCAACTTTATACTGATAATAAAAAATGTATGTATTTTTATAATCTCGCCTCTTCTCTGCTTTTTTTGTATACATATGCACTTAAACCGATTGGATTTTTAAAAGAGTAATGTATGGCGGAAATTTATTTTTTTAGTGTATAAATTTTGCGTATTTCACATACATGTTTTGTCATTAATTGACGTAAGAAAAGATTTTCTGGTATATAAATAAGCCATATACAATCAAACAGTAATAAATAGCATAGCCAGAAATTTCATACAATGATTTATATCTTTTTACGTTGTTTTTACACAGAGTTGGCAAATGACTAATATTTATATTGCAAATATAAGGTCAATTCTCATGGAAATAAAGTTTAAGGATCTGTAATGTTGTATACGCTATATATAATATATTATTTGTCATATAATAAAATTAAGAAAAATTAGTGGTCTAAAATTTTTAAAAACGGCTTTAATAACTTTAGCAGCAGTTTTTTAATATATAATGACATCATAAAACAGAAAGATTTTTTTATATAAGGGTGCTATATAAATGCATAGTTGATCTTTTTATAAAAATTTTTACAAAAATAAAAGTACATAAACTTGCGCTTATCGTTTATGAAATATACTATAAAGGATTTTTAAAAAAGTATAAATTACGTTGCTTATATAAAAGGTACTTAAATACATCTAAGTAAACTAAATATCACATATTTTATCTGTCGCATCCCAAGTACTATCGTTATGTATTTATAAAGGATTCGAGTTCTTTAGTGGCTTCTTCTATTTTAAAAAGCAGTAAAAAACAATTTTTAGTTTCATTAGTTTAATTTAAAGACATAAAAATGCATTTAAATAGCACAATAGCTGTTTTTAAATGTTTTATGCAGTAATTTATGGGTAAATAGGTTTGAAGATTGTAGGAATTTTGTTTCTAAGTAAATATTTACGCTTTATAAAAACGACACTTTTCTACGCAGAACTGCACTTTATACAAAAATAGAGCGATGAATACAATTTCGTAAGATTTATTTTATCTTTATTATATATAGATAATCTTTATAAATTCTTGAAATTAAATTTTTATCGCCTGGGATATGTTTTAGAGTTCAATTATGATGTGTGGTGAAGTAATTTATAATTTATGCATTTTTTTTTAAATAATCATAGTATATAAAAGTCACGTCTTTTTTTATCAGTTTTAGTTCATTTTTTTAAATTTCTAGGACAAAAGGAAAATAGTTAAAGTAATTGTATATCTTGTAGAATAAAAAAAGAATTGCATTTTACACAAAAAATATATCTTATGATCTAAAAAAACATCTTTATCTCTTTTAAACTTAAAACAAAAAAATTAAACCTTTTTGCCGAAATCTTTACTTTTTTTTCTGTTTAAAAGAGTAAAAGCTGTTTTTGTAAAATAATTTCAATTTATATCACTCTTTGTATTTAATTATTAAGTTATCGGTAGATTATTTATAAATTAAATGTAAATAAAAAATTTGCTTTTAAAACAAATGTCATGTAACGTTTTAATTATAAATTATGATTTTTATTTACTAATTTTTAAATAATTACTACTCATAAATTATAAAATTTGAAATTTTTTTATTTATAACATAGATGAAAATTTAAATGGATATATTATTTTTACTATTCAAACTATGTTTTTAAAAAGTTAAAATACAAAAATAGTATAAATCACAATTTATGTGTATAGTTTTGGTTTTTGAGTTATATGTAGCTTGTAATATAACAAATGCCAATTTTGATAAAAATGATGTACTAAAATCGTAAAAAATTTAAAGGGTATCTCGAAGTTATAGTTTTTTAAATATTTTTGTGTGTCAAAGCGAAAGAATATCGTACAAGATTTGTTTTTAAATGTTAGACGCAAAAGCATATATAAATAAGTATATTTATTTGATTCCGAGCATAATTTTTACGGTTGTTCATAGATTATACATTTTTTACATGTTTAATAATTGTTTTTAATGCTTTTTTTTATAATAAAAATAGATACTATATTATGCAAGTTTTTATGCCTAGGTATTAGAAAACTGATATCATAGGAGATTATTTTTAAGTACGCTATTAGGCAATGAAAGAACTTCATCGTTGAGATATATTATCAGATTAAAATAATGATCTTTGTGTAATTCTGACTCTAGTTTAAAACAATAGTACATCCAATAGATTGCTTTTAATTTTATATCAAATACACAGGTAAATGGAATAAGTCGATACTACTGTTTGCTATAAACATGCAATAAAACAGTGATTACTATAGGCGCAGATTTTCTGTTTTATCGATGTTGTCAATAAAATATTCTACATTTTTGTGATTATATTTTTGTAAATCTTGGTAGACTATTAGTTTCAATTTTAGATAAATAACTGGCTTTGTATCAGTGTAAGATTTTTGTATTCTATATACCACAATGAGAGTTGCTTTTTTGATAATGGAATTTTTCGAACTAATAATTTTGCATCAATCCATATTGACCAGCCTAAATACATTCATAATTATATAAACCTGCATTATGAACCTAAATAGATCAAAAATTGGTACTACTATTGATTATTATTGAGTCACTGACCGAATTATGAGAAAATAAAGCAACGAAAAACAGACAATGGGAAAAATTAATGGCTTAGACTATGTTGCGGGAGATTCATATAACATAGCTATATAAAAATTAGATATAAAATAAAGAGTAAATTAAATGATAAAACGTTAATTATGGAACTCTATCTGGTCTATGCCCAGAAATGACTAAAATCAACCCCCATGTACGTTTAGATTCAAATTAAAACGTATCGATTTAAGCTAACTTATTCAATTTTTCTTTCTTTTTTGCAATAATTTAAGTCATTTTTTTACAGACACAAGCTTTATAATAATCAAAAATAAAATGATTGTATTTGTCATTTTCTGCTATTATCATCTTTAAGAGTCAGTATTCTAATTATATTGCATAGCAGCATAGTTTGTGAAACATAAATATACCAACCTAGCAAACAGGTTAATAACAGCGCAACATATTATCTCAAAGCATTTAAATACATGCCAGATTATTTACTGGCACAAAACTTCACAACAGATAACTATACAACTTAGAAATACAATTTTACTGCATAAAATCCTGGATCAACACAAGAGAAAATCACCTATCTACCGCAAACCTCAAATTCAAAATAAAATGAATCAAACGAGTATCTAATTTACACAAACAAGACTAAAAAAAAATTGAAATTTTATCATCAAAATTGACACAAAATGCAAAATGAACACAGATATCGGCAGAAAAATGATGTTCAAGCATTCACTTCATATGGAAAAAATCAATACTCAACTTCAACAAAAGTATTTCAAACACACGAACTGTCCTTCAAAACATAAAATATGCATCTAACTTATGAAAAATAATGTTAAAGCCAAATTATACTTATAAAAAAACTAAACTACATTTTTAAATGCGTCGAACATAACATACAAACCAAGTAAACAAATATAGATACGTTAATTTATAACAGAAAAAATTTAAACAACATACAACAATCCTTAAGTGAAATAATAATAATATTGTTCTATAAAAATTGTATTAAACCACAAACTACAACACCAAAACAATAAGAGCAGATATAAGAACTATATTATACAATACTGCAAAAAAAATGGATTTTAAACACACAACTCTAAGGACATATCTGCAGAACAAATATCTAAACACGCCTGCTAATAGACAGATCTATTAAATCATCACGTAAAAAACCAGCTAAAAGCTCGGAAACACATATCGAACATCAAAGGCTATACAGATAACACTATACACTTAACGATATGGCAACAAACATTTAATAACACACATATATACGAACAACTAGATTATAAACCCGGCGAAAATTTACAAGTTGACTATTCTATACTCAAATTACTTCGCAACATCATATTACAGCAGATAGTTCATAAAATTCGTCATATTACCGATTTTACTGTATAGCAAAATAAAATTTCATTGCTTCAATCTATACTAGTAACACGAAAATATACTACACTTTATCTATATACCAACCAAAACAATTTCTAACAACAAAACTCCATAAACATTGATTTTGGCAATGGACAACAAAAGTAGCATAAAAAACAAACAAACAACATCATATTGATTCGAGATTAACACCGTTTACAACAACACAATGCCAAATATACAAAAAAAGTATAGACAACATAAAAAACACACAGATCACATTCAAAACCCGACTCAAAAAGCACACGGCTAGAAAACATTTAGATTTAAAACACACAAGATAAAAGATTTTCACCGCATTATATATAACGGTAGACAAAAAAAACTATAAAGAGATAGTCGGATCAAAATTTCTCTTCTAAACACAATACCACTGACAAAATAATTATCACCACCATAATTGATTTTTCTTGCAAGATAATTACACACTGATCGTCTGTTATAACCAAAATGAGTAGACAGCGCTTGTTGCATCAAACATCTATTCTAGAGACACCATACTTCCCATCCTCATTACCTAAAAAAACATTCCTGGGCATTCTGTTTTTATAAGATCATGAAGATCACCTATAATTATATTTGATCGAAATTTCTTGTTCATAGATCTTTGACATGATACATGTCCCATGTTACCTTCAAAAATAGCCGACGACTACCCATATTATCATCACATTTCTCTGCAAATAAATCTTATGTCGTTTTAATTCAAAATATCCAAGAAAACGTTTATTATAAATAAACTAGAGGTCATCACTATTCTGTCCCATCTTTTTTTGTATGATCTTCTGTAGATTCGTTTTTATAAAGGGGCTGAAAAATATTTGTAAAAGAGATTGGCTCTAGGATTGAGAAATCAATGTGATTGAAAAGTTTCAAGTGAAGAAAGTGATTGATGAGCATCTATCATATTCAATAAATGACATTAGGTAATGTAAAATATAAAAGTCAAACCAAAAGTTGTGCCATTAATTGAATTACATATTTGTTAAAATTAGAATGTATATTCTTTGAATGCAAAAAATATATAAAATGTTGCTACTACATTAATTCTGTTGTGATAAAGTGCTTTATTTATACTTGATATTAATATAAAAAAGTGGTAATTTTTACAATTTAATATTTACCACTAATATATTTTACTACATACCTAACAATTACTCAATATAATATTTGAAGTTTTTGTATAAATCTAGAGATTCTAATGGGTTTTATAATCTGTTGAATTGCATCTTGAAAAAAAAAATTGTATTTGATTTTTCACTTGGATATTATAATATAGACATTAAAGATCCTTTCTTGCTGTTTCTTGCTGTTTATTATTTTGTTTTATTTTGATCTTGAAAAGAAGACATAATTTGTTTAAGAATGGCTGTTTACTGGGGGCAATATTTGCCCCCATGTGTTTCTAATCTTGTTTTATAGAAAATTTAGAAGTCAAGAATATATAAAAGGGCATTATATAAGTGTAAATCTCGGCTAATTTTTAATTATCTTCTAAATCTGTATGTTTAACAGCAAATAGTATACCATGAACAGCTACTAGGATTCTTTTAAAACAATGCCAAAACATGTAATAATTAATAAAGAACACATGTTACACCATATTTATTTTGGTATAAATTTAAATATAAATAATAGCACTAATACTGTTATCTTATATAATAAAATATGCTATATAAATCCTGTAAATCTAAAAGCCTTACTCTTAAACCATATTCGTTTAAATAAAACAACATATAATATATTTTTACATAAGTGACTTGGATACACAAACTTAATGTATTAATTTTCATTTTTTTTGCAAATTCTTGAAGATTCTTATTTCTTATTTTTCGCTGTTCGAAGATTATTTTAAGCTCCTATTGTAAATAAATATCTCGATTCCATCATTCAAGATTTTTAAATTATTTTAATCCAACATCTATTTTAACGAATTATAAAATAATATATTTATCCTTGTGAAATCTTAATGTATAAAATAGGGAAAATAAAGAAGTTGCACGTTTTCAAATGGTTTGGTTTTATATAAACAGAAAAATATACAGTAAATAAAGTTTTTAAATGAATAACAAAGTTAAAGTATCTGTATAAATGAATAACAGTCGACTATTGATTTTAGATTCCTTCTCCGTAATTTTCATAGGATAAGAAGTAGAAATGTTCTATATGTACATCTTAGAATTCATGAAAGACGCTTCTGAACAGAAAAAAATATATATTGTAAATAGTCGATTTTTAAGGCTTGATATTCACAAAATCTGTGATACTAAAAAGAGTATGAAACAAATTGATACGACTCGAATGTTTTTAATTCATAATTTTTTTTCTATGTAATTATTCACTATAAAATATCTCTAGATTATAGCATAAATTATTTTTGCGCGATAGATACAGGACATATTAGATGTTTATGTATAGATTTGTAAAGTTCATTGAACATTCTTATTGCATCAAATTTTACTTCAAAAGATTTATAACATTGTGCAAAGAATCATTGTAACTGATTTGAGGCAAATATTTGTGTTCTATAGCTTTTTTTTCGATTTGATTATTTAATTTAAAAAAATAATATTAAGCAATATTTTCATTTTGGCTATAGGATAAATCTTGTGGCGTCTCTTAATATTATAGATCCATTATATCAATCGTTAGAAATAATACAATAAACAGCTATAATTCTTTTTTTAATGTAGACTCACATTTTTCCTCCATTAAATTATAAATTAAATAGCATTTTTATCTAAAGACGGCAATATAGATCTAGATAATAATCTTGTATTACTCTCTAGATTCCGTTGTTTTTGATGTATCTCAAGCATAATATTTTATACTCGAAATCTATTCAAATAGATTTGCATATTTATCTTTTAGACATTCAAAATTTGATAGGTATAAAACATAATGTTTCAATCTAGTTAGATTTTCTATGCTATCAAAGCTCCAAAAAAATTTAAACTGACACAAGTATTAGATTTCAACAAGTATTATGAACATTTGTTTATGACCATTATAAAACCAATCAAAAGTCTAAATAACACTAGTAATTGCTATAAAAAATTGTTGAATATGTATACTTCTGTTGTAATAAGAACAAATTACCATCTATTTTAAAATTATAAAAAAAAACTTATTTGTTTTTATTGATTTTGTGTTTAAAAATACGATTGGCAAAATTAGACTTGTATGAGCGTTGATTTGTTAATGTGTATCATTTGCGAAATTTATTCATATATAAAAAAAGTTTTACGTTTTAAAATAAAGAATTGTTTTATCATTTTCCAGATAGAAACATGGTAGGCCAACTGACAAAATAAATGATGTAAATGCAAGAACTATAACCCAAACATAATTATGAAATATTAAAAAGATAATAAACTAAAAATTAGCTTTCGCAACAATAAACTATAATTTGTTAAGGAATGAAGTGTACAAAGATATTATGAAGGCACTAATTCGAAAAAATGAAAAAACTTTGCTAAAAATTAATATATTGATGGCTTTTTTCATACCTAAAGCTCGTATACGTAGTTAGAATGACGTAAATCGGATAAACGGAACAATAATATAGAATGTATTTTTTGTGACAAATATAAGAATTATGCAAAATAAAATACTACAGATTATATAATTATAGAAAAATTTTGTTGCATAGTTAATGGATATTGAATAAATATTGATTATAGGTTATCTACTATCATCTGTTTAGCATTATCAGTAGAAAATATTTGGACAAGTAAATTATATACAGAAAGTTTTAGCTGTTTATTTAAGAATTTTTGCATTTGAATCAGAAAATCTTTCGATTATATATTGAACAATATTGTCTTTTTTCTTTTGAGGTAAAGAATTGAAACTGTTTGTTTTTACATTATCCAATAATTAAATCAAACTATATAATGTTTGCTTTTTTATCATTACCCTTTCCTTGTTTGCTTTTTATATGCTATTAGAATATTTTATATACTCTGTTTTAGCGAAGAATTCAATGATTTGCGTACATTATAGCAAGGATAGACAAATATTTGTTTCTAATTTTCTTCCAAAACTTATATATAGGTATAATTATCATTATATAGGTTTTTCATCTTAAATAAATATAATCAAGGGTGGACTCAATTGGAGCATGAATATTTTTTTTGCAATAATAAATAATAAACGGTACTTTCATATAGAAAAACAATTTAAACTCAACAACACTATAGTAGCTATAAAGAAAAGAACTGTGATATTTTACGGTGTGTGAAATTATGGTTACAGGTATACGTAGTGTGTTTTTACGAAAATTTGCCGCATGTTGATATTTTAATGTAAAAAAAAATCTATATGTTTCATGTTGTAATTATAGATAATATTTATAACAGATTTTCATCATTTTACGTTTACTTTAATCTTAAATTGGACTTTTGCACAAAGTATTGAAAATTATAATTACCTGGTAAAAAATTTTATACATCACAAAACTAATGATAAAATCCAGAATCCAACTTTCAGCATTTTGAAAGCAGAGGATAATCAAAAACCATGTGTAAATTACATCCTAATTATTTGACATGTAAAATCGATAAAAAAATACAGAATTATGACAAAAAATCTTTATATGAAGATCGTAGTAGTATATTTCGGTTTAGTTATATAATATGCTACTAATGTTTACAGTCAAATAATTGGAATCTTAAAATTCAAATTACTAGATGCAGTCTTTATAAAAAAGCATAAAAAAATTGAAAATATTTATAATATAATATTTTGACACATGAAAAAATGCAAAAAATTTTGCTAGATCATATAAGATCTTTATTTTTCAAAAAAATTATAAATGGGTTACAAAGCAATATCATTGAACTATTTCGTAGGCCAAGTAAAGTATCTAATTCAAACAAAAAGTTATTATGTTGAATTACAAATAGATTTTATGGACAAATTTTTGATGTTAAAAACTTAGCAGCAAGATAATAATAAAAAAAATTGCACTTATAATCAATCATAAAAAAAGCTATATGTATTGCCTTAAAATAGGTTTGGAAATTTTATGTAAAATTTTAATTCAGTGAAAATATAGAAAAGATAATTTTATGTTATTCAAAATGAATATATAGTATATTTTGATTCTTATGCGTGTTTATGTGGGATTATATTTAAATAGAATTAGATGATACCGCACCTATTTGAATTTTATCGAAGAGTGATATCGAAAGCATATTTAATCGATAAAAGGTTGCAAATTCTTTTGACGAGAGATTGAAGTTCTAATGACAGAGAAGAATTTAAAATGCGAACCCTTCGTTGAAAGTGGAATTTTACTAATATAAGAGAGCACATAAGCAGCAATTATAGGTATTTTAGATGCTAATATAAGACAAAGATCATTTTTAATTTTTATATGAACAGGATCCATGTATTAAATTTATTACATTACCTTAAATATATTCGAAATGCTGTCTTTTTTTTAAAAAAATCATATATTAAAAACAATTATTATATCCACTCTCACATTTATTTGTTTTAGGTTTATTTTTAGATAATTTATTTTATTGAATCTGAAATATAACACAATTGCAAATCTTATTAATTATTGACAATAATTATAAAAACATAGTCTCGATATCTATTCAAAAAATTTACAGTTTTAAAAAGAAGTATAAAGTTATGTGTAAAAATTTATATGTATAATATTTATTCACATGATTTATAATTCATTGTAAAGTTGCAAATACAATTTAATTATTTTGTGTAAATTATAAAATTTTTATTGTTTTACAAATTAATATGGACATTGTTAATTTATAAATGTTGAGATTATATACTATGCCTAATACAGAAATTTAGATTCACTTGAAACGAACTATCTATAAATGAAAAAAGTGCTTTTTATTCTATTATTTTCATGACAGGTTGAGAAAAAAATCAAATTGAAATATGTTTAACTGAAAATCTACAAATTTTCATATATGAATTTTTCTACGTATTTTCTTGGAAGTTGCTTTTTTAAAATCCAACAAAGAAAATAACTGATAGATTGGAATATGTTTCTTCGCTAAAATAACTTTTTTATAACCTACCGATTGATGCGTTTTAGCCCGATTTTCAGCGCCTTTAGTCTCTCTGTCACAGTTACATATTTTCTTTTCTATAAATTCGTTTTATATTTCTTTTTTCAAATTACTTTGGCTGTGAATTTCGAAATAATTATCTTTTTTTCAGCTATAATTCGTTACTTTTACATATTTATTTGATTATTATTTTCTATAAACTATACTTCAAATCGAAAATATATTTCTAAAAAAACTCCTGATATATATTAAATCCTTCAAGATTGCATGATTTTCATATAGATAAACATATAGCTTTCACTTTAAAACCTGTACTTTGAATATTATTATTTTCGTTCGCAATAAATTCATAACTTGCTAATCAGACATATTATTGATTAATAGTCCGAACTCGAAAAATCTGTTCTAATCCACAAAAAAAAAATGTTCTTGGTGTTTTTCACTGTCTCTTTTTTATATAGTTTATTTTTAAGCTTCTTATTTTTAGGCTGTTTTACACTGGTATTTCTTTTCCTATTTTAATTTCAAAGAATCGTGGCTAAATTAGTATGATATAAATAAATTTACAAAATTAAAATGTTTTGTCAATGAATCTATATTTTTTAAGTGAGGTTGTTGTTTTTTCTTAATTTTCGATTTTATTTGATTATAAAAATCAAATGACATGTTCATTTAATATTTAAATCATGCAAATGATATGATTTGTGCGCTGTGTTTCAAAGGAAATATATAAGAACTAAAAAAGTTACATATATATCTTCATTATTAAAAAAATGAATGCTAATATATATTTTTACTTTCACAATACACCTAGTAAAAATCTTAAAATTAATCTTCTACACATTGCACAGATCTATGTTTTTTTAACTTTTTTGTAAATATAATAACACATTTTCCCGATATGGTATCTTTTTTTCTTGAATTTTTTAGAACGTTAGGAAAATTAAGGTGCATACTGTGTATAATTAAATAACGGGAAAAAAATTAAATAGTGCCTATGGAATAAACAAACCACTAGCAACCTTAATCACCAGAACATATTAATTTTGATTATATTTGTAATTTTCTTTTTGACTGAAATAAAGATAAAAAATCGGAATGATCTTATTACACGAAATAGATAATATGAGAGATCACAAACTTTGAATATGCCAGCAAAACAACATGAACTTGTATAATATGGTATCTAATGATGTTTCTAAACACTAGTATTTTTTACAGGTAATATACAATTTCTATGCAGAAATCAAAAAGTATTTTTCTATATACATCTATTAAATTTTTATTAAATAATATTTTTTGCGATTTAAAACATGAAAATGAATAGTTATAAATCAATATTGTTTATTTTTGTAAACTTAGCATCAACAGAAACATCAATATTATTAATTCCATAGATTTTTAATGTCTCTGATATTTTTTTCCATCTTGTTTTTTTACCATTTAATAAAATACGTTATTTCTATAAAGTCTAAAAACCCCTAAGATGCACATCTTTTGCGTTTAAAACATTAATTTTATCCTTGAAGATAAACTCACGTATAATTATCGCTTTTTTTATATTTTTATTTATAAGATATGTCGAATTATTTTAGGAATAGTTTATCGTCATTGTTTCTTAGTTTTTGCATTCTGTAATATTTATAAATTATTATTTCTTTTAAGACACAATTTAGATAAGAATACTAATTTTAATAATCATTATTCAAGAAAAAATTGGTAATTATAGAAGATCAAATATAACAAAAAATTTACTGGTTATTCTTGATTCATTTTAGCATTAAAACTGTAACATTTTACTTTTTTATTAGATAAAATATAAGTTAAGCTTATAATTTGTTTATTTCATCATTGTGTTTAAATTCACGGATATATCTATTTAGATTTGGTTTTTCAAATTCAAGTTTATATTTATAATTTACATAAAATTCACTATTATATTTAATTCAAATGATCGAAAAACTAGTTTTAAATGCTCGATTTTTGATAAAAACTGTAAGTAATACTAATAACATTCAAGCTATCCTCATATTTAAATTAAAAAAATTTTATTTTTGCTCATAGAGGCATCGCATAAATGTTATTTAACATATGAATCCATGCGATATTGTTAAAATCGATTTTAAATAATTTCATTCATGAAAATTTGTTTATGTTTAAAGCAAAGACTTTTTTTTTAATTTGATATAAAAAAATATAGAAACATTTTGTTTTAATTTTAACTAAACTTGCAAAAGATGAGATTCTTTATTAATCAAAATTTGCAATATTGTATAAATATGAATCGATTGTGATCGTTGAGTTCGCTAATTACAAAATAAATCTTAAAGATATTTTTCAACATATACAAGGATACATGTATTAGTTTTAAATCGTTAATTTATAAAATCTATAACCTACTTATTATAACACCATTTGCAGAAAAAAATTCATTTTATATAAGATATTTTAAATTAATATATAATAAGTTTATAAATAAATATGATAGACACTACTTTACCATTATATTATTAATATTTTTAGCGGGTAAAAGGAAAAAAGATAAATATCGACTAATATATCCTTTAATCATAATTCTAAAATATTATTTTCATGCGATGCTGCATAGTAGTTTTTTAAAAATATTTAAATTTAGAAACATTTTATAACGTTCTTCGTTGATATATTTTACTAGATAAGATGTCACATTCACAAGATTCGTAATATTTAAAGTCACTATATGGATAATATCATATTCGTATCGATTTTTTTATTATAGATTTTTTATAAATAATATTTTTTTTCGCTGATTCTTAATGAAATAAACGTTATTACGAATAGTATGTAAAATTAAAAAAATATAAAGTTCTATAAATTTATAAAACGAATTGCGAGTAGAAATATTCATCGAGAATAATATTTCGATTATTTTTTAGCCGCATAAAAAACCAGGATTTAAATTTTCTTCAAATTCTGTAGTTTATCTATTGATTCCTTCTATGTCTATATTATTGAATTAAGTTTATGGAACAGCCGTAAGAACATATTAATACCTTGAATTATTTGAAAATTTACGAAAGTACAATCAAAGTAAAATTTTAGCAACGATTCGGTGCTTCAAATGCCATATTATATACAGAAGGGATTGCCTAATTTAATAGAGATTATAAAATAAAAATGCAATATTAAAGATAAAATGAAGCTTAGTGAGCTTTATGATACTTTAAAATTCTCAGATGATTCAAAAAATATGCAATGAAAGAAAATAAAAAGACAAATCTGTATATTTATGTGACAACATAAATCAAGAAATATTTCTGGCAGAAAAGCTCGAAAGATTTGTAATAAAAAAGTGGAATTGAGAAAATTGGTAATAATATTAGAAAGAGCTCTAATATGTATCTAATATGTTTCGTATACGGTTAATGTATTTTCAAAGTGTTTGAAGAAACCCTTATTAACCATTGCTTTTCATTATTATGCACTGTAACTACAATAACGAAATAATTTGAAAAAAAATGCTTCGCCTTTAGAAAATATGGTTCTATTTATGCAAGAACTATTATCACTTGTATTCTAAATCTAATTTTTTTTCATTGCTTAATATCTAGTTTAACTTTTCACAATACTTTATAATAATAAAGAGTCACCTGGCGCGAAAAATACATGATTTGCCGATAAATTTATAAAATTTAGCACAATAATTAAAACTTGAATTTATAAATAAGAACTGAAAAAAGACGTAAAAAATTAACAGAATAAGATCATTATAATAATCGCATAAATAAATACATTAGAATTTCTGGTGAACTTGTGTCATTATACTTTTAGAAGAAAAACTTATCACTTTTGAAAAAATTGATTGATTTAACTTGTAATCACGTGTTTGTCAAAAAAATCAAGGGATAGCAGTATGCATGAGGCAGAAAAACATTTATACGAGCATAATTAAAATATTCTTAAGCCACATGTTGTATTAAAATTTGGCTTCAAGTATCACATAATAGAAAAACAAAAAAAAGAAACAAGACGCGTAGAGTATTAATGACTTAAAGTTATAAGAATGAAGAAAATAAAATAAAAACAAGTTTTTACATTAGAATCAACCCTAACATATGATAACAAGCTCATGAGGCAAGGAGTATATAGAAGTGAGAACTATTATTATTCGTAGCTTAAACTTCTAAAAAAAATTTGTGTTTTTTTGTAATATTATCGTATAAATCTCATTCTTTAGATGTATGCTTGAGATCATGCATTCAAAATATTTTAAAATCAAATTTTAACAATTTACAGCTCATTTTTATCTTTATTCAGCATGGATTATAAAAATTCACGCGATGACGCAAGATTTAAAATGAAATTGACAGCAAGAAACAAAAAGAGCATAGATTTTGGACTGTATAGATATCTTGGCTTGCGATAAAGCGAATTCTTATAATAATGCATTATGTCAAAGAACATTTGGCATTGTTGTAGATTCTGAAATTTCATTTGTAGGATCTATATAATTTTTGCACATGTTTCATCTTAACAGTTTCATTTTTATAAATGTTGACTGTTTGTAGCATTTTATTCGATAAGGAGTTGTAGTGTTATTTTTAATGTTTATTAGAATCCAAATTTTCTGCAAATTTAGATTAATCTATAATAAAAAGAACGACTTCATATTAATTGACGAGAAAATGTTATATATAGTTAAAGAATTATGTGTCGAATATTATAAATTTGTTAATAAATACGGAATGTAAAAAATATAATAATTAACGCGATAATAATTGATAAAAAGATTTGAAACATGCATTTGATCACTTGGAATAACTCTTAATTGATATTATTGTATAATATCGTTTAATTTGGCAAACACTCGTAAAAGGGTTTAAAGATGCGTATGTTTTAATCTGGTTAATACATTGAATAGTGATTATACCATTCTTCTTTATAGTGTTACACAAACTTAGGGTGTATCTATTTATTTCATTAACAGATCTTTGGTAATATGAAATTAATCGTTATATCTAATAGCTAACTAAAAAGTAGATTTGACAAAACAAAATATAAAATTATTTTGTAATGAATTTTTGCATTTTAGTTATCCTTGAATGTATAAAATATCGATAAAATCTACAGTTCTAATTTTAGAAAAAAAGGGTTGGATCCTAAGAATTGCAAAACTTGTTTCAAGTGCATTTTTTTGGTATTATCAAGTTTAATATATGGCTCGAATATAAATAATATATAGGCAATATCAATGTCTATTAAACTCAAAAAACGATTAAATTTAGACCTATAGTAAGATATAAGATATTCGCGTTTGCAGTCACATGCAATTGCGCAAAATAAAAAAGATGTTCTATATTTCAGTATCAAAGAGTGTAATAATTCAAAACAATAAAATAACCATTGAGCAAACATCCTTTAAACTTTATTGTGTCAATACGTTTTTGTAATTTTAAATCTAATATAGAAACGAGTTTAAAGCTAGCTACAATTTTTGATGTATATATGTAAATTTTCTATAGGAAGTTTTTAACGAAATACGCAGCGTGGTGAATAAAATTGCATGATTTTAATATTATTATTGTGGATGAAATCACTGATGAAACACAGTCTTAATTCAATTGAGGTGATGGGCAAGAAACATGACAGGTTTCAGTATGCCAGTATAGAATCTATATAAAGAGATATTGTTTGATCTGTCTATGAAATAGTATCGGGTAAATAGAATTAATTGACAAAAATCTTAATTTACTGAATTTAGAAGAAATATTACTATTTAAAACACCAGAAAATATTCTTAATTAAATAGATTATGATGATATAGAAAATTTAGATGGCCGTGATCAATTGAAAGTAAAGACGAAAAACAGATATTTATCATCCCTTTTTTCATATCCTAGTAGAAGAAGACTTTAATTATGAACCTATGGATATAATAGCATTGCTAGCATTTCTTTTATTCGAGATTTACTAAATGTTCATATAACAGAAGATGGCATATTGGCTTTAGATTCAATTGGGAATGATCATTTACAATGCGGTTATATATGCAGAATCATATAATTTAACAACAGTCCAAAATGTTAATATGGTTGATTGCAATTCAAATGCCAACGCTGCAGGCACACTGTATTACTGACATTGTTTATTGTGAAATTTCTGTCGATAGAAATATTAATCAAATAGATGGACTTTCTAATTCAAAAATTGGGGCCTATAAAAAGCAAAGGAGATCGAGTTGGGATTGCAGTAACTGGTAAACAAACAAAATATCTTTACAATGATTTAACAGAAAATAGGAATAGAAGACTGGATATTTTGACTCTAATGTGTCATTAGTAAAATCAAAAAGCTGCTACTAAAACAAAATCAGAATTATATATGGTAAACCAGATAAGCTGCAAATTGTATAGTGATGGTTTTAGAAATAAAAAATTGAAATCACAAACTAAACTGCGTTTTAAAAATGACGAAAAAGATATTTTACAGAATATAGAAAATATTTTAGAGGATTAGAAATTCGATCCAACGCTAAAACTACAAATAAATTGAATATTCTAGAAAGCTGTTGTGGATAAAAATTTATTGTAAATACTGCAAAAATAGAAGATTCTCTACATAAAACATTAAATACTCATACAAGAAATATTTATGATTAATTTGTAAATTCGATTTTTTTGATGCATCTGAATAGATATATAAAAGCATTGAGCGACATCAACAAGGCAACACACAGTTTTATCGTGTTAAATCAACCGGAAAACCTGAGAATCTAGTGGCTGAAATGTATATATAAAAATGTGATAATTTCGAAATGATTCTATAAATAATGAAAAGAATTATACTTCTTAGTTTAACATTGTTAGAAATCGAGATAAGTATCGAAGATCTGAAATTGAAGTTGAAGAATAAGATAATAGCACTATGTTTTTTTTATTTAAACAACAGAAAAGTTATCACACTGCAATATATTTCATATTACCACTATCAAATAAACTAAAAATAAAACTCGTGAACAATATAGAAAGACTTTTTTACTGATTTTTTAATTAAAAAAAAAGGGGACATCGTAAAAAGTATGCACTGATGTACTTTACTACAATGATTTTAACCATGAAAACAGCTATGTACAATAATCGCTTATATATATGTTATGATTAATTATTAAAATGGGCCATTTTTTCGATATATCAAGTTTAAGTTTTTATTGACAGGTCCAAAAATCGCATAATATCTCAGGGAAAATGATTTTTATATGCGAAGAAGTTTTTAATTCAGAATTCACATAGATCTAGATGTAAGCTGAAATACTTTGCAAGGTCAATAAATCTTGAAATATGGATACGGTCGTTTATGGAGCTATATTCTAATTACTAAATTGTACTTTAAAATGTGAATAATTATATTTCTGATGACAGAAAAAACCAAAAGGCATATGATCACACCTATAGAATTCCGATTTTTTTTATTTTAGCCTATGAATTGAAAAATTTATAGTATTTTCTAAGAAAAAAAAATTAATTCTACATACTGCGATATTGAGACATTAAATTGCATATTTTCATCATCGAAAAATACAAAATTTTATAAAATAGTATATAAATTACCTAACTGAATATTTAAATATTATAGACAATTTTCAGTTTTATGTTTATTGCAGATTATATATTTTATTTTTTTGTTTATTATAGTTTAGTTCGAACATATCTTTTTCATATTTTACGTGGATCATAAAATGTTGTAGAATCTGTAATTCCAGTATGCAACCCAAATACCGTTTCAATGTATCTAAAAGTTTATCATTGAAATAGCTAAATTATTTTTACTTAAATTCCATTCAAAAACTGGAATTTCTATAATATAATAACGATATTAGCACATTTTTCTAAGATTGTGCATAAAATTATACCGATTTTGATTATTTTCAATGTTATTTTGAGATACATAAAAAAAGGTTCGATATTTAAGATAGGGCAACAAATATATATTTAGATCTTTTTTCCGTGCATGAATATATATTTCGTGTGTCTATGTTCTCCTTAACGTCTTCTTTTAAGGTTTTTTTATCCAATAAAAATATGAGAAAAATATTTCATACTTTTGATGCCTAAAATATGAAACGTGATATTTATAAACCTAAAGTACACATGAAATATATATAATATCGTCATTTAAAGTAAAGATATACGTTAAACAATCTAAAAAATATAATTCATTTACGTTCTTGTTTTTTAAATTTCTCTCTTCTTATTATAATCATAAAATTATATAAGCGTACCGAAAAACTTGCTGTATATATTTTAACTTTATATAAAGAAGCACCATGACAATGTTTTAAAATAATCCATATTTATTTATGCAGATAAACTCTTATTAAAAATATTATTTTTTTAATTGAATTGATAGTGATAGAGACATACAAATAAAATGATTTACGCGTAATTTAATAAAAATATATATAAATTACATATTTATTAGTCTTTTTATTCACATTTTTCATTGCATTTACATGAAATCATAGCATTTTATAAAAATCATACACTAAATTTTAAGCATCAAAAAAACATAAAAAAGTTAAAAGGAAACAATTTTATATCAAAGATACTTATTTTCAGCAAAAAATCGCACATAAAATACATTAATGATGTTTAATTCTAGCTTTATTCATAAAAAAAGTTTACTGTAGAGATTTTGAATCCCTTAATTTCGCAGAGTCCGATCTGTTAATCACAATAATCACATATGAATAGAGTGACATCTTCGTTATTGAAAAGAACAAAGAGAGGATTTTTGTGCTTCAATAAATTTTTTAGAAGTTTATGGATATGACTGAAAAATTCAAACTATATTTTGTTATTAATTAAGTTATATGTTAGGAATTGTAAAAAAATATATTTTTTTGCACCATGAAACACCAGTATTAACATATTGGATTTTCTATTGCCTCAGAGTTTCTGAATTATGTTTATTTTTATTTTATAATAGCAGTTGTATGTGTTAAAAGGAAATAAAAACACATAATTGTATTGTTAGAACAATTTTAATCGTTTGAATCGTAGATATTTACTATGCTAAGCTAATATGAAATTTTTGATGCTAGCAGTTGATGTGAATTGTAATTCTATTTTTTAGGACTTTATCACAGACGTTGAATTGTAAATCAGGAAATATATTTAGAAATCGCGTTTCATGTCTATAATTTTACAGAAAATAGAGCAAATATAATTTCTACCACTAGAAATAATTTTGTATGAACTCAAGATATATTTGGTAGTGAAGATCTAATTAAGTAAACAAATTAGTAGAATAAATCAAGTTTGCGACAAAAGTGAGAAATCAAGTAAATCTTTTGCAATCGTAATTGATATAAAAAAACAACTTTATAACAGTTTTCATTTGTGGCGATTTATTTTTTAATAAAATATACCACTGATTCATATCTAAAAACACTAATTTCTATATTAAAGAATTTAATATATGACCGATATTGATATAATAATTTTACTTACAGGAAGATATGTAGCATAACTTTCTAAAAGTATCGTGTGTTTTTATTATATTACATGTAAAAAAGTTAATATATTTCTGAGTGTATTAGACTACAGGAAAAAAACGCGTAAATAATGTCGATTCTTAAGATTAAATTATGTATCGTAAGAAAAAAAAATCTTATCTTGTGTTATATTTGGTTTTTTTGTGGCTGAAATAATAAAGCATAATATTTTGTTTAAGAGAAGGATATATTTCTATAAAATCGAATGAGAATGAGCTTTGTGGTACAATTAAAAATATTAAACTTAAAAATATGTACTTTTTCTAGTATAGAAATGTAAAAATAGTAATTAAAAAATGTTTCCTCATAGAAATGTATGTAAACACACATTAAATCGTATAATGAAACAAAAAAACAATAAAAGATGAAATTTCTTGTTTATTCAGTTAGATATACTATGCAAAAGAAAAAATTTGATAATTTTGGATGTATCGTTTCATCTTACATTAAAAAAATCATATGTCTTAAATTAATTAATTGATAAAATATTCAGCGTAATTATATTAGAATGCAATCGTGATATTTTTTATTCAAAAAAATTACTAATTTGTATATATTAACATTTTAATTGATATCTATTATCATTAACTGTGTCAAAAAACATATAAAATGAATGATACTATGTGATTTCGCAGCTTAATTCACCGAGTTACACAATTTCGTTACTTATAATTGCGTGATAAGTTATGGATTGTATCTTACAGGATTCTTCGCCCCATAGAAATGTGCAAAATAAATTTAAGTTGATGGGATTCAAATGGTTTTCTTTATTTATAGAACAAATCTTTTATTCAAATGACATAAGTTAAATAGTAATAAATATTTAATTTGTTATGATTCTAGACCACTGCCTATTCATATGCATATTTTTTTGTTTATCTTTACAAAATTATACTCTTGTTCATAAAAAACAATAAAAAACATGTTGCCGCTGTTATAACTATGATTATAGATATGATTTGAATTCTAAAAACGATTTTATTAAATTTTAAATTAAACCTCAAGCAATAATCATGGTAATCATATTAATAGTCATATTTACTTTGATAAAAAATGATGATTTTTTGGTAAGAAAATAGCATGAAACACCATTAGAGACATTTTTATTAGAAATTATAAAATAATTTATACCCGTTAGCGCATACAGGCGAAATATTAATTTCTAAGATTAATTCTTTCTATTTTTACTTATTATGAGACTAACTCAAAAATTCATTTGTTTCTTCTTTTAAAGTTTGTTAACAATTTTCTGATGCATTTATTTCATTATTTTGTTTTTTGTCGAATCTGATGTTTAAAATCTTATCAGTTTATCTTAGTGATAAGTAATTGCATATTGCTAATTAGTTATAATTAATATTTTTTAATAAATAATAAAGACATTTTTACGTTCATATTTTCTCATAGCGTAAAAAATAAGAGGTTCTGCATATGAATAAAAATTTATTATATATATCTGAGACAAAGTGTTTCGTATATTTTACTGCATATTAGTTTTGAATAGAATAACTATCCGTATTTAAAGCTTTTTTCTGTAATTTTATGCGTTAAAAGGACCGATTTAACTTTTAATATTTACATTAGTGTTTGTTCATGTATAGCGAAGTTATATAAATCTCCACGTAGAATAAAATCATAAAAAGCCACAAAAATTTAAAAAAACTTATTTGCGTATAATATAACTAATTATACTATGTAAAAAGATATTTTTCAATGTTTTTTGATCAAGTAAAAATTTTAATTTCTTTAATGTTCTTTTTATTAATCATTTTTTAATGCACATAAATATGTTTTATTCTTTTCAAAATTTTAATTTCGTTCATCTCTAACAAGAATAATTATAGTTGTCTAGTCATTCGACTAATTTTAAAGAAATATTTACACATTTTATTGATAATAAAAATTATATTTCTATATATCGTATAGTATACAACGTAAAAAAAACACTTGACTGCTCATTATCATATAAAAATGCATTTTTTGCAAGTTATCTGCATCCCTCTATTACAAAACAGAGAAAGAAATTCATCGAGCTTTTTTTATAACAAAAAAACCCAAGTAATCTTTTGAAATGAATATTAAATTGCTTAATGAGAATACAAAATAGCAGAACAAATTGGTATTTTAAACAATGGGGACTTTTGTCTATATTTTTTATGCCAAAAAAACCATAATTATCATAGTCCGTGCTAAGACTCGCAGTTTGCTAATATAGTATGCTTATAAAGGAATTCTATTAGCTTTAAATAGTTTTCAACGTATAAAGTCATAAATATACGTTTTAACAGAGTTTTATAAATTCTTTATAAGTGTTTAATACACTATGAGCTATATTAATATTTGTTACAAAACATCTTTTTCGATTCGTTTTGATCTAGATTAAATTATAATGTTTAATCGATTATATTTATTTATCCACAATTAATATCACCATAATCATTACAAATATGTTAAATGATATTTACGTTCCAAAACGTAAATGAAATATTAAAACAATTTACTCAAACTGTAAAACCGTTGAATAAACTTTGTTTATTGTTAAAACTAATTTTTATCTCTTAAAAATATAATATAGATCATTCAAGCTATAATTTGAATTACATTGCTATGAAACAAAAAATTTCATATGCTTAAGTCATTAAATTTCATCTTATAATAATTTTATTGTGTGATATTGTCCATATGAGTTATGCAGCTTTTTTTGTTATTATATTCAACTTGTTGACATTTCTTATAATCTACGTTTCTATTTCCTGACTACATAATCCCTGCTTGTATAAGATGATTACCAGTCATAATCGGGTCTGCTTTATACATCAAACTTCGTTTTTAACCTAAAAATACTTGATCAAAAATAGACCATATTGTTGTTCATTCTATTTCTATTAAAACAATATTAATTTACTTACAATTTTATTTTTTTAATCACATTATTATCTAATTCTGACTTCTTCTATATTGAGAGAATTTAAATATGTTACATATCCATAATTTGGCTTATATGGCTATATTTTTATATATATCGTTATTAAAACCGAACGTTATTTTTTTCGGATGGGAAATTAAAATATCCTAAAAATTTGCTATATAAGCTGTAATATGACGTAAAAATTGGTCCAGATAATAAATTCAGCGAGTTTTTTCTAGATACCTAATATTATACTTATATTAAAAAATTAACGAATTTAAAAACAATTTATAATGAATGTCGTTCTTTGTATTTTGTGCGTACAATTTATAAGCAATAATCATAAAATATATGTGTTTGATTGTGCGTTTGTCTTCTATTATTTTAAATTAATATATTTGTGATTTAAAATATGAACATAGGCTTTAATATTGATTTTGAAATAATATTCGCCACTTTAAATTTGTCTTATGTGCAGTAATGATATTTCTAAGTTATATATGCGTAAAATATCCTAAAATTAAGCTTTCACATATCATTTTTGCATTCTATGCATAGATTACAATTAGTCATATCTTTTTATTTACATGTTAATATATTATACGATCAAAATATATCGAATTATAAGTGATTTTTATAATTACATTAAAAATGTGTTTTTTTGTGGTACATTTTTCAAGCTCTACATTTATTTAGCAAATCACGATTTAAAAAAAGCTAGATGACTATAAAAAATTTTCTAGAATAAAATTTAAATAGAAAAAACACCTATAATTTTAGACAAATATTTGAATTTTCGGGATATATATCTTAAACTTCAGAGTTGGACGGGTTTATTTTTATGCATTTGTTTAATTTTAAGATTTATCATATAGTTATAATTTTGATGGGTATACATATTTTGTACAAAATTCGGTATGAAAACAAATGTATCAAGTTATTTGTATTAAATTTTTGTTTGTAAAAAAATTATAAGTGTTTTATTGATCATATATCAAAAAAAATCCATTACATTTGTTTTTAATAATTTAAGTGCAATATTTTTGAAAATATATATTGTTATGTTCCCCCAAAGATTAACATTGAAGATAAAGTAATAGCGTAGAATAAAAATCACAAATTCTTATATACATAATAAATACTATTTTGGCAACATATATATTTGCGGTATATGTATATAGAAACTACTGTGATTTAATGTATTAAAAATATTATTCTTATATCAAACATTTTTAGAAAAACTAAACATATTATATATAAATGCATAACCATATTTTAAATTGATTTTGTATGATAATAGAATTCATGCTTTTAAATGAGTAAAAATACGCATATCTTACTTGAATATTTTGTAAAAAAAAAATTTATGACTTGATACATAAATTATAAAGCGACAAGTAAATATTTATTGGGTTTCTATTTAATTAAAAATAGGATTTATTTCTTTAAATGCGTAGAAAGAAAACAATGTTTGAAAAAATGCATTTAAGCCATATTTTATGTAAAGGATGTGTTTTTTGGCATTTTTTTATTTCCTGATTTCATAACTGCGATTGAAGACGAGAACTTCCAATCTTTGAAAAACATATAGATCTACTTAAATATAAAACTTTTCTTTTTTGAAGAAATTGAGGAAGTTCATTTCTAATTGATTTGTTCAGGAAGAATAATTAAATGTGATTATAATGCTTAGTATGTATTTTTGGAAAAAAATGGTGAATTTTTTACGTTTAGTTAGTAATATACTGATTTTATATATATTTTTACACGAAATAATAATAATCTCTCATCATGTTTGTTTATTATGATAATAGATCTCCTTTTTTCTTGTCGGGATTAAACTCATGTCCCTAAATTTTTTATCATTGAAGGGGAGCATGAAATTGTGGTTTAGATCTTGTTATTTTGTCTAAAGTAACATAAATGGATTTTCTTATAGTAAATTAAGACATTTTACACATAAAATACATTATAAAATAGTATATAATCGTTCCTCTAGTAGCTTAAATATTTATTATTAACAAGCATATTAAGGGAATCAATAGAAGAAATTACTACTATCCATTTTTACGTAAAAAACATATTTAATTTATATTTCGTGATAAAAAATATGTTTTATTGCATGTTTTTAAATTTTTATGTAATTTTTTTTTGCTGTAATATAAATCAATTCTCACGGTCTTACAACAAACCTGTTTTATGATTTTGCTACATGTATTCTATAGAAAACACGTGGGTGACATTTTTAATATTAATAAAATACCTAGATTATAGCAATAATATAAATTAAATGGATTTTATAAAGATAAGCGTTGAATTTAAAAAGTTTACTTGTAATATATACTTTAAAATATTATTGAAATGTGTCAATTAGAGCGAAAAAATTCGTCGCAATATCTTTCTAATTTTTTTTAGTATAATTTTTTTCTTATAGTAGAAGTAATATTGAATATGAAAATAGTAATAATGATATTTTTTGTAAATATTTTGATTTTTCATTTTGAAAACATGAAAACTATTTAAAATATTAATTTACATACATTAAACAACATATGTTTGAGCACACTCACGAAAAGCCTGATTTGATAATTTTATTATAAATGGAAATACTCAATGTGTAAATTTTTGACAAATATTTTAGAAGTTATTGTGTAGATAAGTACGTAAATGTATTGAAACTGTTTATTTCATATATTAAGTTTTAAATGCGTTTTTAAAGCATATTCGTTATCCAAGAAAAAACTGTATCATAAATAATTTAGTTGTTATACACAGAAAATTTATGTATAATTTAATGAATGTGTTTGAGTATAATTTAAAATATCCCATAAAAACATTATATCATGTTTTGGAGATATGAAGGAGGTCTAATATCGTATGAGTGCTTAATTTATACGAAATATGTTTATGAGTAACATAAATGTTATATTGATTATAAAATGGATGAAAAAATATTTTAATCAGCAAATATATGCTCATTCATTATGAATTTTTAACCTTGGTCCAGAGTACGTCAATATATTTTTAGTTTTAAGATATGCATAATCTATAAATTTTTTTATGGTATTTAGATAGATATTAAGTTTTTTAACATATTGCAATCTTTTATCAGCTTGTATGCAATAGATTTGCAAATTTTATAGGTAAATACCAGGATAAAATATAAGAAACGCATTGGGTTAAAATAATGGTTTTTATTGTGTCCTGGTATTCTTGTAAACCTTGCTTCAGATATTATAATATCCGATCAATAAAGGAAGGTGGGAATGCTCTATGACGTAGTTATTTATCCTATTCTATATGTTTACTGTAAATATATAACTCTGATGAAAATATTCATGCAAAATTGGGTTTGTAACGTAAATTAAAAATTGAATATAAAATTTTTTCTAGCGTCTATACGAAATTTACAGTTTCTATACAAATATATTTTATTTTTTTTTTATAAAATAATATTTCACGACGTAAATTAAACGAACATACTTCTTCATAAATAAATATTATAAATTGATAAAATTTTTAAAAACCAAAGATCATACAATTCCATTTGATGGCAAAGTTTATAAGTTTATTCGTAATAAAGCCGTTGTTTGATGCCCCATGAACACGATAAATCAAAATTTCTATACCTTTTAAAAGTTAAATGTTATATTGTTATTTTTAAATAATAGTAAAAAATTCATGATTATAAGTTCATTTATTTTTTTCTTTCATGTAGAATATGCTAGTTGTTGATATACTTTTGGTTAGTACGCATCTATATTATATTATAAAGGTTGCTTTCGATTTTAATTTACTTTTGTTGCACATTTTTTACGTGTTTATATGAATATAGTTGTTAGACATATGATTCTACTTTTTGTTCGACGCCACAACCCGTTATTTTTTCTTATGAATCATATAAAAATATCATCTCATTATCTGAATTTCACAATTAATTTTTTATTCTGGTGAAACTTTAAGAAGTATTTAGTTTCACAAAATAAATGAATAAAATGATTCACATAAGTTCATCTTAACCAAATCATATTTTTAGACATAACATCTGCGGTGATAAAATCCGGATAAACATAAGAATATCGTAAAAGATTATAAAACAATGAGAAAATGATGATATATTAAATATTAAAGATTTTTGAGCTTTATTCGGTAATCTTTTTATAAATGATTTTATTAGCATGTTCGATCGGTTATTCTTAAAATATATTTTTTAACTTATTTAGTCCTTTTTTTACTATCAGTGCAATCCTTTTTTGATTTGTTTCAAATATTTGTGAAAATGAATTATATATTTACAGTAGGTGAAAAATATATATGGTTTTTTCATGGTCTTTTTAAGCGCAGATAATTAATTATAAAGTATTTTAGATATATTGGTATATACTTACGATGTTTATTTTTATGCGTATTCAAAATAATTCATTTAGTATAATATTATAACATTGTGATATTTATTATATTCCTGTATTTTGTTATTTATCCTATTCAACGCCGTTTGATATATGCTTTTCCTAAAAAATAGTTTAAGAACTTAAACTTTTATAATTTTAAATTTACATCTTGATTTTAAATTAATTATATTCATTCATTCGTGTATGTATATTAATGTTTTCTTTCGTACTGTTAGAAATTTTTAGACCCATTTTTTGCAAAATTCAGACGATATGTGTAAATCCCGAGTAAATCGAACAATCATTCCGACTGATTGCAAACGATAGGGAAAATACACAAGAAAAAGATAGAAGGGCTTTGAAGATGGCATTGGCGGGAGATTTGTGTCCTCTCGCCAGGAAAATAGAAAGAATGTATTTTTGTTGCTGGTGGAGAGAATGGAGTGTGGCAGTGGCCTAGACAAGAATTTAGAATTTGGTTTTTTCAAAGTTGGGCCGAAGGCTATGCCCGATTTTTGTCTGAGGAGACATTCCATCATTTGAACTTTTTATTAAAATTTTTGGTTTTATGCTTTTCTTACATATATTTTGAGATAATCAATTTAAGAACTTTTGTCCTGTATTTTTATTAAAATCTAAATTCTTAAATTTTTTTTAAATTTTCTTATATAAAAATTAACCACATAAATATATTATATTCGTACGATCAATTCCAATTAATTTCATGCCTTAAGATTTTTGTTGTTCTATTATTAAGTCAGTGTTTATTTTATAATTTTTTCAATATTTCTTATTATAATTATAAAATCTATGGGATTTTTGATTTACTAAGTTCCTTTGCTCGTATATTTTAATCGATGCTTATTTTTTATGATTTCTTTCTGTTCACATATTTTGTAAACTATACATTTAAACAGAATAATAAACTAGTCTGCAATGATTATTTTCCTTAATATTTAAAAAAAAAGCTAATTTAGTATCTTAATTATTATAAAACCTATCTACTAAATAAACAGGCGCATAGATATTATTATCATGCCAATCAAACCTATATTAAAGCTATAAGTAATAATTAAATATTATTTAGATTTATTATCTTAAAAATAGAATTTTAAAAATATTTTTTTGTATCAATAACTAATTTTATTTTATAAGCTTATAAACAATCTGCAATCTAAGAATATTTGCTATTTATAGTTCAAAAATTATTAAATAGAAAAATCCCAATGTAATAATACAAAATGAGTTTTAAACTGTTTAATTAGAACATTGTGACTATAAAATTGATCAATAAAAGACAATTACTATTTTATTACATTTATATCGAAGAATTAAGTCAAAAATGGTTTATAGAATTTATGTTTTACTGTTACTAGTTTGATGTTTCAAATAAAAAATAAAATTATCACCTCTTTCTGCAAAAATATATTACTACAACTGCGAATTAATATGTATAAAAAATATACTTAATTTTTTTCCCAATTATAGCATAGCTATGAAATTAGCATATTTTTTTATCGATTTAGATACAAAACTCAAATTATAAAATGTATAAATAATACAATTTTTTTAGCAAAGACTATGGATAAATTGACATATTAATTCAAAAAAAGCTGCATGCTTTTTTAAGTTAGAAATTTTTCTCGTAATGTTATAATATTGTTGCGCAAATTGATAAACACGAAGTGTTTTTATTATTATTTTCTAAATCTTTAATCCTAAAAATTAATGGACGTATATTCTTAAATATAACAAGTTATGTCGGATATTCTTATTCAAAATATGTTATTTGTACAAACAATTTTTTTGATTCCTGCATCATATTCTTTTATATTATATGTACTTCTAGAAATATTATAATTTTGGTGAAAAAAAGTATAAAAAAATATAATTACATTTAAAATTTCTTTGACATGTAAATAAAAATAAAAAAATCGAACAAATTCAAAGATGCGCTGTGTTTTTATATTTAAAGATTGATTAAAAATTTTCTCTGTCAAAAAAATAATTTACAAAGTTTGATTTAAAACTATTCATTTATAAAAGAATTAGTTTCAAAATATTGCTATTTTAAATATTAATATTCTAAAGTATAAGGAAAAAATAATAAGTAAATCAATTATTAGAATAATTTGTCGGTATTTTATCCCAACATATATACATTAAGCCTTTTTATACATCCTTTGTATTTAAAACTGATATTTAAATAATTAGATCATTTTTAAACAAGAAATTTATTCTGGTTTTATTATGAATTGATTTTCTAATTGTCGCTCTATTGTACAAACTATAGAGTAATAGACTGTTTTATAGTATTTTCTAATAATTATTTCAATATAATTCACATGATTTTTACATGGACATAATCTCGTTATACCTTCTAAAAACTTCAATAATAATTTACTCGAAAATAAAAGATATGAAAGAAAAAAATGTTTTAGATTGCACAACTGATTTCATTTTTGTCTTATACCATATATTCTATTATATCAACACAAAATTCTATCGTAATGCAACTTTTAATATTTATTATTTTATTTGTCTAATTCCAAATTTTTATGATCTAGACGGTTGTTTTTCTTCCATAGAAATACCTAAATATCTTTGCTATTGTATTTATTTTAGGTTTTGATTAGTTCGTATAATTCCAATATATTATAATTAGTTTTTCTTATGTTTGAATGTGTGTCAAATACGGATAGGTAATCTCAGAATCAATTTTAATTTATATGCATGCGTTCTATCATTGTGAATTTTATATATAATCATCAAAAGTAAAGCGAATTTTGCTTATTACATTACCCAGTGAATATTTAGAATCATAAAATAGAGAAATATACGATATACATGATTAATTTAGATATAATAGCAAGAAAAACGTCTTTATACAGTATATCATAATTTTTTTGGCTCTAAAAATAAAAATAAAAAAAGGTTTTATTGCTATGTTCATCAAAGTCTTGTAGCTAAAATTTTATGATCGATTATAATGTATCAGAAATACTTTAAGTTTTAAAAATTGCGTTATTCTAAATGGTACAAAACCGTTTAAAAATGTTTATATAAAAAACCGTTGATCATCTCATCTAAGCTTCAAAATGTTTTTTTATATATATAAGTTATTTTTATCGCTTGCCTAGTTTTAGGCATTTATATATATACCACATTTTATTGTAATTAATTCCGATATATAAATGGAGGCACAAGTAAGATTTCAAGTATTTAAATTGCCATTTTTTTTTTATTAGAGAAGAGATCATTCTAGAGTTTACTCTAGGTTAATGCATAATTTAAACTGAATTGATCATATACCGAATATATTATTTTTATTTTATATCATACAAATTTTTGGCAAAAAATTAAATCAAATCCAATATTTAGTTCTAAGAATATAATATGTTTAAACATCACGAACAACATGGAATCGGTTATAATGCCCTATAGTATCCTACTTTAGATATACGAAAACGTACGTATTAGGAAATTTTACGTTATAAGTACATTGGATTGTGAACTTCGTATTATTATAATTTTAGATTATTTAAAAAGTTACTTACATTCTAATAGATTAGAAAATTTCTAAAGTTCATTTAATTTTTTCTTCTTAAAACATTATGTGAAGCCTTAAATCATAAATAGAAAAATATTTCATAATTACAAAAACAAACTGTTTATTTTATCGATATATGAGGTTGTGTGATTTTTGTATAACTTTTTATAAATCGTATATTAAGATTCTTTATATTGTTATAAAAATTCATATATATAATCAAAGAAAATATCATTAAAATTTTTTACTGATTATCTATAGTTTTATAACTTTAAAATTTTCGTTTCAAATATTTTCTAAAACATAAAGGTTTCCTAAACATTTTGATTTTTTATGCATCAATTATACATTTTTTGCTCACTTTGATATTTCAACACACGTTTCTTTATATGTTTTTTTGTCTTTTTTCATCTTAAAACGCAATATTATTTACAATAAATTATGATTTTTCTGCACTTATCATCGTTTGTGATTGTGTAATTTCTTTTTTTGTTGAGTTTTACAAATATCGATTTCAAAATGTACTAAAAATATAGATAATGTAGTTTCTAGCGGCATAGTGTTTGTTTGCATATATTTTAGTTATAAAATCACTGATAAAAGGTTTTTTAGACGCTAGTAATTATAATTTTTTATGGAATATATTAAAGTATATTTTATTTTACAAACATTAGATTGTATAAAAAATTATAATGGTAAAACTAGTTCTCTAGATTCTTCATATATATCACAATATTATAATTATATCTGTAGTTCATTTATATTAAAATATTTTTTATATTGTTAAATTATATATACTATTTTATATTTTGAAAACTTAATAAAAGTAAAAAGAGTCTAGAATGATCCATTGATAGAGCTATCTTGGTGCACTAATCTTGTTTTGAATCTTATTTATCGTTTATTTTGCTTTTTAAATAATTTTCTTTTAGCATTTTTTTGGTTCCGATTTAAATAATATAGTGTTAAATATCTTAAATTATGATATTATATTTTGAACATTTATTCACTTTATAGTTGAATAAATAGAGTCAGTAAAATTACAAAATTTTTATATTTTTCATTGTCAATCTCAATTTTTTTCGTTTTCGCCGTTTTTATATAAGTAACCTTGTAATTTATGAATTTATTTTTAATTAAATTTTCGTAGCTCATAAATTCAAATACATTACAAAAATGTACAGGATTTTGTTGAGATTTATTAGCATATATCTGTACAGGTCTAAGTATTTACGTTATAAATTTTCTTTCCTGTAATAGTAAACATATTAATGTGTCAGTGGTAATGATATTCGGTAGATTAAGTACTTGTCATAATAATATAAAAAATCGAATTTCAAAATGTTATAGAATGGTATGAATCATGTAAAAAAAATATGGTAACATATATTTCGTCTATCTTAAAGATTTTTTACTCCACTATCTAAGAAACTCACACATTTTGGAATTCTCTGATTAAAAAATAATTGTTGATTATATCATCCTTGACAATCTAAAACGTAAATCAAGAAGCGAAAAACAGCATTTTATATATATATAATCTGGTTCTTACAAAATTTTCCCGTTTCTTTACTATTCTATATTGTTAGAAAGAAATTTCACGTACTTTATCAATAATTTACCTATTAATATATATTTTGTCATAACACTCCAATTTTAATAGAAAAATTTAATAATATTTTATAATTTTGCATAAAAAAAATATAATAGATTCATTTACAGAAATATCGACAGCCAAAATATAAAATATATTACGAATTTCATATTTAAACTTTTCAATGCATATATCTATTGATTTATAGTGTAAAAGATAATTTTAAAGTGACATATTTAGATATTAGCAATCTCTTAAAACAAGAAATTCAGTGAAATTTTTATTCATGTTTATATTTGAATCTTATTATATATATTTATAGTAAAAAGAATTTCTTTTATTTACTTTGTTCTGGAATCTCGACAAAAAAACCTATTGATACTATCGAATCTTATTATTTTGGCATGATTACACTTTCTAGAAATTTCGCCTCATTAAGCAAGGATTCTTCGGATTTTCTAGTTTTTTACTATAAGATTAACATCTTTTGCCTATATGACACCTCTTCTAATTTAAAGCCACCTTCGATATGTTGTAATTGTAAAATATCTTTTTTGCTGTTTTAATCATATGTTTTTGTTAGTGGGTTTTTAATTTCCTCCTAGAATCGTTTGCTTAGAATTATTTCATTTCCGTTGTTCTTCATCAAGATATACATCAAAAAATTCATTCATAAGCATATTATAATTTTCATTAGGAAAAGCATTTGTATGCTCTGCTCTGAGTTTTTGTTCTAAAGATTTTATTTCGACATCAAATAACGTGTTTTCATTTGTCTTTGCGATTCTTCGAAATCTCGCACCATTGAGAAGCTATGTTTTTTTCTAAAACTTTTGCAATATTCTCCTGTAATTTCCCCTTTTAGATCAATAATTACTTCTATATTTGTAATTTTCTTTACTTACTATTCTGTTTTATATTTTCGGTTCGTGCATCAAAAATTTTTACATCTTCTACGATTCTTAAAAAATTTAGGTTCTGCTCACTTTTAATTTTCACGGAATTTGAATTCACTTTTTTTCTTCTGAATTTGTTTTTGTGAATCGATTCAGATGAATCTTGAATTTTCGTTGGCATTTTATGCCTATATAAGCCACAGTATTAATACGAATCAAACAAACTGTGTTTATATAATTGAACTTTTATTTATAAAAAAATGTCAACTTATAGCAAATGAAATCATTTAAGTCTAATTTGACATGTTTTCATATGCTAATATAACTCAATAAAGCTTGGTTTTTCTGTAACTGCATATGAAAATAAAATTGAATTTTAATATGGATATTAGCAAGAAATCCAGTCTAATATTTTGATTTGCACAGTTTCAAAATATTCTTATGAATATGAGTTTCAAAAAACCAAGATTCTAATTATAACTGAATAAAATCCTAAAGGATTCATCCAATATTAAATGGCCTCAGTTTAGAAAATATAACATTTTTTGATGATTTGTGAGCTTCAAAGTTAAGTTTCAAACATTATATACATTTTTTGTTTTTGTGGTTTAAATTCGAATTTTCTGCTTCGAATAATGATAAATATTGTTAAATACTTTTATTTTTTCTTTTAAATTAATAAGAGTAAAAAAAATTTATGTGCAATTCATTTGAATATATATACAATAAATTATTTTTGGTTTAAAAAAACCAATTATTGAATTTTTTTCTAAGTGGAATACCATAAATATCCTAAAAGACTAAGAAAAATTATAAATTATATTTTGTTCTATCCGTTTATAAATATACAAATAAAAATTTTTTTTGCATCTATTTTTATTCGCTTAATTATAAGATATAATAATAACTTATTTTGTATATTTTTTATAAAAAAGTAAATTGAGGGGTTTTTATATAAACTTATCGATGTTAGATCTATGTCGCAAAATATTATTCAAACATTGTTTTCGTTTTTGCTAAAAAAATATGGTGAAATAAATTTCGAGACAAAATATTTGGTTATTTACTATATTAATCTAAAAAATAGTAAGAAAAATTACGAATTTACGATTAACTTCATAGAAAAATAAATAAAATTATATATTGTTTCAAATTTATGTTTTTTAATTGTTATTAGTGACATATCAAACGATTTATTGGATAAGTATCTATTTCAAATCTATAAAAGTTATCAATGTGAGAAAGAATATTAAAATCAAATAATAAGATAATTCAATATAAAGTTTAAATCCACAATAATAAATATCTGGAATCTTTTAGATACATTTCACATATGTATTTTCGATTTAGAAATACCTTGAATTTACGTACTATATAAAGTTAGCTGTATATAGGATAATTTAACATATCTTATTAACGTGATTAAACTTGTTTAAATCACAATCATTTTTTTCGTGAATAAGAATAAATTTCGTCTTTGAATTTAAAATACATGATTATTTATTATATTTTAATTGTTATTTTGAAAATAAATAAAACCTAGAAATTAGTTAACATTTTTTAATGTTTCTATAATAATTATAATACTCATCATGTGATGGTATTTTTAAAATATTACAATAAATTATGTATTTTACGAACTCTATTTCGTAATGCCTTTGCTTTTGTGCATTTAAGTGCCTATTTTTTTATGTTTTGTGACTTTATTTATCATATAGCAAATTTTAAATCGTTTTTTGTCAAATCTTCCTTAGAAAATGTTGATAACTAAAATTTCGAGATTATTGACATCAAAATCAATCTTTAGACCATATAGTTTGTATTATAATTCTAAAGAGCCAGATATAATTATTCCATGTTGTTAAAACGACTTTTAAAATAACTTTATAATTTTTTGTGTTTAAACTGTATAATAAATAGTCGTATTAAGAAAATATAATCTACATTTAGAATCACATTATAAATAAATCGCCGTTTTTTGACAATGTTTTAGTTGATAAAATATATTATATATTCCTTGTAGCAAGATTTACCAAGCACAGTCTTTTTTTTAATCTATTTTATTTTTTTTAGCATCCTTTAATTTTGAATGCCAACGAAAAACTATTGAAATAACGTAAGTAAAAAACAATATCATGGTCCTTTCTTTGTATAATAATACAATTCTATAACATGTATCCTATAATTATTAGAAAATATAATTACAAGGTTTTATTTTTATTATATTTGTCTAAATTAAGAAATGCTTTATTTATATGCAGGTTTGTAAATATTCCATGTATTTAGAAAAATAAATTTGATTTTTATCTTTTATTAATCTATAAGGCCAATTAACACAATAAATCTATGACAATATATGTGACTAAGTATTTTATTTTTTGTGTATTTATCACATTATATATTTTATTTTACAGAAAAAAAGGTAATTTATTGTACTATAGAATCTGTATAATAAAGAAATGTTTATTAAGCGTTGTCAAATGATTAAAATCATAGAATCTAATTATTTTGGTAATGTAAGAAGTTTTATTCTTATTTAGAAGCCGTTCTTTTTTTAAATTAAATATTGAAATATCATCCTATCTTTCAATATTGACATTTCCAACAAGAAAAACCTTTTAAAAATATAAAATCAAGATAATAATTATACTATTCGATAATTATCTAACTTGGGATTATGATTTTCTGAAACTAATTAATGTGTCTTACCATATTAAATGCCTAATTTTAGTAATATTTCTTGATTTAATGATCAAATCAAACATTTTTTATATAATAGTGCCGAGTTTTTAGATTGGATTATCCATATTTGAGAAAAATATTGTTTTAAAACCCACAAATAATATTATATCTGTTTTATATTGAATAAGTCCGATTTTTCTATAACTAATATATAAATGGGATTTTGGTTTTATATTTATAGTAAAAATGCCAATTTAACAGTATTTTAACTCAACTATTTAAAAAATTTTCGTGAACAATAGAACTAAATTAAAAAGAAACCAGGCATTATTAACACCTAAAAAGAATTTGGAATAGATTGAAAACTTATAGATTCATATAAAAGATGAGGTTGAGTAAAATATATAGATTACACTTTTTAGTATTACTAATATGAGTTTATTCCATTTCTGAGCCATATATTTTTTTTTATTTATAAGTCAGCTTTTTTTAAGTTTATGTATTTTTATTTCGCCATATAACTATATATTTTTTTCTTTTTTGCCCCATTAAATTTTTGAGCTACCAAATATTATAACCTTTATTCTTAATATTTATATGCAAACTTATTAATATTATGAAATAAGTCTTTCCCATCTATTCTGTAATTAGACTAAATTTTTTTATATCATTATATTAAATAACATAAGTTTGCTTATTGTAGTTAACTAAAATGACATTTTTTTATATGCAAAATATTGGACTTATTAAATGGACTGTTTTTTCTTCAAATCATAGCCAATATTTATTTTTTTCCTTACGTTAATATCCAAATTAAATTTTCTATTGCATTATTTGATTTAGTAAGTTTAACTTTCAATTTTAGAAGTTTTGTATACTTTTTTTTCGACTTTATTTGCCTCCTTCTTCTCGTGTCATTTTTTTTATTTTTAAATTCTCAAGATGCTAGATTTACTACGTTTTTACACAAATATTTTGTTTTCACTTTAATAAATCATGTGAAAATTCTGTATTTGCATATTAAACAACTAAAAATCGATAGAATGTGGCAAAAATAAATTTATATTGATGTTTTTTTAGATAATATTTATCGAGTAAGTAAAATTTATTTTATTTTTAGATTTAATTTTGTAATGATCTAAGCCAGTAAATTTATATTTTTCGTCAACGACAATTTATTTAACATAATAATTAACTAACAAGGTTCCTACGGCAAATAATTTTTCTATAGAGTCATGAGTATTTGTATTTTTCATGTAAAACATAAATTTTTGATTCGAAAAGAGTTTTGAAGATGTAATAAACATATAACTAACATATTTGACCTTCAAATTTCGGTACTTATAAAATATTTACAGATAGTCATGTTATTTTTAGATATTTAAAATGAATTAATATAGAAAAACATTTGAAGAGAATGAATATAAGAAATTATTAAAACATGGTTTCGACTTATCATTATTTTTTTTGTGGTTTTTTTTTTGTATTTTTGTACTATTTGTTTTTATTCAGTTTATAACTCTTATAATTATTTTAACATTTATAACTCTTTTTGTTTTAATAAGATTAGTTAGAAACTGAAATAAATTAGTTATTATGATATTTTTCCATAAAAAAACCACATTATTCTTCATATAAAATTCAACAATGAACTATAAGTTATTTATAGAATAAGCATGTTTAAATCCGCTAAAAAATTCAATAAATATATTTAAAACTAATTTACAATATATAAAAGAAGATAAATTTTTTCTTAAAGAAGAAATGATATCTATAAGATATTTTATTATCAAAATATCGTTAAGATCGAAAATTTCCAGATTTCCAGAATTTTTTTTTGTTTTTTTATTAAACATGGATTGGCAATTGTATATTGATATTATGATTCTAATATATGAAATCACATAAACTATATAAAATTATTTGCTCAATCACATATTGTGAGCATATATAGCTTATAATAGGCTTTTTTTGCATTATCAGCCGTAAAATAATTTCATTGATCTTATTTTTTTATAATCATAATTATTATGTGTGAAAATTGCACCTTGATCAGCTTTGAAGTCATTAAAGATAAAATGACATAATAGTCATTGATATATAGCCAATATGGTATGTTGAAGTTTTTTTAGATGCGACTACAAAACAAAATAAAAATTAATAATAATAGAAAACTAAGTTTATGTTACCAATTTAATTATATATAGCATTTTATGGTGCTTTAATATGCTTATAATGTTTTTCGTATGCATAAAACAGGATTCAGAAAACTTTTACATACTCTATTTCTTTTAATACGTGAATACCAAGATAATTATAATATTTACTTTACTTAATTTCCATTTTATGTGATACAAAGTTCTTATAAGTCAATCTATAATTATTAACAGTTTTACACATGTTAATCTCAAAAGATTGCTAATACCGATTCAGATTTTAGTATTTTATAATATAAGCCATTGAAACATATCTTTTTAGATTTAAAATTATAGAAATTTATTAAAAAGTCGAAAATACATATGAAATTATACATTGATATTATTTTTATAATATTTTTGATACTTTTTCCTCTAAATATATAGAAATGATTATTATATGTTTAGTTTCTTTAAATATAATTTTTAGAATAATAAAGTCAGTAAATTTTTGTTTACAATTGCTACAGCGTTTTTTTTTAAACATTACAATTAGCTGATGATACTTTATATATAATTTAACGCCAAAATCTTATATAATTTTTTCTATCACTATAAGCTTTATAAATTAGAATTCTATATTTATCTGTTTTTAATATTGCGGTAATTAGTCTAGTTTTATGCGATTAAAGTTCTTAAATGTTTATTAGAATCTTTTTAATTCCTACATTGACATGATATATCGACGAAAGTGGGAAAGACTCTCGTCAAAAAAAAGAAAATAAATCCTGTCGAGGTAATACGATAGGGGAGAAATCCCATAAACTTATATTTCTGCTGCTCTGAAGATGGCATTGGCGAGAGATTAAAGTCCTCTCGCCAGGATAATTATTAAGAAATAATATAATGGATGTAGCTTTGGTGGAAGATAAGAGGCGTGCAGGTGATTGGAAATCGAAAAGTAATTTTTGATTTGGTAGTAAATGTGCCGAAGGCTATGCCAAAATTTTACCATTTTTTCAGAAATTAAATATACAAAATTTATTCACAATATTTTCATATTTTAAAAATGCCATCTACTCTATCTCTAGAGATTTTTATTTGCAAAATTACCTCCTATATAATGCTGACATAAACTCTAATTTAATTATATACTTCTATCTCGTATTTATTATAAATAACTATCCATTATTCTATAATATGTTTTTTAAAACTAATCAATTATAATAAATAAAACAACAATACTTTCAGCAGTTTACTTTTCCGAACAGTTTTATAATATCATTAATGTTTATTTTTAACAATATTATGTTTCAACTGAGTTTATTTTCAATAAAGAAAAGAAAACCAATTTTTTTTGATTCTTTTATATTAAATTTGTAAAAGCTAAATTTTTTAGAAAAATTATTTTAATAATTTGAATAATTATAAATCATAATATTTTTAACTTTGTGTTATTCGATAAAAACATAGATATTTTTAAAAAAAAAATTATATTTTATGACATGAACTAAACATCAATACTGCCAAGTACAACCATATTGTTTTGAAAAATATTATTCTTGTTTTAAAAAGATAAGTTGAAATGATCGAATTACTTTCCACTATCAAGAATATAGATTTTCGATTGATGTTATTCCAAGGAAATAAAATATTTTCATTCTTTATTCATTTTTACAACCTATTAAAGAACGAACCGCTTCAAATACTTGCACACAAAAATATTTATATAAATTAGTAAGTCACAGAACAATATTTCGATATTAAAAAAAAAAACGGCGAAAAATATAAGTTTTTGAATATAAATTCATATTCTTAATAAAAAATAATCAATAAACTGTAATTATAAATAAAAAAAAGACCAAAATACTAAAATAGAATGGTGTTAAATACAACTATTTTGCATTAAAAATAATAAATAGCACATTATAGAACAGTTTTTATGGTAAAAAGATCGGATCTATGTATTTAAAGGTTTTTTATGGATCGATAAAATAAATATTACAACAATTAAGTTTGTTTTTGTAACTTTTTTATTAATTTAGAGACCAGTGCAAAATTAAAGATATTCAAAGATTATTAAAGGTTTTTTGAACCACGAAATTATGATAAAGTATCAATATTAGCCTAATGATCATAACTTAACGATTTTATAGTCATATTTTTTTATTTCATTTCCCAATTACCATAAAAAACTAAATATACGTTATATAGATTAGTTATATTTTATATGATAACTTTAATTTACTGATAAATACATAAATATAAATCCAGATATATCCATAGAACCGCCATAAATTGAGATTAAGTTGATAATTTTAAACACTGCAAATTACTAGATTATATTCTATAGGTCTTTAACGTATATATTGTATTTATAAATTACCTTGTTTATATGTGAAAAATGTAATCATAAATAAAGATAAAAATTTCGCATATATCGTGTCAATTAATTAAAAATAGATAAAATAGAGAAGAAAATTTCTGAAATAAAGTTAAATTACATGTGTTTATTATTTTTAAAATACGCTAGCTCATTTAAATACAAATAAGGGTTTTTTAAGAGATAGAGTATAATTTCTATGTATTTTTTTAGGTTTACAAAATACGCTAGCGCAGTTTAATACAAGTAAGGTTATGTATTGTAAGATAGAGTATAATTTCTATGTATTTTTAGGTTTACAAAATACGCTAGCGCATTTAAATACAAGTAAGGGCTTTTTTAAGAGATATAGTATAATTTCTATGTATTTATAGGTTTGAAAAAATACATTAGCACATTTATATACACGTAAGGGCTTTTTTAAGAGATATAGTATAATTTCTATGTATTTATAGGTTTGAAAAAGTGCTAGTGCAGTTTAATACAAGTAAGGTTTTATATTGAAAGATAGAGTATAATTTCCATGTATTTTTAGGTTTAAAAAATACGCTAGCGCAGTTTAATACAAGTAAGGGTTTATATATGAGATAGAGTATAATTTTTATGTATTTTAAGGTCTACAAAGAGTGCTAGCGCAGTTTAATACAAGTAAGGGTTTATATATGAGATAGAGTATTATTTTTATGTATTTTAAGGTCTACAATAAGTGCTAGCGCAGTTTAATACAAGTAAGGGTTTATATATGAGATAGAGTATAATTTTTATGTATTTTTAGGTCTACAAAAAGTGCTAGCGCAGTTTAATACAAGTAAGGGTTTTTTTAAGAGATAGAGTATAATTTCTATGTATTTTTAGGTTATCAAAATACATTAGCACATTTATATACACGTAAGGGCTTTTTTAAGAGATATAGTATAATTTCTATGTATTTTTAGGTTATCAAAATACATTAGCACATTTATATACACGTAAGGGCTTTTTTAAGAGATATAGTATAATTTCTATGTATTTATAGGTTTGAAAAAGTGCTAGTGCAGTTTAATACAAGTAAGGTTTTATATTGAAAGATAGAGTATAATTTCCATGTATTTTTAGGTTTAAAAAATACGCTAGCGCAGTTTAATACAAGTAAGGGTTTATATATGAGATAGAGTATAATTTTTATGTATTTTAAGGTCTACAAAAAGTGCTAGCGCAGTTTAATACAAGTAAGGGTTTATATATGAGATAGAGTATTATTTTTATGTTATTTAAGGTCTACAATAAGTGCTAGCGCAGTTTAATACAAGTAAGGGTTTATATATGAGATAGAGTATAATTTTTATGTATTTTTAGGTCTACAAAAAGTGCTAGCGCAGTTTAATACAAGTAAGGGTTTTTTTAAGAGATAGAGTATAATTTCTATGTATTTTTAGGTTATCAAAATACATTAGCACATTTATATACACGTAAGGGCTTTTTTAAGAGATATAGTATAATTTCTATGTATTTTTAGGTTTAAAAAATACGCTAGCGAATTATAATACAAGTAAGGGTTTATATATGAGATAGAGTATAATTTTTATGTATTTTTAGGTTTAAAAAATACGCTAGCGCAGTTTAATACAAGTAAGGGTTTATATATGAGATAGAGTATTATTTTTATGTATTTTAAGGTTTAAAAAATACGCTAGCGCAGTTTAATACAAGTAAGGGTTTATATATGAGATAGAGTATTATTTTTATGTATTTTAAGGTCTACAATAAGTGCTAGCGCAGTTTAATACAGGTAAGGGTTTATATATGAGATAGAGTATAATTTTTATGTATTTTTAGGTCTACAAAAAGTGCTAGCGCAGTTTAATACAAGTAAGGGTTTTTTATAGAGATAGCGTATAATTTTACTGTATTTTTAGGTTTACAAAATATGCTAGCACATTTATATCCTAGTAAAGGTTTTTTGGAAAGATAGAGTATAATTTCTACATATTTATAGGTTTACAAAATACGCTAGCACATTTATATACAAGTAAGGGTTTTTTTAAGAGATAGAGTAGCATTTTTATGTATTTTAAGGTTTGTAGAATACGCTAGCACAGTTTAGATCTAGTAAGGGTTTTTTAAGAGATAGAGTATAATTTATCTGTATTTTAAGGTCTACAAAAAGTGCTAGCGCAGTTTAATGCAAGTAAAGGTTTATATATGAGATAGAGTATAATTTTTATGTATTTTTAGGTCTACAAAAAGTGCTAGCGCAGTTTAATGCAAGTAAAGGTTTTTTAAGAGATAGAGTATAATTTATCTGTATTTTAAGGTCTACAAAAAGTGCTAGCGCAGTTTAATGCAAGTAAAGGTTTATATGGGATATAGAGTATTATTTTTATGTATTTTAAGGTTTAAAAAATACGCTAGCGCAGTTTAATACAAGTAAGGGTTTATATATGAGATAGAGTATTATTTTTATGTATTTTAAGGTCTACAATAAGTGCTAGCGCAGTTTAATACAGGTAAGGGTTTATATATGAGATAGAGTATAATTTTTATGTATTTTTAGGTCTACAAAAAGTGCTAGCGCAGTTTAATACAAGTAAGGGTTTTTTATAGAGATAGCGTATAATTTTACTGTATTTTTAGGTTTACAAAATATGCTAGCACATTTATATCCTAGTAAAGGTTTTTTGGAAAGATAGAGTATAATTTCTACATATTTATAGGTTTACAAAATACGCTAGCACATTTATATACAAGTAAGGGTTTTTTTAAGAGATAGAGTAGCATTTTTATGTATTTTAAGGTTTGTAGAATACGCTAGCACAGTTTAGATCTAGTAAGGGTTTTTTAAGAGATAGAGTATAATTTATCTGTATTTTAAGGTCTACAAAAAGTGCTAGCGCAGTTTAATGCAAGTAAAGGTTTATATATGAGATAGAGTATAATTTTTATGTATTTTTAGGTCTACAAAAAGTGCTAGCGCAGTTTAATGCAAGTAAAGGTTTTTTAAGAGATAGAGTATAATTTATCTGTATTTTAAGGTCTACAAAAAGTGCTAGCGCAGTTTAATGCAAGTAAAGGTTTATATGGGATATAGAGTATAATTTTTATGTATTTTAAGGTTTTAGAAATACGCCAGCTGATTTATATACTGGTAAATAAAGTAATAACAGATTTATACAATCTATATCTATATTTAGAAAATAAATACATGCTAGTTTATATAACAATGTTTAAAGCCTGAAATATAAGATTTTTCTTTAGAATTATCCTTAAAAGTTATAATTAGGTTCATATTATTTATACGAGCAATCAAAAACATTTTATCAAACTTAAAAAATCGTTTTAAAGGTTTTTAAAGCGTCAGCGAAACAGACTACATTAACCAGGAACTTGAATTTAAGGTCTACATAATACCTTAAATAGCTTCAAATCTAAGGTAGCCAATGCACATATAATATACTATATATGGCATATAACTATAGGATTAGAATACACAAAGTATAGTTTATCCAGCCTACCCCAAGTAGGTCAAAAAACCCAAGTATACCTCTAGTAAGCCAATAGAATAACTGAATTAACTAGTTTTTGCAGCCTGGCCTCAGTAGATCAATCAGATTCGAGTATTCCCGTAGTTTTCTTTTGCCTGGCCATAGTAGATCAATCAGATTCGAGTATTCCCGTAGTTTTCTTTTGCCTGGCCATGTAGATCAATCAGATTCGAGTATTCCCGTAGTTTTCTTTTGCCTGGCCATAGTAGATCAATCAGATTCGAGTATTCCCGTAGTTTTCTTGAGCCTGGCCATAGTAGATCAATCAGATTCGAGTATTCCCGTAGTTTTCTTTTTATTTCTAATACGCCAATTATATTTGAGTATTCCCATAGTTTAATCAACGAATATGGTTAACGAACCCTAAGCCCCTAGTCCCAACCCGCATTGGTATTTTTTTGGCCCTTTATTAAAACATCTTTATACAAAAAAATGTTATTCTTCATGTAATTTAATTTGATGTTCATTTAAAATAGATTTTAGCCAATTTTCTTAATAACGAAAATAAAGGGTGGATAATACTTAACTCGGAAATTTAATGTGTCTCATAAAGTAGAAAGTTTTTATGATATTATGTAAATAAGTATTATTGTTTATTTTCTTCTTCTTTTTTTATAATTTTAGGAAACTTTTGTGTAATTCTGATTCTCTAAAATGCTGATTTATTCGATATATAGTGGCACTGAGATAAAATTAAGACTATATAATACATTTTCATTGTATATTACACACTCTTGTCTATAATGTTTTGATAAAAAAAAGGCGCGATTTTGAGTCATAATATGTCAGTTCAAGTTAAAAAAACAAGATTTATTTTATGTGTTGAAATTAGAAGAAAAGCATTTTAAAGGATAATCAGATGATTGAAATACTATTTTGACGATATAGTCGGTCAAAAAGCTAAAAAGAGTAGTTAATTCTGTAAGATTGCTAAAAGAAAAAAATAACATTATTGGATTAAACTAAAGCAAGAAATCTTGTATTTAAATTCTTTGCATCTCAAATAGGTACTTCATTCATTGCTTATGCAAATAAGGCTATAGAAGAGTTTTCAAGTACTTCAGTTTGTTTAAAAAAGGTCGATTTTATAAAGGAAAGCTAGTTAAATATAATTTCTTTTGTATGTATTATAATTAAATTCTTTTTTTAGATATACCAATTTTTGTAATAAATAGATCTCCTGTTTAACTCTATTAACATTATTTAATAATACATTTACTGTGTACTTTATAATAGATTAGGCCTTTTTTGTGTTTTTTCATGTTTCAAAAAAGAAAATAGATACTAGAAAAATATATAGTAAAACTATATATATTGGATTTAATAGTAAAATATGTATTTTATAGAAAAAAATTATATTATATATATATATTAATTTATATTTAAAAGAACTTCCATTACAATAGATATTCTTTTTTTGCAATTACGATGCAATGAACACAATAATAGAGTCGCCCTTCTAGGGTAGGGGCGACTCTATTATTATATTTATCACACGTTTATAATTTTATTTTTATAATGTTTCGTTATTTAGTTAATCTTCATCTGATATTTTCTAGTTTTTTTGAATAATAATAAAAGCCATTGGTGTCTTTTATAAATTTAATAACCTTTTATCACTGATTTATTGTCAACAAAATATCAAAATATGTGCTAGATTGAAAATAAAACATTAATACGTCATATAATAGCAAGAATCAACCACTTGTCTCTTTGCGGATTATAAAATTTTATATATATTCTAAGGTTATATGCAATATGTAATAAATACATTTTTCGTCTTTTCCTGGCAGCTAAAAATCAGAATTCTTTATTATTTCCACTATCCTGATAATCATTATATAATTTTTGCATTTTAAATTTTTTATATATTGTTAATGGATAGATTGTTTACGAAAGTATATACATGTAATTTTTGATGCTTTTTTACTTTATAAAAGTTTACATGCATAGTGATGTAGAAGTCAATTCGATTCACATAAAAAATAAGTAATTCTGTGTTTTGTAGAAAAAATAAATAAATACAGGTAGTTATAAGAAACAATAAAAAAGAGGTTTTTTATGCAATAACTTCTGATACTATTTGAGGTTTTCCAAGTTTTAAAAAACAAACATTAAATAAATATTTTATCTATTATATCGTATTATGAGTTAAATATCTACAATTTAATAGTTTTCTTTTTCCTTGTTTTTGATTTTCTGTTTTATTTGCCTAAAAAACCCTATACTTAGTCTTATAGAATTAAAAGGTTTTTTTAAGTTGTTACGAATACTTAGTTTAGAATTACTCGTTTAACTATTTAATGATACATTAAATTACAATATAATATCTTCACTTCTATTATCTTTCTTATAAATAGGTTTATACATTACTAGTTAACTTTTTATATGTTTAACTATAGAAAAACGATTTTTTTGTGTTTAACTATAGAAAAACGATTTTTTTGTGTTTAACTATAGAAAAACGATTTTTTTGTGTTTAACTATATATACTTTTATAGATTCTAACTCTTAAATTTTAAAAGACTGGGTTTATTCATATACATGATAGTCTTTTTTTATGCTCTTTGAATAACAAAAAAGATATTAATATGCTGAGAAACCTCTTTTAATTGTTCATTTATATTATTTTATGCATTATATGCAGATATACTTTTGAATAGAGTTAAAATGTTCATTTACATAAATATTTGATTTGAATTTCGTAATATATTGTTTTTATATTTATTCTCTAATCGATAATACTATTAAATTATATTAAATTTTGTATATGTTTTGTGTTTATATTTAAATAAAATCAAAAATCGAATGTTATTTTAGAATTTATTTGTTAAGATAAATGAATAAATTTAATGGTTTTTTTGAGAATCGATAAAAAGTAGAAATATTGTTATATTTTACAATATTTTACGTGTATTTTGTCTGCTTTTTATTATTATATTATTTTCCATTTTCTAAAAATCCAATACATATCTTTTCAAATGTGAACATAAATTTTATAAATCTAGATTTGAAAATTCATGGAATTATCTGCTCAAATGACGTAAACATTGAATTACCATACATTTACTGTTTCACTAGAATAGTATATTTGAATTTTATTATTTATAAAATTATATTTCAATAACATGATATATTCCGAAGATATATATTTTATAATAATTTTGGACGTGGGTTGAATATATTCATTTTTGAAATTTTTGAAAATTTTATTTGGATGAATTTTGTCAGAAGGTTCAAATTTTACAATGTGTATAGAGATGGGTTAAATAAAATTATTTTGGACTTTTTTTTCGTAAATTTTTTTTAACCAGATTCAATCGAAGGTTAAATTTTATAATAATTATAGACAAGGAAATAAATTAGATATACACTGTAAATAAACACCATTTGATATTAGAAATATACATTTATCGTTATATTTATATTTTTTACGTTTTTCATTGGAAATAAATGTATTTGTGTAATATTTGCTAACTATATACATAAATTTGTATCTTGGTACATTAATAATCTTTAGCTTCAATAATAAGTTTTATCTGCTATTATCATACCTGTTTTGTTTTATTTTCCCCTTTATAATCTTGATTTTTGTATTTATTTTAATAAGAATCTATATAATAGTTTTATGAGGTATCTTATACGAAATTAAATTTTTATTTTTTATATCACTGCTAATGCTAGATAAACTTTTATTTATAATAATTATTGTAAAGAGTTTATTTTTCTAAAGAAATTAGATTATTACTACTTTTAATGAATGTAAAATATATTAATCGTTATATTTTTTGGTTTTTATAAACCTGTGTTATATTCTCAGCATGTTTCTTTTGAATATGCAAAGACACAACTGATTATAAATGATTATTGATCAAAATTACCCCTTTTTCTAGATAAGAAAATATAATTATAACACTTTTACCTTGTTTTTTGCGTCTTTTTTAAATGATATTATATTAGAAAAACGGATATTATATCCATTGACATTATAATTATGCGTATTTTCCTGAAAATAGGGAATATATTCGAAAAAAACCAACTTCTGTATATCTTATATCATTTTTTCTATATTAGTCTATATTTTCAATCATTGCTATGATAACATTAGTATCTGAAAGTGGATGTCTTTATATTCTTATGCAATTATAATCCTAAAAATTAAACTTAATGGTAATAATGCCATCATTTATAGGAGATTTTAATGTTTTTTTCTTTTATAATGGTAATTATACCATCATTTTTATATTTTTTTGATGTTTTATCTTGCTTTTTACGATTGCTTAATCCACAAATTTATTAATAATTTACCTTTTTATTATAATTTTTTGTTGTAAATACTATATAAATTCTTATTAATTTTATAATTATTATCTTAAAATTCTGATTAGCGCTTTTTTCTTTCTATTATAAACAAAAAATATATAAATCTTGTTATAATTTATATGTTATTATTGAATATATGATCTTTAGAATGAGATATTCGAATATTATGCGATGTAAGAAAAGCATTCTTAAATAAAATTATACGCTAGAATATTGTTTTTTTATTCAAATTTAGAACTTTCATGATACAAAATACAGTTATCAAACTATTCAATTTTTCTTTTAAATCGGATACGAAATAGCATAACAAAAAGATCACAAATTACGATATATAATAACACAATAAATCGAAATTTATTATACTATATTTTTGAAGATTTTTTTACAAACTATTGTAATTTTTTTATATAAATTATTTATCTATAAATGTTCTTCCAATTTTATATAAATTTTGATTTGAAATCTATTAATTAATATATATCTATAAAAATCTTCATATTGGAAAAATTAGCAATAATAAATTCACATATGTTTATAATATATATTAAACTAGATTTTATAACTTTTAAAGAACTCTACATTGATTATTCTCTATAATTTACTAAACGATAAATATTTTTATACTGTTATATTATTTGTTAAAAAAAAGTAATAATATGACTTTTTTTACATTTTATATTATGTAAATTTCTATTATCTATTATAGCTTTGTTGGATATTCTCATATCAATAAATTTTAATTTTTTTAGGTTTTTTTTTCATTTATAGAAATATACTGGTTAAATCGACATATTTTTCGTGCTTAGTAATTAAAAATAGAAAATTAATTATATTTTTCTTTTAAGAAATGAAATTTTTAGATGAACATATAAATAGATCGAAAATACAAAAGATTTCATTTTCTCTTTTAGATAATAGATTTTAGAATACTAAGTAAATATACAGAGAAAAATGCACTAATATATGAATATTTAAATATATAAAACGTTCTTTGATAGAAAAATATATTGGATTGTCTTGTTTTAGTTCTTACGAATTGTAAGTTTATAACTTTTTTCTAGATTAATTTCGATATTTACACAGATATTTTGGTTTTTTTATATTATATAGATGATCTTCTACTTTTCTATTCTTATATTTTATCTTTTATGCTAAAATAATTAGCTTTTTTTCATGAAACAAATCGATTTTATTATAAATATCTCATGTGTTATGTTATATAAACAATTTTATATGCTATTTTAAATATAATCTGTCTGCAGAAAAAGATAGAACACATATATTAGAATACTTTCGTGGTAAATAGAAGACTCTATTGTCTTTTAAATATGGTTTTTTTGCTTTTAGCTGGATTCTGTCTACCGAAAAGTCGAATATGCAATGAAAATATGTCAGAAAGCTAAGAAAAAGCACGACAATTATAAAAATAGAAGAAAATACTGAATTTTTTACAGTTGAAAGATATAAAAATCATCATTTTGTGGATATATCTAGCCCACGGATTATGCTATATTTAAGTTTTTTTTTTGCCTTATTACGGATATTTTAGATACACTCTAGCCATGAGAATTCTATTAAATATGTTTTGTTATATGTTGTACATTATAAAAGATATATTTTGTAGTTTTTTGGTTCATTTCAAGTTTTATGTGTCGCCATATTGTTTTCTGTCTTCATAAAAAACCAAGACCAAGGACAGTTTGGTGATTAAAAGCTTTTGTTATGCTTCTAGAAATTTCTTTTATTGCAAATATTGATATTTTGTTGCTCTTCTCTACCACATAAGATTATGATTTGTTATATAATTTTACGAACAACGTAAAAAAAAGATTTTTGTTTCTTATTTTACAACCATTTCTAATCAAGAAACCTTCTATTACATAAATGAAAACAAAGAAAATTGTGTTTTTAATCTTTCTGTTTGTTTTTGAAACCTTTATATGAGGATTGAGGTCCCTAGTATTTTTCTTGATTTTAACGGCTTTTTTTATCTGTTACAATCTTTCATGTGTTATAAATAAGCAAAATATGGTTGTCACATCTATTTATATATATTTATCTAATTTTGTCTTGTTTTCAAAATTCAGTTGAATCTTTGCTGGTTAGAACCATATTTTTTCGTTTTTTTTCTTTTGAAAGTTCATTTATACTTTTCATTGAATATATTTATTATGTCGTAAAATCTTTGTTTAACACGAAAAACAGCTTTTTTTTCTTTTTGTTACATTTGATGCATGGTTGAAGTCTATTATTAGAATGCTTCTGATATACGAAATAGAAGATATTAAATTTGTTTTTTTAGCACTTAACAACTCTTTATGTATTGCAAGAACTTTTACCTAATAATTATATGCATAATCTAAATAGATTTTATACCTTTTTTTAATTTTATAGTTTTTTTTTCAGATTTGCACATGAATTTTAGCATAAAAAAATGTGATTGTGTTTATATATTCTTTCTTCTTGGTTTTTAAAACAAAAATATTCGATTTATTTTTTTACTTTTCTTGTAGAATTTATGAACAGAATTTTTTTTTATTTTATATGCATGATTGATCTGTATCTCAATAGATTATTTCAATAAACTATTCTTTCATAAGAAAACGTTTTTCTGATTTTATTTGCATCTCTATTAAAAGATAAACGTTCTAAAAAAATCTTTTTAATTTGCTTAATTATTAGTAATAAATAAATTTATGTTTATGAAATACATTTATTTATATTTTAATGTATTTTTTCGTGGTTCTGCATAGTTTGTTGAATAAAATCTTTATATCGATAAATGAATTTATGTTTATGAAATATATTTATTTATATTTTAATGTATTTTTTCGTGGTTCTGCATAGTTTGTTGAATAAAATCTTTATATCGATAAATGAATATGATCTATTGTAAGAACTTCTTAAAAAACAAAATTATGAGAAAGTTTATGCGTTCTATTATGTACATTTCACTATTCTTATATTTCTTCGTTTGCGATTCTTTTCTTAAGAAATTATTATTTTTTTAAGTTTTTTTTCTCTTTTTTTCTATGAAAAAATATATAATTAAATTATATAAGATTTTACCGTTTAGTTTTTTATATATGAAAATTCGTTCAGTTTATCTTTTATTCAGTTACTCAATTAAGAACAGTGTATTATAGATTGTGTGTATACTAGATTGAAAACAAATAAAACCTGTATCTATTTTCAATTTTATATCTCTATGTTTTCAATAATATTATATAAGAGTTCTGTACCATTATATTATTATCCATATATAAATTAATATCTTTGTGCATATTTTTCCTTGATTGCTTTTTTTAATATATAAATACGTAGTTAAGTGTATTATGTGCTGCTTAATTCGCATTTTATTTGGAAATATTTTCGTATTTTCATTATAAAAGGCGAAATTTCTCTTTCTGATATTATAAGTTTTTTAATATAAGAATAACAGGTTTTATCATGATGACCCTGTATTAATAAAAGATTTTTTATTTATATTTTCATATTTAATGTTTTGTAGATTTTTCCGTTGTGTATTATAATATGTTAGCTATCAAGAATAAAACTATTATATTTTAAGAAAGTTTCGTGTCAAAAAAAAATAAGATTTACTTCTTTGAAACATTTATTTTTATCTTTTTGCTAGATTTTGTCGCTTAAATAGCCACATGAAGTTTTGTATAATTTGTTCACTAGCAAATAAAGTAGATAATTATGGTATTTAATACACCATAGGAAATAAAAATGCAGTTTTTTATACTTATTTTTTGTTTAGAAAGACCTATTAAGTCACTAAATTAGCATAATTTCAAATTATTATGCCTTATGATATATGTTTTTGATACTCATTTTTTGTAATTAATACTCTGTGAATATAATTATGTTTTCGGTAAGCGTTATATAAAGATTATTTTGATCGCTTAAATGTCCATTTTATATTGACAAGTTGTTATAATTTTTTCTGTTTTCAAAAAAAACTTATACTAAGCATTTTGATATATTCCAGTATCGGTTTTTCTATATAAAAAACTCATATTATATAAAATATTAACAAAGAAAACGATCTACATTGACATAATCATTTTATTTTATAATTTTGTTGACAACGCAAAAAAAAAGATTTTTTTTCTTTTATGAAAACTATATTTTTTAAAAGAACTTATATAATGTATATAAAATTTAGTATATTCGAAGATTTTTGTCTTTTTTTTGTTTTTGAAACTTTTATGTGTGGATTTAGACCACTATTTTTTATCTCTATTTTAGTGGGTTTTTTATGTATAATTATCTTTTATAAATAAAAAATCGAAAATATATGGTTTGACACATAATAAGATTCATATTATATATTTGGAATTTTTATTTGAGAATTCAATAGAATGTTTAAGGGTCCTATTATTTTTTTCTTTTTTTTCTTTTGTATGATTATTATATAGCCTATTTAATCAATTTTTTTTATCATATTAAAACATCTTTATACAAAAAAATGTTATTCTTCATGTAATTTAATTTGATGTTCATTTAAAATAGATTTTAGCCAATTTTCTTAATAACGAAAATAAAGGGTGGATAATACTTAACTCGGAAATTTAATGTGTCTCATAAAGTAGAAAGTTTTTATGATATTATGTAAATAAGTATTATTGTTTATTTTCTTCTTCTTTTTTTATAATTTTAGGAAACTTTTGTGTAATTCTGATTCTCTAAAATGCTGATTTATTCGATATATAGTGGCACTGAGATAAAATTAAGACTATATAATACATTTTCATTGTATATTACACACTCTTGTCTATAATGTTTTGATAAAAAAAAGGCGCGATTTTGAGTCATAATATGTCAGTTCAAGTTAAAAAAACAAGATTTATTTTATGTGTTGAAATTAGAAGAAAAGCATTTTAAAGGATAATCAGATGATTGAAATACTATTTTGACGATATAGTCGGTCAAAAAGCTAAAAAGAGTAGTTAATTCTGTAAGATTGCTAAAAGAAAAAAATAACATTATTGGATTAAACTAAAGCAAGAAATCTTGTATTTAAATTCTTTGCATCTCAAATAGGTACTTCATTCATTGCTTATGCAAATAAGGCTATAGAAGAGTTTTCAAGTACTTCAGTTTGTTTAAAAAAGGTCGATTTTATAAAGGAAAGCTAGTTAAATATAATTTCTTTTGTATGTATTATAATTAAATTCTTTTTTTAGATATACCAATTTTTGTAATAAATAGATCTCCTGTTTAACTCTATTAACATTATTTAATAATACATTTACTGTGTACTTTATAATAGATTAGGCCTTTTTTGTGTTTTTTCATGTTTCAAAAAAGAAAATAGATACTAGAAAAATATATAGTAAAACTATATATATTGGATTTAATAGTAAAATATGTATTTTATAGAAAAAAATTATATTATATATATATATTAATTTATATTTAAAAGAACTTCCATTACAATAGATATTCTTTTTTTGCAATTACGATGCAATGAACACAATAATAGAGTCGCCCTTCTAGGGTAGGGGCGACTCTATTATTATATTTATCACACGTTTATAATTTTATTTTTATAATGTTTCGTTATTTAGTTAATCTTCATCTGATATTTTCTAGTTTTTTTGAATAATAATAAAAGCCATTGGTGTCTTTTATAAATTTAATAACCTTTTATCACTGATTTATTGTCAACAAAATATCAAAATATGTGCTAGATTGAAAATAAAACATTAATACGTCATATAATAGCAAGAATCAACCACTTGTCTCTTTGCGGATTATAAAATTTTATATATATTCTAAGGTTATATGCAATATGTAATAAATACATTTTTCGTCTTTTCCTGGCAGCTAAAAATCAGAATTCTTTATTATTTCCACTATCCTGATAATCATTATATAATTTTTGCATTTTAAATTTTTTATATATTGTTAATGGATAGATTGTTTACGAAAGTATATACATGTAATTTTTGATGCTTTTTTACTTTATAAAAGTTTACATGCATAGTGATGTAGAAGTCAATTCGATTCACATAAAAAATAAGTAATTCTGTGTTTTGTAGAAAAAATAAATAAATACAGGTAGTTATAAGAAACAATAAAAAAGAGGTTTTTTATGCAATAACTTCTGATACTATTTGAGGTTTTCCAAGTTTTAAAAAACAAACATTAAATAAATATTTTATCTATTATATCGTATTATGAGTTAAATATCTACAATTTAATAGTTTTCTTTTTCCTTGTTTTTGATTTTCTGTTTTATTTGCCTAAAAAACCCTATACTTAGTCTTATAGAATTAAAAGGTTTTTTTAAGTTGTTACGAATACTTAGTTTAGAATTACTCGTTTAACTATTTAATGATACATTAAATTACAATATAATATCTTCACTTCTATTATCTTTCTTATAAATAGGTTTATACATTACTAGTTAACTTTTTATATGTTTAACTATAGAAAAACGATTTTTTTGTGTTTAACTATAGAAAAACGATTTTTTTGTGTTTAACTATATATACTTTTATAGATTCTAACTCTTAAATTTTAAAAGACTGGGTTTATTCATATACATGATAGTCTTTTTTTATGCTCTTTGAATAACAAAAAAGATATTAATATGCTGAGAAACCTCTTTTAATTGTTCATTTATATTATTTTATGCATTATATGCAGATATACTTTTGAATAGAGTTAAAATGTTCATTTACATAAATATTTGATTTGAATTTCGTAATATATTGTTTTTATATTTATTCTCTAATCGATAATACTATTAAATTATATTAAATTTTGTATATGTTTTGTGTTTATATTTAAATAAAATCAAAAATCGAATGTTATTTTAGAATTTATTTGTTAAGATAAATGAATAAATTTAATGGTTTTTTTGAGAATCGATAAAAAGTAGAAATATTGTTATATTTTACAATATTTTACGTGTATTTTGTCTGCTTTTTATTATTATATTATTTTCCATTTTCTAAAAATCCAATACATATCTTTTCAAATGTGAACATAAATTTTATAAATCTAGATTTGAAAATTCATGGAATTATCTGCTCAAATGACGTAAACATTGAATTACCATACATTTACTGTTTCACTAGAATAGTATATTTGAATTTTATTATTTATAAAATTATATTTCAATAACATGATATATTCCGAAGATATATATTTTATAATAATTTTGGACGTGGGTTGAATATATTCATTTTTGAAATTTTTGAAAATTTTATTTGGATGAATTTTGTCAGAAGGTTCAAATTTTACAATGTGTATAGAGATGGGTTAAATAAAATTATTTTGGACTTTTTTTTCGTAAATTTTTTTTAACCAGATTCAATCGAAGGTTAAATTTTATAATAATTATAGACAAGGAAATAAATTAGATATACACTGTAAATAAACACCATTTGATATTAGAAATATACATTTATCGTTATATTTATATTTTTTACGTTTTTCATTGGAAATAAATGTATTTGTGTAATATTTGCTAACTATATACATAAATTTGTATCTTGGTACATTAATAATCTTTAGCTTCAATAATAAGTTTTATCTGCTATTATCATACCTGTTTTGTTTTATTTTCCCCTTTATAATCTTGATTTTTGTATTTATTTTAATAAGAATCTATATAATAGTTTTATGAGGTATCTTATACGAAATTAAATTTTTATTTTTTATATCACTGCTAATGCTAGATAAACTTTTATTTATAATAATTATTGTAAAGAGTTTATTTTTCTAAAGAAATTAGATTATTACTACTTTTAATGAATGTAAAATATATTAATCGTTATATTTTTTGGTTTTTATAAACCTGTGTTATATTCTCAGCATGTTTCTTTTGAATATGCAAAGACACAACTGATTATAAATGATTATTGATCAAAATTACCCCTTTTTCTAGATAAGAAAATATAATTATAACACTTTTACCTTGTTTTTTGCGTCTTTTTTAAATGATATTATATTAGAAAAACGGATATTATATCCATTGACATTATAATTATGCGTATTTTCCTGAAAATAGGGAATATATTCGAAAAAAACCAACTTCTGTATATCTTATATCATTTTTTCTATATTAGTCTATATTTTCAATCATTGCTATGATAACATTAGTATCTGAAAGTGGATGTCTTTATATTCTTATGCAATTATAATCCTAAAAATTAAACTTAATGGTAATAATGCCATCATTTATAGGAGATTTTAATGTTTTTTTCTTTTATAATGGTAATTATACCATCATTTTTATATTTTTTTGATGTTTTATCTTGCTTTTTACGATTGCTTAATCCACAAATTTATTAATAATTTACCTTTTTATTATAATTTTTTGTTGTAAATACTATATAAATTCTTATTAATTTTATAATTATTATCTTAAAATTCTGATTAGCGCTTTTTTCTTTCTATTATAAACAAAAAATATATAAATCTTGTTATAATTTATATGTTATTATTGAATATATGATCTTTAGAATGAGATATTCGAATATTATGCGATGTAAGAAAAGCATTCTTAAATAAAATTATACGCTAGAATATTGTTTTTTTATTCAAATTTAGAACTTTCATGATACAAAATACAGTTATCAAACTATTCAATTTTTCTTTTAAATCGGATACGAAATAGCATAACAAAAAGATCACAAATTACGATATATAATAACACAATAAATCGAAATTTATTATACTATATTTTTGAAGATTTTTTTACAAACTATTGTAATTTTTTTATATAAATTATTTATCTATAAATGTTCTTCCAATTTTATATAAATTTTGATTTGAAATCTATTAATTAATATATATCTATAAAAATCTTCATATTGGAAAAATTAGCAATAATAAATTCACATATGTTTATAATATATATTAAACTAGATTTTATAACTTTTAAAGAACTCTACATTGATTATTCTCTATAATTTACTAAACGATAAATATTTTTATACTGTTATATTATTTGTTAAAAAAAAGTAATAATATGACTTTTTTTACATTTTATATTATGTAAATTTCTATTATCTATTATAGCTTTGTTGGATATTCTCATATCAATAAATTTTAATTTTTTTAGGTTTTTTTTTCATTTATAGAAATATACTGGTTAAATCGACATATTTTTCGTGCTTAGTAATTAAAAATAGAAAATTAATTATATTTTTCTTTTAAGAAATGAAATTTTTAGATGAACATATAAATAGATCGAAAATACAAAAGATTTCATTTTCTCTTTTAGATAATAGATTTTAGAATACTAAGTAAATATACAGAGAAAAATGCACTAATATATGAATATTTAAATATATAAAACGTTCTTTGATAGAAAAATATATTGGATTGTCTTGTTTTAGTTCTTACGAATTGTAAGTTTATAACTTTTTTCTAGATTAATTTCGATATTTACACAGATATTTTGGTTTTTTTATATTATATAGATGATCTTCTACTTTTCTATTCTTATATTTTATCTTTTATGCTAAAATAATTAGCTTTTTTTCATGAAACAAATCGATTTTATTATAAATATCTCATGTGTTATGTTATATAAACAATTTTATATGCTATTTTAAATATAATCTGTCTGCAGAAAAAGATAGAACACATATATTAGAATACTTTCGTGGTAAATAGAAGACTCTATTGTCTTTTAAATATGGTTTTTTTGCTTTTAGCTGGATTCTGTCTACCGAAAAGTCGAATATGCAATGAAAATATGTCAGAAAGCTAAGAAAAAGCACGACAATTATAAAAATAGAAGAAAATACTGAATTTTTTACAGTTGAAAGATATAAAAATCATCATTTTGTGGATATATCTAGCCCACGGATTATGCTATATTTAAGTTTTTTTTTTGCCTTATTACGGATATTTTAGATACACTCTAGCCATGAGAATTCTATTAAATATGTTTTGTTATATGTTGTACATTATAAAAGATATATTTTGTAGTTTTTTGGTTCATTTCAAGTTTTATGTGTCGCCATATTGTTTTCTGTCTTCATAAAAAACCAAGACCAAGGACAGTTTGGTGATTAAAAGCTTTTGTTATGCTTCTAGAAATTTCTTTTATTGCAAATATTGATATTTTGTTGCTCTTCTCTACCACATAAGATTATGATTTGTTATATAATTTTACGAACAACGTAAAAAAAAGATTTTTGTTTCTTATTTTACAACCATTTCTAATCAAGAAACCTTCTATTACATAAATGAAAACAAAGAAAATTGTGTTTTTAATCTTTCTGTTTGTTTTTGAAACCTTTATATGAGGATTGAGGTCCCTAGTATTTTTCTTGATTTTAACGGCTTTTTTTATCTGTTACAATCTTTCATGTGTTATAAATAAGCAAAATATGGTTGTCACATCTATTTATATATATTTATCTAATTTTGTCTTGTTTTCAAAATTCAGTTGAATCTTTGCTGGTTAGAACCATATTTTTTCGTTTTTTTTCTTTTGAAAGTTCATTTATACTTTTCATTGAATATATTTATTATGTCGTAAAATCTTTGTTTAACACGAAAAACAGCTTTTTTTTCTTTTTGTTACATTTGATGCATGGTTGAAGTCTATTATTAGAATGCTTCTGATATACGAAATAGAAGATATTAAATTTGTTTTTTTAGCACTTAACAACTCTTTATGTATTGCAAGAACTTTTACCTAATAATTATATGCATAATCTAAATAGATTTTATACCTTTTTTTAATTTTATAGTTTTTTTTTCAGATTTGCACATGAATTTTAGCATAAAAAAATGTGATTGTGTTTATATATTCTTTCTTCTTGGTTTTTAAAACAAAAATATTCGATTTATTTTTTTACTTTTCTTGTAGAATTTATGAACAGAATTTTTTTTTATTTTATATGCATGATTGATCTGTATCTCAATAGATTATTTCAATAAACTATTCTTTCATAAGAAAACGTTTTTCTGATTTTATTTGCATCTCTATTAAAAGATAAACGTTCTAAAAAAATCTTTTTAATTTGCTTAATTATTAGTAATAAATAAATTTATGTTTATGAAATACATTTATTTATATTTTAATGTATTTTTTCGTGGTTCTGCATAGTTTGTTGAATAAAATCTTTATATCGATAAATGAATTTATGTTTATGAAATATATTTATTTATATTTTAATGTATTTTTTCGTGGTTCTGCATAGTTTGTTGAATAAAATCTTTATATCGATAAATGAATATGATCTATTGTAAGAACTTCTTAAAAAACAAAATTATGAGAAAGTTTATGCGTTCTATTATGTACATTTCACTATTCTTATATTTCTTCGTTTGCGATTCTTTTCTTAAGAAATTATTATTTTTTTAAGTTTTTTTTCTCTTTTTTTCTATGAAAAAATATATAATTAAATTATATAAGATTTTACCGTTTAGTTTTTTATATATGAAAATTCGTTCAGTTTATCTTTTATTCAGTTACTCAATTAAGAACAGTGTATTATAGATTGTGTGTATACTAGATTGAAAACAAATAAAACCTGTATCTATTTTCAATTTTATATCTCTATGTTTTCAATAATATTATATAAGAGTTCTGTACCATTATATTATTATCCATATATAAATTAATATCTTTGTGCATATTTTTCCTTGATTGCTTTTTTTAATATATAAATACGTAGTTAAGTGTATTATGTGCTGCTTAATTCGCATTTTATTTGGAAATATTTTCGTATTTTCATTATAAAAGGCGAAATTTCTCTTTCTGATATTATAAGTTTTTTAATATAAGAATAACAGGTTTTATCATGATGACCCTGTATTAATAAAAGATTTTTTATTTATATTTTCATATTTAATGTTTTGTAGATTTTTCCGTTGTGTATTATAATATGTTAGCTATCAAGAATAAAACTATTATATTTTAAGAAAGTTTCGTGTCAAAAAAAAATAAGATTTACTTCTTTGAAACATTTATTTTTATCTTTTTGCTAGATTTTGTCGCTTAAATAGCCACATGAAGTTTTGTATAATTTGTTCACTAGCAAATAAAGTAGATAATTATGGTATTTAATACACCATAGGAAATAAAAATGCAGTTTTTTATACTTATTTTTTGTTTAGAAAGACCTATTAAGTCACTAAATTAGCATAATTTCAAATTATTATGCCTTATGATATATGTTTTTGATACTCATTTTTTGTAATTAATACTCTGTGAATATAATTATGTTTTCGGTAAGCGTTATATAAAGATTATTTTGATCGCTTAAATGTCCATTTTATATTGACAAGTTGTTATAATTTTTTCTGTTTTCAAAAAAAACTTATACTAAGCATTTTGATATATTCCAGTATCGGTTTTTCTATATAAAAAACTCATATTATATAAAATATTAACAAAGAAAACGATCTACATTGACATAATCATTTTATTTTATAATTTTGTTGACAACGCAAAAAAAAAGATTTTTTTTCTTTTATGAAAACTATATTTTTTAAAAGAACTTATATAATGTATATAAAATTTAGTATATTCGAAGATTTTTGTCTTTTTTTTGTTTTTGAAACTTTTATGTGTGGATTTAGACCACTATTTTTTATCTCTATTTTAGTGGGTTTTTTATGTATAATTATCTTTTATAAATAAAAAATCGAAAATATATGGTTTGACACATAATAAGATTCATATTATATATTTGGAATTTTTATTTGAGAATTCAATAGAATGTTTAAGGGTCCTATTATTTTTTTCTTTTTTTTCTTTTGTATGATTATTATATAGCCTATTTAATCAATTTTTTTTATCATATTAAAACATCTTTATACAAAAAAATGTTATTCTTCATGTAATTTAATTTGATGTTCATTTAAAATAGATTTTAGCCAATTTTCTTAATAACGAAAATAAAGGGTGGATAATACTTAACTCGGAAATTTAATGTGTCTCATAAAGTAGAAAGTTTTTATGATATTATGTAAATAAGTATTATTGTTTATTTTCTTCTTCTTTTTTTATAATTTTAGGAAACTTTTGTGTAATTCTGATTCTCTAAAATGCTGATTTATTCGATATATAGTGGCACTGAGATAAAATTAAGACTATATAATACATTTTCATTGTATATTACACACTCTTGTCTATAATGTTTTGATAAAAAAAAGGCGCGATTTTGAGTCATAATATGTCAGTTCAAGTTAAAAAAACAAGATTTATTTTATGTGTTGAAATTAGAAGAAAAGCATTTTAAAGGATAATCAGATGATTGAAATACTATTTTGACGATATAGTCGGTCAAAAAGCTAAAAAGAGTAGTTAATTCTGTAAGATTGCTAAAAGAAAAAAATAACATTATTGGATTAAACTAAAGCAAGAAATCTTGTATTTAAATTCTTTGCATCTCAAATAGGTACTTCATTCATTGCTTATGCAAATAAGGCTATAGAAGAGTTTTCAAGTACTTCAGTTTGTTTAAAAAAGGTCGATTTTATAAAGGAAAGCTAGTTAAATATAATTTCTTTTGTATGTATTATAATTAAATTCTTTTTTTAGATATACCAATTTTTGTAATAAATAGATCTCCTGTTTAACTCTATTAACATTATTTAATAATACATTTACTGTGTACTTTATAATAGATTAGGCCTTTTTTGTGTTTTTTCATGTTTCAAAAAAGAAAATAGATACTAGAAAAATATATAGTAAAACTATATATATTGGATTTAATAGTAAAATATGTATTTTATAGAAAAAAATTATATTATATATATATATTAATTTATATTTAAAAGAACTTCCATTACAATAGATATTCTTTTTTTGCAATTACGATGCAATGAACACAATAATAGAGTCGCCCTTCTAGGGTAGGGGCGACTCTATTATTATATTTATCACACGTTTATAATTTTATTTTTATAATGTTTCGTTATTTAGTTAATCTTCATCTGATATTTTCTAGTTTTTTTGAATAATAATAAAAGCCATTGGTGTCTTTTATAAATTTAATAACCTTTTATCACTGATTTATTGTCAACAAAATATCAAAATATGTGCTAGATTGAAAATAAAACATTAATACGTCATATAATAGCAAGAATCAACCACTTGTCTCTTTGCGGATTATAAAATTTTATATATATTCTAAGGTTATATGCAATATGTAATAAATACATTTTTCGTCTTTTCCTGGCAGCTAAAAATCAGAATTCTTTATTATTTCCACTATCCTGATAATCATTATATAATTTTTGCATTTTAAATTTTTTATATATTGTTAATGGATAGATTGTTTACGAAAGTATATACATGTAATTTTTGATGCTTTTTTACTTTATAAAAGTTTACATGCATAGTGATGTAGAAGTCAATTCGATTCACATAAAAAATAAGTAATTCTGTGTTTTGTAGAAAAAATAAATAAATACAGGTAGTTATAAGAAACAATAAAAAAGAGGTTTTTTATGCAATAACTTCTGATACTATTTGAGGTTTTCCAAGTTTTAAAAAACAAACATTAAATAAATATTTTATCTATTATATCGTATTATGAGTTAAATATCTACAATTTAATAGTTTTCTTTTTCCTTGTTTTTGATTTTCTGTTTTATTTGCCTAAAAAACCCTATACTTAGTCTTATAGAATTAAAAGGTTTTTTTAAGTTGTTACGAATACTTAGTTTAGAATTACTCGTTTAACTATTTAATGATACATTAAATTACAATATAATATCTTCACTTCTATTATCTTTCTTATAAATAGGTTTATACATTACTAGTTAACTTTTTATATGTTTAACTATAGAAAAACGATTTTTTTGTGTTTAACTATAGAAAAACGATTTTTTTGTGTTTAACTATATATACTTTTATAGATTCTAACTCTTAAATTTTAAAAGACTGGGTTTATTCATATACATGATAGTCTTTTTTTATGCTCTTTGAATAACAAAAAAGATATTAATATGCTGAGAAACCTCTTTTAATTGTTCATTTATATTATTTTATGCATTATATGCAGATATACTTTTGAATAGAGTTAAAATGTTCATTTACATAAATATTTGATTTGAATTTCGTAATATATTGTTTTTATATTTATTCTCTAATCGATAATACTATTAAATTATATTAAATTTTGTATATGTTTTGTGTTTATATTTAAATAAAATCAAAAATCGAATGTTATTTTAGAATTTATTTGTTAAGATAAATGAATAAATTTAATGGTTTTTTTGAGAATCGATAAAAAGTAGAAATATTGTTATATTTTACAATATTTTACGTGTATTTTGTCTGCTTTTTATTATTATATTATTTTCCATTTTCTAAAAATCCAATACATATCTTTTCAAATGTGAACATAAATTTTATAAATCTAGATTTGAAAATTCATGGAATTATCTGCTCAAATGACGTAAACATTGAATTACCATACATTTACTGTTTCACTAGAATAGTATATTTGAATTTTATTATTTATAAAATTATATTTCAATAACATGATATATTCCGAAGATATATATTTTATAATAATTTTGGACGTGGGTTGAATATATTCATTTTTGAAATTTTTGAAAATTTTATTTGGATGAATTTTGTCAGAAGGTTCAAATTTTACAATGTGTATAGAGATGGGTTAAATAAAATTATTTTGGACTTTTTTTTCGTAAATTTTTTTTAACCAGATTCAATCGAAGGTTAAATTTTATAATAATTATAGACAAGGAAATAAATTAGATATACACTGTAAATAAACACCATTTGATATTAGAAATATACATTTATCGTTATATTTATATTTTTTACGTTTTTCATTGGAAATAAATGTATTTGTGTAATATTTGCTAACTATATACATAAATTTGTATCTTGGTACATTAATAATCTTTAGCTTCAATAATAAGTTTTATCTGCTATTATCATACCTGTTTTGTTTTATTTTCCCCTTTATAATCTTGATTTTTGTATTTATTTTAATAAGAATCTATATAATAGTTTTATGAGGTATCTTATACGAAATTAAATTTTTATTTTTTATATCACTGCTAATGCTAGATAAACTTTTATTTATAATAATTATTGTAAAGAGTTTATTTTTCTAAAAAAATTAGATTATTACTACTTTTAATGAATGTAAAATATATTAATCGTTATATTTTTTGGTTTTTATAAACCTGTGTTATATTCTCAGCATGTTTCTTTTGAATATGCAAAGACACAACTGATTATAAATGATTATTGATCAAAATTACCCCTTTTTCTAGATAAGAAAATATAATTATAACACTTTTACCTTGTTTTTTGCGTCTTTTTTAAATGATATTATATTAGAAAAACGGATATTATATCCATTGACATTATAATTATGCGTATTTTCCTGAAAATAGGGAATATATTCGAAAAAAACCAACTTCTGTATATCTTATATCATTTTTTCTATATTAGTCTATATTTTCAATCATTGCTATGATAACATTAGTATCTGAAAGTGGATGTCTTTATATTCTTATGCAATTATAATCCTAAAAATTAAACTTAATGGTAATAATGCCATCATTTATAGGAGATTTTAATGTTTTTTTCTTTTATAATGGTAATTATACCATCATTTTTATATTTTTTTGATGTTTTATCTTGCTTTTTACGATTGCTTAATCCACAAATTTATTAATAATTTACCTTTTTATTATAATTTTTTGTTGTAAATACTATATAAATTCTTATTAATTTTATAATTATTATCTTAAAATTCTGATTAGCGCTTTTTTCTTTCTATTATAAACAAAAAATATATAAATCTTGTTATAATTTATATGTTATTATTGAATATATGATCTTTAGAATGAGATATTCGAATATTATGCGATGTAAGAAAAGCATTCTTAAATAAAATTATACGCTAGAATATTGTTTTTTTATTCAAATTTAGAACTTTCATGATACAAAATACAGTTATCAAACTATTCAATTTTTCTTTTAAATCGGATACGAAATAGCATAACAAAAAGATCACAAATTACGATATATAATAACACAATAAATCGAAATTTATTATACTATATTTTTGAAGATTTTTTTACAAACTATTGTAATTTTTTTATATAAATTATTTATCTATAAATGTTCTTCCAATTTTATATAAATTTTGATTTGAAATCTATTAATTAATATATATCTATAAAAATCTTCATATTGGAAAAATTAGCAATAATAAATTCACATATGTTTATAATATATATTAAACTAGATTTTATAACTTTTAAAGAACTCTACATTGATTATTCTCTATAATTTACTAAACGATAAATATTTTTATACTGTTATATTATTTGTTAAAAAAAAGTAATAATATGACTTTTTTTACATTTTATATTATGTAAATTTCTATTATCTATTATAGCTTTGTTGGATATTCTCATATCAATAAATTTTAATTTTTTTAGGTTTTTTTTTCATTTATAGAAATATACTGGTTAAATCGACATATTTTTCGTGCTTAGTAATTAAAAATAGAAAATTAATTATATTTTTCTTTTAAGAAATGAAATTTTTAGATGAACATATAAATAGATCGAAAATACAAAAGATTTCATTTTCTCTTTTAGATAATAGATTTTAGAATACTAAGTAAATATACAGAGAAAAATGCACTAATATATGAATATTTAAATATATAAAACGTTCTTTGATAGAAAAATATATTGGATTGTCTTGTTTTAGTTCTTACGAATTGTAAGTTTATAACTTTTTTCTAGATTAATTTCGATATTTACACAGATATTTTGGTTTTTTTATATTATATAGATGATCTTCTACTTTTCTATTCTTATATTTTATCTTTTATGCTAAAATAATTAGCTTTTTTTCATGAAACAAATCGATTTTATTATAAATATCTCATGTGTTATGTTATATAAACAATTTTATATGCTATTTTAAATATAATCTGTCTGCAGAAAAAGATAGAACACATATATTAGAATACTTTCGTGGTAAATAGAAGACTCTATTGTCTTTTAAATATGGTTTTTTTGCTTTTAGCTGGATTCTGTCTACCGAAAAGTCGAATATGCAATGAAAATATGTCAGAAAGCTAAGAAAAAGCACGACAATTATAAAAATAGAAGAAAATACTGAATTTTTTACAGTTGAAAGATATAAAAATCATCATTTTGTGGATATATCTAGCCCACGGATTATGCTATATTTAAGTTTTTTTTTTGCCTTATTACGGATATTTTAGATACACTCTAGCCATGAGAATTCTATTAAATATGTTTTGTTATATGTTGTACATTATAAAAGATATATTTTGTAGTTTTTTGGTTCATTTCAAGTTTTATGTGTCGCCATATTGTTTTCTGTCTTCATAAAAAACCAAGACCAAGGACAGTTTGGTGATTAAAAGCTTTTGTTATGCTTCTAGAAATTTCTTTTATTGCAAATATTGATATTTTGTTGCTCTTCTCTACCACATAAGATTATGATTTGTTATATAATTTTACGAACAACGTAAAAAAAAGATTTTTGTTTCTTATTTTACAACCATTTCTAATCAAGAAACCTTCTATTACATAAATGAAAACAAAGAAAATTGTGTTTTTAATCTTTCTGTTTGTTTTTGAAACCTTTATATGAGGATTGAGGTCCCTAGTATTTTTCTTGATTTTAACGGCTTTTTTTATCTGTTACAATCTTTCATGTGTTATAAATAAGCAAAATATGGTTGTCACATCTATTTATATATATTTATCTAATTTTGTCTTGTTTTCAAAATTCAGTTGAATCTTTGCTGGTTAGAACCATATTTTTTCGTTTTTTTTCTTTTGAAAGTTCATTTATACTTTTCATTGAATATATTTATTATGTCGTAAAATCTTTGTTTAACACGAAAAACAGCTTTTTTTTCTTTTTGTTACATTTGATGCATGGTTGAAGTCTATTATTAGAATGCTTCTGATATACGAAATAGAAGATATTAAATTTGTTTTTTTAGCACTTAACAACTCTTTATGTATTGCAAGAACTTTTACCTAATAATTATATGCATAATCTAAATAGATTTTATACCTTTTTTTAATTTTATAGTTTTTTTTTCAGATTTGCACATGAATTTTAGCATAAAAAAATGTGATTGTGTTTATATATTCTTTCTTCTTGGTTTTTAAAACAAAAATATTCGATTTATTTTTTTACTTTTCTTGTAGAATTTATGAACAGAATTTTTTTTTATTTTATATGCATGATTGATCTGTATCTCAATAGATTATTTCAATAAACTATTCTTTCATAAGAAAACGTTTTTCTGATTTTATTTGCATCTCTATTAAAAGATAAACGTTCTAAAAAAATCTTTTTAATTTGCTTAATTATTAGTAATAAATAAATTTATGTTTATGAAATACATTTATTTATATTTTAATGTATTTTTTCGTGGTTCTGCATAGTTTGTTGAATAAAATCTTTATATCGATAAATGAATTTATGTTTATGAAATATATTTATTTATATTTTAATGTATTTTTTCGTGGTTCTGCATAGTTTGTTGAATAAAATCTTTATATCGATAAATGAATATGATCTATTGTAAGAACTTCTTAAAAAACAAAATTATGAGAAAGTTTATGCGTTCTATTATGTACATTTCACTATTCTTATATTTCTTCGTTTGCGATTCTTTTCTTAAGAAATTATTATTTTTTTAAGTTTTTTTTCTCTTTTTTTATATGAAAAAATATATAATTAAATTATATAAGATTTTACCGTTTAGTTTTTTATATATGAAAATTCGTTCAGTTTATCTTTTATTCAGTTACTCAATTAAGAACAGTGTATTATAGATTGTGTGTATACTAGATTGAAAACAAATAAAACCTGTATCTATTTTCAATTTTATATCTCTATGTTTTCAATAATATTATATAAGAGTTCTGTACCATTATATTATTATCCATATATAAATTAATATCTTTGTGCATATTTTTCCTTGATTGCTTTTTTTAATATATAAATACGTAGTTAAGTGTATTATGTGCTGCTTAATTCGCATTTTATTTGGAAATATTTTCGTATTTTCATTATAAAAGGCGAAATTTCTCTTTCTGATATTATAAGTTTTTTAATATAAGAATAACAGGTTTTATCATGATGACCCTGTATTAATAAAAGATTTTTTATTTATATTTTCATATTTAATGTTTTGTAGATTTTTCCGTTGTGTATTATAATATGTTAGCTATCAAGAATAAAACTATTATATTTTAAGAAAGTTTCGTGTCAAAAAAAAATAAGATTTACTTCTTTGAAACATTTATTTTTATCTTTTTGCTAGATTTTGTCGCTTAAATAGCCACATGAAGTTTTGTATAATTTGTTCACTAGCAAATAAAGTAGATAATTATGGTATTTAATACACCATAGGAAATAAAAATGCAGTTTTTTATACTTATTTTTTGTTTAGAAAGACCTATTAAGTCACTAAATTAGCATAATTTCAAATTATTATGCCTTATGATATATGTTTTTGATACTCATTTTTTGTAATTAATACTCTGTGAATATAATTATGTTTTCGGTAAGCGTTATATAAAGATTATTTTGATCGCTTAAATGTCCATTTTATATTGACAAGTTGTTATAATTTTTTCTGTTTTCAAAAAAAACTTATACTAAGCATTTTGATATATTCCAGTATCGGTTTTTCTATATAAAAAACTCATATTATATAAAATATTAACAAAGAAAACGATCTACATTGACATAATCATTTTATTTTATAATTTTGTTGACAACGCAAAAAAAAAGATTTTTTTTCTTTTATGAAAACTATATTTTTTAAAAGAACTTATATAATGTATATAAAATTTAGTATATTCGAAGATTTTTGTCTTTTTTTTGTTTTTGAAACTTTTATGTGTGGATTTAGACCACTATTTTTTATCTCTATTTTAGTGGGTTTTTTATGTATAATTATCTTTTATAAATAAAAAATCGAAAATATATGGTTTGACACATAATAAGATTCATATTATATATTTGGAATTTTTATTTGAGAATTCAATAGAATGTTTAAGGGTCCTATTATTTTTTTCTTTTTTTTCTTTTGTATGATTATTATATAGCCTATTTAATCAATTTTTTTTATCATATTAAAACATCTTTATACAAAAAAATGTTATTCTTCATGTAATTTAATTTGATGTTCATTTAAAATAGATTTTAGCCAATTTTCTTAATAACGAAAATAAAGGGTGGATAATACTTAACTCGGAAATTTAATGTGTCTCATAAAGTAGAAAGTTTTTATGATATTATGTAAATAAGTATTATTGTTTATTTTCTTCTTCTTTTTTTATAATTTTAGGAAACTTTTGTGTAATTCTGATTCTCTAAAATGCTGATTTATTCGATATATAGTGGCACTGAGATAAAATTAAGACTATATAATACATTTTCATTGTATATTACACACTCTTGTCTATAATGTTTTGATAAAAAAAAGGCGCGATTTTGAGTCATAATATGTCAGTTCAAGTTAAAAAAACAAGATTTATTTTATGTGTTGAAATTAGAAGAAAAGCATTTTAAAGGATAATCAGATGATTGAAATACTATTTTGACGATATAGTCGGTCAAAAAGCTAAAAAGAGTAGTTAATTCTGTAAGATTGCTAAAAGAAAAAAATAACATTATTGGATTAAACTAAAGCAAGAAATCTTGTATTTAAATTCTTTGCATCTCAAATAGGTACTTCATTCATTGCTTATGCAAATAAGGCTATAGAAGAGTTTTCAAGTACTTCAGTTTGTTTAAAAAAGGTCGATTTTATAAAGGAAAGCTAGTTAAATATAATTTCTTTTGTATGTATTATAATTAAATTCTTTTTTTAGATATACCAATTTTTGTAATAAATAGATCTCCTGTTTAACTCTATTAACATTATTTAATAATACATTTACTGTGTACTTTATAATAGATTAGGCCTTTTTTGTGTTTTTTCATGTTTCAAAAAAGAAAATAGATACTAGAAAAATATATAGTAAAACTATATATATTGGATTTAATAGTAAAATATGTATTTTATAGAAAAAAATTATATTATATATATATATTAATTTATATTTAAAAGAACTTCCATTACAATAGATATTCTTTTTTTGCAATTACGATGCAATGAACACAATAATAGAGTCGCCCTTCTAGGGTAGGGGCGACTCTATTATTATATTCATCACACGTTTATACTTTTATTTTGCATTTTTATGCTGATTTACAAATTTTATTTTTACAATGTTTCATTGATTAGTTAATCTTCATCTGATATTTTCTAGTTTTTTTGTATAATAATAAAAGCAATTGGTGTCTTTTATAAATTTAATAACCTTTTATCACTGATTTATTTTTAACAATACATCAAAATATGTGCTAGATTGAAAAATAAAACATTAATAAGATTTTTAATTGCAAGATTCAACCACTTTTCCTTTTGTGGATAATAAAATTTTATATATTCTAAGGTTATATGCGTAGAGTAATAAATACATTTTTCGTCTTTTCTTGGCAGCTAAAAATCTGGATTCTTTATAATTTCCATCTTCTTGATCAATATGAATATAATTTTACATTTTAAATTTTTTATATTTATTGTTAATGGAATATATTGTTTACGAAAGTATATACATGTAATTTTTGATGCTTTTTTACTTTATAAAAGTTTACATTTATTCGTGATGTAGAATTCATTTCAATTCACATAAAAAATAAAAATTTGTGCTTTTAGATAAGAAATAATAAAAAAGAGGTTTTTTATGCAATAACTTCTGATATTATTTGGGGTTTTCGATGTTGATAAATCAATAAACATTAGATAAATAGTTTATCTATTGTATTGTATTATGAGTTAAATCTTGACAATTTAATAGTTTTCTTTTTCCCTGTTTTTGATTTTCTGTTTGATTTTTCTATAAAATCCCATACTTAGCCTTATCTGAATAAAAGAGGCTTTTTATGTTGTTATGGATACTCAGTTTAGATCTACTTGCTTGACTATTATGAGATATATTCAATTGCATATTAATATCTTTACTTCAATCGTTTTTCTTGTAAAAAGTTTTATACATTACTCGTCAAATTTTATATGTTTAACTATTTAAAAACGATTATTTTATTTTGCTATAAATACTTTTATAGATTATATCTCTGAAATTTTAAAAGACCGAGTTTATTTATATGAATAATAGTCTTTTTTTCTGCTCTTTGAATAACAAAAAAGATATAAATATGCTGAGAAACCTCTTTTAATTGTTCATTTATATTATTTTATGCATTATATACAGATATACTTTTATTTAGAATTAAAATGTTCATTTACTAAAATATTTGATTTGAATTTCGTATTATATTGTTTTTATATTGATTCTCTAATCGATATAACTATTAAATTAGGATAAATTTTGCTAACGTTTTGTGTTTATATTTAAATTCGAATCAAAAATCGAATGTTATTTTAGAATTTATTTGTTAAGATTAATGAATGAATTATATGTTTTTTTTGAGAAACGATAAAAATTAGAAAGATTGTTATATTTTACACAATTTTATGTGTATTTTGTCTGATTTTTTTTATTATATTATTTTCCATTTTCTAAAAATCCAATACATATCTTTTCAAATGTGAACATAAATTTTATGTTTCTAGATTTGAAAATTCATGGATTTATCTGCTCAAATGACGTAAATATTGTATTTCCATACATTTACTGTTTCACTAGAATATTATATTGGAATTTTATTATTTATAAAATTATATTTCAATAACATGATATATTCCGAAGATATATATTTTATAATAATTTTGGACGTGGGTTGAATATATTCATTTTTGAAATTTTTGAAAATTTTATTTGGATGAATTTTGTCAGAAGGTTCAAATTTTACAATGTGTATAGAGATGGGTTAAATAAAATTATTTTGGACTTTTTTTTCGTAAATTTTTTTTAACCAGATTCAATCGAAGGTTAAATTTTATAATAATTATAGACAAGGAAATAAATTAGATATACACTGTAAATAAACACCAATTGATATTAGAAATATACATTTATCGTTATATTTATATTTTTTACGTTTTTCATTGGAAATAAATGTATTTGTGTAATATTTGCTAACTATATACATAAATTTGTATCTTGGTACATTAATAATCTTTAGCTTCAATAATAAGTTTTATCTGCTATTATCATACCTGTTTTGTTTTATTTTCCCCTTTATAATCTTGATTTTTGTATTTATTTTAATAAGAATCTATATAATAGTTTTATGAGGTATCTTATACGAAATTAAATTTTTATTTTTTATATCACTGCTAATGCTAGATAAACTTTTATTTATAATAATTATTGTAAAGAGTTTATTTTTATAAAGAGATTATATTATTACTACTTTTAATGAATGTAAAATATATTAATCATTATATTTTTTGGTTTTTATAAATCTGTGTTATATTCTCTGCATGTTTCTTTTGAATATGCAAAGTCACAATTGATTATCAATAATTATTGATCAGAATTACCCCTTTTTCTAGATAAGAAAATATAACAATAATACTTTTACCTTGTTTTTTGCGTCTTTCTTAACTGATATTTTATCAGAAAAACGGATATTATTTGCATTGACATATTAATTATGCGTTTTTCCTGAAAATAGGGAATATATTCATAAAAAAAACCAACTTCTGTATATCTTTTATCATATTTTCTATATTAGTCTATATTTTCAATCATTGCTATGATAACATTAGCATCTGAAACTTGATGTCTTTATATTCTTATGCAATTATAATCCTAAAAATTAAACTTAATGGTAACAATGCCATCATTTATAGAAATTTTAATGTTTTTTTCTTTTTCAATGGTAATTATGCCATCATTTTTATAGTTTTTTGATGTCTTGTCTTGCTTTTTACGATTGCTTAATCCACGAATTTATTAATAATTTACCTTTTTATTTTAATTTTTTGTTGTAAATGCTATATAAATTCTTATTAATTTTATAATTATTATCTTAAAATTCTGAACAATGCTTGTTTTTTTTCTATTATAAAAAAAAAATATATAAATCTTGTTATAATTTATATGTTATTATTGAATATATGATCTTTAGATCGAGATATTCGAATATTATGCGATTAAGAAAAGCATTCTTAAATGCAATTATACGCTAGAATATTGTTTTTTTATTCAAATTTAGGTTTTTCTAGATACAAAATACAGTTAACAAACCATTCAATTTTTCTTTTAAATCTGATATTGACAATGAATAACAACAAAGAACAATAATTAAGATATATAAGAACACAATAAATTTTGATTTATTTTATTATATTTTTGATGATTTTTTTACAAACTTTTGTACCTTTTTTATATAAATTATATATCAGAAAATGTTCTTCTAATTTTATTTAAATTTTGATTTAAAATCCATTAATTGATGTATATCCATAAAAATCTTCATATCGGAAAAATATGCAATAATAAATTAACATATGTTTATAATATATATTAAACTAGATTCTATAATTGTTAAAGGACTCTACATTGATTATTCTCTATAATTTCTAAAAAGATAAATATTTTTATACTGTTATATTATTTGTTAAAAAAAAGTAATAATATGACTTTTTTTGAATCTTATATTATGTAAATTTCTATTATCTATTATAGCTTTGTTACATATTCTCTTATCAAGGAATTTTAATTTTTTTAAGTTTTTTTTTCATTTATAGAAATATACTGGTTAAATCGACACATTTTTCGTGCTTAGTAATTAAAAATAGAAAAATCATTATATTTTTCTTTTAAGAAATAAGATTTGCTGATGAAAATATAAATAGATCGAAAATACAAAAGAATTCATTTTCTCTTTTAGATAATAGATTTTAGAATACTAAGTAAATATACAGAAAAAAAGAACTAATAAACGAATATTTTCATATATACTACGTTCTTTGATAGAAAAATATGTTGGATTGTCTTATTTTAGTTCTTATGAATTGTAAGTTTATAAATTTTTTGTAGCTTTATTTCCATATTTACACCAAAATTTTGGTTTTTTAAAGTTTTATAGGCGATTCTCTACGTTTCTGATCTTACTAATGAATCTTCTATGTATAAATAAATAGATTTTTTCATGATAAATTTATGATAAAAGTCGATTTTTTCATAAATATTTCATGTGTTATGTCATAGAAACAATTTTATATGCTAGGTTAAATATAATATCTCCGCAGCGAGAAGAAAAAACACATATATTAGATTACTATCGTGGTAAATAGAAGACTCTATTGTCTTTTAAATATGTTTTTTTTTGCTTTTAGCTGGATTCTGTCTACCGAATGTCGAATATGCGATCATAAATATGTCAGAAAGCTAAGAAAAACCACGACAATTATCTAAATAAAAGGAATAAAAACATTTTGCAAAGTCGATAGATATAAAAATCATAATTTGTGGATATATCTAGCCACCGAATTAGCTATATTTAAACTTTTTTCCTCCTTATAACGGATATTTTAGAATCTTTCTAGCCATATGAATTACAATAAATATGTTTATGATATATGTTTGACATATGAAAATATATTTTTTGTAGCTTTTTGGTCTTTTTTCTGTTTTATGTTGCGCCATATCGTATTCTGTCTTCATAAAAAACCTAGACCAAGGACAGTTTGGTGATTAAAAGCTTTCGTTTATCTTTTAAATATATCTTTTTGTGCATATATTGATATTTTGTTGCTCTTTCATACCACATACAATTATGATTTTTTTTCTTATAATACAACCATATATTCTTGAGAAACGTTCCATTACACATTAGAAAACAAAGAAAATCATGATTTTACCTTTGTATTGTAATTTAAAACCTTTATATGAGGATTGAGGTCCCAATTTTTTTTCTGAATTTTAATGGCTTTTTAACCTGTAATTATCTTTCATGTGTTATAAATAAGCATAATATGTTCGTCACATCTATTTATATATATTTATCTAATTTTATCTTGTTTTGATAATTCCGTTTAATCTTTGCTGGTTAGAACCATATTTTTTCGTTTTTTTTCTTTTATAAGTTATTTATATTTTTCATTGAATATATTTATAATGTCGTAAAATTATTGTTTAACACGAAAAACAGCTTTTTTTTTCTTTTTGTTACATTTGATACATGGTTGAAGTCTATTATTATTATGCTTCTGATATATTAAATAGAAGATATTAAATGTGTTTTTTTAGCACTTTAACGCTCTTTTTGTATTGCAAGAACTTTACCTTATAATTATATGCAGAATCTAAATAGATTTTATACCTTTTTTTAGCTTTATAGTTTTTTTTTGTGGTTTTTTTTCCATCGCAATACTAACCCTTTCTGGTCATATTCTAACAGAATAGCCAATTTACTTGTATTATTTAGTCTTTTATTGACATTAAATATTTTTCCCGATAATACATGTCAGTAAAATTTACATAATAGTAGTGTTAAATCTATCCTCTAGAAGAAGAAAAACATTAGATTTTGCTAAAAAATGTACCATGTTGTTGTAAAAAGCTTTTGGTATAAATTATATGTGATACTTTGACATATAATAGTGAGCCCACAATGGCTATATAAATCGTTAATAATCTTTCCACATGGCAAAAAAAATTGTAATTTTATATTTTTTTTGACCAAAAAAACTACTCATACTATTTTAAAAACATTTTTATTATTGTTTTTGGTAAATTATATTGTAGAATAGTTATTTTATTGGTGACGTATCTGCCGCTAGTAATATAAAAAAAAACCCTTTAGGACACTATGGTATTATAAATGTACCTTTTTGCGTTTTTTTTAAAGAATTTATGCTATATGTCATTATTTCTAGCCATAGGATTTATATAAAAGTCGAGACATTTGTTAACAGCTATAAGGAAAAAAATTGAATTTTCTACTAAATATTCTAATTTAATAACGTATTGTTGGAAAAAAAACTTTAAGTTTATTTTATGGTGATATTTATGTTCTAAGTACATCTATAAGCTGTGCTGTTCAGTACACTAGCGGCAAAAAAAAGATAAATTTAAGGATATTTTACATCTAAAAAAATACGACTATAGTTTTTATATAGTATTTACAAACACATTTCGTCTATTTTGTCTAACAAAAAAATATAAGAGGTGTTAAATTTTAACATTGACCGATGGAAAACATGATATTTATGGATTTATTATTCTAACATAATCCGAAAAAATAGAAAAATCATAAAGAAAATTATTGGTTTGATCTAAAAATATAAAAGCAGTATAAGTGAAGCTAAATCTTTCATCTAGCGACAAGAAAAAAGATGGATTTCGGGAAATTTTGTTTTATTATTAATACGTTAGAAATTGATCATACTGTTAAATCAAAATCTTTTGAACATTCATATATAATATGTGGGTATATAGGTATTGTATAAGCCATCAAGGAGCTGATTAAAAAGAAATAAGATATAAAATGTTGTGCTTTTTAGTAACTTAGTCTGGATTCCATCTTTCAATTTTAAGTTTTTTAATGGTTACTAATATAGTATCGAAGTTGTTCATTAGAATGTTTTGTGCTTTTTTTATTTTGAATTGCACTCACAAAAGGATAAGAAATCGTAGTTAGTCTATTGTTTTATTTCATGTTTAAAAGGTGCATCATAATAAAGAGAAAAAAGATATAATATCTTATAAAAGAAAAAAGATTAATATCATATTAAAGATAAAAGATATAAAATCATCCTTTTTATAACAAATAGAAAAAAGTAAAATGTTAGATTATAATGTTTTTTTTGGTAAAAATTCGATAATTTTTTTATATAAATTTATTTTAAATGGTTCTATTATGCAAATAGATTTATTTTTGCTTAATTACACTGCAATTAACACAATAACAGAGTCAACTTTCTTTGCTATAGGGCGACTCTACTATTATATTTAACACATGTTTTTGATATTTTGCACAAGTATCTTTTGCTCATTTGTCTATGAATCAGCATTGTTTGGATTTAAGATCAACGAGTTTTCCTAAAAAAAATATCTTGTTTTTGATTTTTTATCAGTTTTTACATTTTTTGAATACTCATTGTGCATTTTTAAACAATAAAATAAATGTTAGATTATATGACTTATATAACAAATAATTTGAATAATCTAATCTTCACATACTTAAATTTTCCTTTATAATATGTATATTCGATTAATAATAGCAAAAATGTAGTCAAAACTACTGTAGTATATTATTAGGCAGCTAAAGATCATCTTTGTTATTTTTTAATAATTAAAGTTTTTCTTGATAATTATACTTGGTTTTTCTGTTTCAAGTTTTTTTTCTATTCAGATCTTTATTTCGAATGCATATTTTTCAAATAATTTAAATTGTAAGTTTTTATTCTTTTTTATATCTTAAAATTTTATTATTATTTATATTACAGACTTTTTTTATTTACTAAAAAAATCCTAATAGTATAGAAAAAAATGACAATAACAAGTTTAGACATACAATAAACAATAAAAATAGCATATTGTAGTTTTAAGAAGCAATAGATAATGTTTTTTTTGCCATATTTTTTGCGATAATTCAAAGTTTTACTTGATTATAAGTAGAAAAAAAACTTATTTTATTCATATTTTGTTGCTTCTTGTGAGTGCTACATAAAAATCTAATGTTTTTCTAGTTTTATCTGTTTCTGATGATCAGTTTGGTCATCTTTGAAAATCACAGACTACACCCTATCTAAGTAAATCAAAGTCCTATTCCCGTCGTTTAAACTAACTTATATGCGAATATTATGGGTATAAAGACTAGGTTTATTTTATTTTTAATCTTAATTATCGATGTAGATTACTAAAAGGATTGCATTTGTTTAAATATTACAAAGAGAATACTTTTGTTGTTTTTTTTATATCCGTTTTTGACGATTCACATTGGTTCTTCGGGTTTTTTTTTATAGCCGACTATATCCATATTCAGTAATGTTTTCTTTTGCCTGATGTGTGAGCTTACTTAAAAAAGGTTTAATTGAAAAAAAAAACTCTTTTTTGTTTGTCTTTTTATTTTTTTTTAAGTCGTTGAATGGCATTAATTTAGTATAGTATAAAACACCAATTAACTTTTTTATTTGAATATAAGTTTGTAATATTCTGTTTTTACATTTCGTTCTTATCAATATAAGCTATATACGATTCGTGTATATATTTATGTTTTATTTTAAATATACAGTTTTTTAGTCCAAATACATATATATTTTTTTCTGATTTTATTCTTTTCGTGTATATATATTCAAATGTGTATGATAAATTTTATTTTAGCTTGACGTAAAAACGAGGAAAATGAGCAATTTTTTTATTATTATGTTCTATTATACAAATAATTTTAGACATTTTAGACAGATTTTGTCCTCTTTTATTATAAACAAAACTTTATATAGGTAGTTATCTTCCATTACTGAATTATAATGATATCTTTCAACACGAGAATCTAAATATAAGTAATTATTTGTTATAAAAGTCATATTTATGTGCATAGTTATGTTTTGTAATATTGAATTTCTATACTTTGACTGCTTTAACGGGATATTATTAAGGTTTTTTTTATTGACTTGTTATCTAGCTAGAGATAATCTTAATATTCTTCTTCTATAATAATTGTACTCTTGGCATTCGTGGAACATATAAGAACAATAATTTGCTGTAAATGCTATTTATAATAGCTAAAATCGAAATTCGATACTTGTTTTTCAAGTTAATTTTTTTTTATTTTAATAAAGAATACAAAATATATATGTTACTTTAGATTCAATTAGTATCGTAATCTACAATTGAACTTGTGCTTCTATAAGACTTTTAATCTTATATTGTCATTATCTATCTTGTTTTTTTGCAAACAATCATCTTAGTTTTTATTTTTTTCTTTCTAATAACCTAGTATAGTCATGTTAGATATTGTTACTATATATAATACTTAAATATGTTATATTGTTATCATCAAAAACTGCAAAAAATAACTCGTATATGTACGTTTTATTGCAAAGAGAGGAATGATCTAAAGCAAATATATTATACAGAACTTATGAAAAGAGAAAAAAAATATGAATCGTATAATTTTTTAGTTTTTATTACCTGTTATATATTCTCAACAGGCTTCTTGTATATATACAGAAACAAAACTGGTCAACAATGATCGTTGAGCAAAATTACCCCTTTTTCTAGAGAAGAAAAAATGATAATAAGATTTTTTTTCTATGACTTTTTCGTCTTTTTTACCACATTTTTATATATAAAACTAGTATTCTATTTATTTAGCTATTATTATAGCGTTTTTTTTCCTGAAATATGACTTATATTTGGAAAAAAAAAGCTAGATCTGTATGTAGTTTACTTATTTTCTATTTTAGTTTATATTCTAAATCATCACTATGATAACATTAAAATCAGAAAGTTGGTATTTTTATCTTTAAATGCTAACAATAATATCCTTAAAGATTTAAATCCGTAAAAAATATTACATATTGTTAGCACTGACATTATATTTTTTGTTTTATTTTTTTCACAATTATCTATTTTTTACGTAATTTTATAGTATAACTCATATAAATTCCGGTTTTGTAGCTATTTTTCTTGGTTTTTGTAAATAAAAAATGTCCTTTTTCTCTTTTCTTTTGTGCCTAATACTTCGAAATTCTAGATTTTGCATGTTTTTTTTCTATTTTAATAATATATTTGTTAGATCCATTTTACAATTTTTGTTATTATAGAGTATATCATCTTATAATCGAGAAGTTCGAATATTATTCGATGCATAAAAAATGGTCTTTTCAAACGAAAATATACACTAGCAAACTTGCATTGGTATGTCATATTTGTCCTCGTCTTGGTAAAACAGTTTTATAAATTTAAAAGAGTGAATGTATTCTTTCAAATAAGTTGACAAAAAAAATTACAAAAAATAATAAATTCCGTATATGAATAATATCTCAAAAAAGGTTTTTTTTTTAAAAGATTTTCACAAGAATTTTAGCATAAGAATATGTGATTGTGTTTATATATTCTTTCTTGGTTTTTAAAACAAAAATATTTGATATAATTTTTTACGTTTCTTTAAGAATTTATGAACAGAATTTTTTTTTATTTTATATAAATGATTGATATTCATCTCAATATATTGTATTCAATAATCTATTCTTTTCTAAGAAAACGTTTTTCTGATTTTATTTGGATCTTTATTAGATGATAAACGTTCTAAAAAATTGTCTTTTTTATTTGCTTTATTATTAGTAATTAATGAATTTATGTTATTGAAATACATTTATTTATATTTTATAGTATTTTTTGGTGGTTCTCATTGCTTGTTAAATAAAATCTTTATATCGATAAATAAATATGATCTATTGTAAGAACTTCTCTAAAAAACAAAATTATGGAAAAGTTTATGCGTTTTATTATGTAAATTTCAGTATTCTAGTATTTCTTCGTTATAGATTCTCTTCTTAAGAAATTATTATTTTGTTAGGTTTTTTTTTCTTTTTCTATATATGAATATACAATTTAATTATATAAGATTTTACAGTATAGTTTTTTATCAATGAAAATTTTTTCAGTTAATCTTCTAACTCAGTTACTCTCGTAATAAATGTATATTTTAGATTGTGTGTATACTAGATTGAAAACAAATAAAACCTTTTTCTATGTTCAATTTCGGATCTCTATGTTTAGAATATAATCATAGATTTATGTACCATTATATTATTATCCATATATAAATCTATATCTTTGTTTATATTTTTACTTGATTGCTCTATTTTTAATGTATAAAAACGTAGTTAAGTTTATTTGTGCTGCTTAAAATGCATTTTTTTCAACTAAACTTTCGTATTTTGATTAGAAAAGGCGAAATTTATCTTTCTGATATTACAAGTTTTTAATATAAGAATGACAGGTTTTATCATGATGACCCTGTATTAATATAAGATTTTTAATATATATTTTCATATTTAATGTTTATTAGTTTTTCCGTTGTGTATAACAATATGTTAGCTATCAATAATAAAGATATTATATTTTAAGAAAGTTTCGTGTCAAAAAAAAATAAGATTTACTTCTTTGAAACATTTATTTTTATCTTTTTGCTAGATTTTGTCGCTTAAATAGCCACATGAAGTTTTGTATAATTTGTTCACTAGCAAATAAAGTAGATAATTATGGTATTTAATACACCATAGGAAATAAAAATGCAGTTTTTTATACTTATTTTTTGTTTAGAAAGACCTATTAAGTCACTAAATTAGCATAATTTCAAATTATTATGCCTTATGATATATGTTTTTGATACTCATTTTTTGTAATTAATACTCTGTGAATATAATTATGTTTTCGGTAAGCGTTATATAAAGATTATTTTGATCGCTTAAATGTCCATTTTATATTGACAAGTTGTTATAATTTTTTCTGTTTTCAAAAAAAACTTATACTAAGCATTTTGATATATTCCAGTATCGGTTTTTCTATATAAAAAACTCATATTATATAAAATATTAACAAAGAAAACGATCTACATTGACATAATCATTTCATTTTATAATTTTGTTAACAACGCAAAAAAAAAGATTTTTTTTCTTATATGAAAACTATATTTTTTATGAGAACTTATAAAATCCATATAAAATAAAGTATATTCAAAGATTTTTGTCTTTTTCTTGTTTTTGAAACTTTTATGTGTGGATTTAGACCACTATTTATTATTTTTATTTTAGTGGGTTTTTTATGTATAATTATCTTTAAGGAAAAAAAAATCATAAATATATGGTTTGACACATAATAAGATACATATTCTATATATTTTATTTTTATTTGAGAATTCAGTAGAATGTTTAAGGGACCTATTATTTTTTTTCTTTTTTTTCTTTTGTATGATAATTATATAGGCTATTCAATCAATTTTTTAATCATATTATTATTGTTTATGACTGATAATATATTGAAGTAAGATATTTACAAAATAGTATGCACAGCTATTAATATGAAAATTACGAAAAAAAATCTTAATACTGAATTCATATAATAATATAATTGAATATGCGCAAATATTCTGAATAGAAATCAAAAATTGAAGTTTGTATGCAAAAACAATAAAATGCATAAAAAAACTATTATTGTATATAAATATGTTTGCACAAATAAAAAAATTACTCTTAGAGAAGACAAAATAATAAAGAATGTTTTAATTGTCTCGGCATATCTAAAATATGTAAATCAATAAAACTTTACTTTTTTGATGATTTTAAGATACTAACAGCGTTTATGATAATTTTTTGATATCGATTTATGCAATTTGAATTAAGAACAATATTATAGCCATAAGTCGAGAAGCGATAAATATTTTGATATAAGAGACGGATTATCTTTAGTCTTTTTGTGTTTAAACGAATGAATTTTTCTATTTACCTCTACTTTTTTCTTTTTATATCTTTTTTGCCTTTTATGCTACTGATGGTTGATATATGTATATGGATTAAATGAAAACTATTAATTCTGAATATATTTAAATCTAATAAGTAAAAAACAAAATGATCTTTCATATTTATAATGTTCTATAATTCTGTATTATATAACAAAAACCAATAATTTATAGTGCAGAAAAACCCAATGTATTATACCACGTATATAAATAAAAAGTAAATTTAAAAACAAAAATTATATGCTCAGCTGTATGAGATGTATTTTTTTGATTTTTACGCAAAATAATATAAAATCTTTAATTTTAGCATTGTTTTACGTCAAAAAAAGACTAGCTGTTATCGAAATTAATTATTCAATGTAACATTATATATGCAAATAAAATATCTTTTATCAAGTTTTATGCAACAAAAGTCATTGAAACAATCAAGGTACATTAAAGATAAATGTATGCAAACATATAAATCATATGAGAAACGAAAGGAAATAAAATAATAATTTTTAAATAAAATATACATTATTTTAGATAGTAACGTGTTATATATATACACTCAAGGCAAAATAAATTAATTTTCGGATTTTATAATCTTTAATTAGGATTTTAATGTAAAAATTAACAATAAATAATATCATTAACAACCCAATGAATATTTTTATTAGAAGGAAGAAAATATATAAATGAATCAAATATTTTGGCATAATAATGTATATTTGCTATCAATTTTAAACTGACTTGCAGATAAAAACCAGAAATAATCTTTAGGCGAATTTAATAATAAAGGCATTTTTCGCTATAAATGATGTTATGTATACTCTAAGATAGATTTAACATGCAAATCACATTTTTGTTATCATAAAATGTTACGATGACATTTAGTAGAATCCTTTGCATTTTAAAGTCTATTTTCACAACCAAAATAGTGGATATACAGTTTCTTGTTATTATTGTCCATGGGTTTCTAAAAGACATCAATGTGCTCTAAAATACATATTTATGTTTAATCTATCCATATATAAATAAATATCCATAAAAAGCCTATTCTGTGTTAAAGAGTGTTTCCAAGTCTATTTGTATGCTACTAAACGGACAGAATGTTCTTTCTGAATCCACACAATATCCGAAAAAAGCCTATGTTTGCACATACATGTTCTAAGATGATATTAATTTACAATATTGTATCTGAAAAAAATAAAATTTATATACAATATATCCCATTTATGCGCTTTATTAAACAATGACAATAAATCATTTCAAAATAATTTTCAATAAATGTAAAAGGTATAATTTCAGATAAAATAAGTATTCTTGTGATAAATTTCATATGTTTATTGCACTTAAAGCATTGAAATTGCATTGGAAATAAAAAAAAATAATCTACACATATTCTTTTTTTATATTTTGAAGCAAATATATGTTCCCTATTATAAAATTATATGATTTAAATAAAAACAAGCTTAAACCTTAATTTATTATATAATTCAAAAATAACAGCTGTTTTTATGAATTTTGTATTGAGCTTACTTTACTTAAACTATTATTTTGTTTTCACAAAATTTTTAATAAATACAATTAAACTACAAAGTTTTTTTTAGTAATCTAATTTAAGCATTACTTTATATTGCAAACTATAAACATAAACTTAAAAAAAATATTTTTAAAAAGCAAGCACTGATAATCTGTATTCTATGAGCAATAATAATTTAGAAGCACAAATTACATTAAAAACTAGTATTGTAGATTCCAACGTGACGAATCTGTTTTTTATAATAGAAATATAGATTTTAATTTATAGAACAAAAATTTGTATAGTTATATTTACAAGTATCTGTAGCCCAAAAAATTGTTCAATAGCGATTTTAAAATGAAAAATCAGATAATTGTATTAAAGAAAGGCAGTGTTTCTGGTCATATGTATTCGCTTATTTTGCTTTTTATTATATATGTCATAACATGAATTTTTATTTAAATATACTTTTTATATATCTTACTACTAAGTTATTAAAATTGATTGTTTTCTATCTTGTATCTATATTCTTCTTTTTATGATTTAACTTCTTCTAATTTAAATTTGTTTCACAATATAATTAAATTTTGATAATTATTTCAGTTATTAATTAGTTTATGAACAAATTTTATGACAGTATATTATATGCAGATTTACAGATATAGACAAAGTTTAGTATATAAATTGTAAGAATTAATTATAATAGCAAAATTACATAAATAACAACATTTTTAGCTCAAATTGTTATATAAAACACTGACACATGCATAAAAAAGCTTATTTATCAGATATTGATAATAACCCTAGTTAGAGATTCATATGATCAGCAATAAACATAATTATAAAATATTAAAAAAAAATAAGCGAATATTAGAAGCCTTACATTCATAAAATGCATACATAAATTATTACCGTTTTTTAGTAATGTAATTTTTTTGATATGCTTTAATTATGTTTTGTAATTTGTCATAAATAGCAATTTAAATTACTCTAATATTTATTATTATTAAATGACCTATAAAGGAATTTTTTTTGGTGGTATAATTTTTTGAAAGGTGAATTTTATGAATGTATAATTTTTTGAATGGATATTTTTTTATCATATCTCTTTTTGATTGTATCGATATACATAACAAAATGCTTTATCAATAAATATAATTTATAAAGTAGCAAAAAACTGTAATCTGAAAACTTAATACATAGTCTTTTTGCCTGATGAGTATATGCTTCGGTCCATAAAAAATGAAAGTAATTATTGATGATAAATTAGAAATTTGTGTGAATCAGGGTACTTGTGTCCATAACATATCATTTGATGGATAAATTCTGTGCGATACAACGATTACCGTCTCTATATTTGTTTGAATATCAAACGGCAACTAGATACAATGCAGGACGAAATGCTGTCTTTACCCTTCTAGTTTTGTTAATCAATCGTTGGTAAAAATTATATAAATATTTTGAAATCTTTCATAATTCTTGCATAATTTATAAATCAATATAGGCAAGATAATATGAATATTCTATTTCACAGGATATTTTTATACACACAAATACATATCGAATATCACAACAAAAAAAATCGTAAACATAACAGCACAGATTCATAAACAAATTTGATGCCGTCTTAGGGTACTTATATTATACATAAAAAAGCACATCATCAAGCTAGGAATTTGATTCATCATAGCACAAAAAATAGACAGATAATATCATAGCACAACTTTCACGATCAATTGATAGACATAAAAAATCAAAAATAAAGAAATGTATACACTCCTCTTGAAATAACATCACAATAAACAACAGAGCTATATAGCACAAAAATCTAGGATCTAAAACTGAAATCTTACGCAATAAAGAGCAAACATAGAAAAAATTACAAATCACAAAGCAGACATTCGTAATATGTGTATAATTTAACTCTAAACGAAAATGAACTACAGAAGCTGACATAATAATCACCCTATGAAAAAACAACAAACTCACGATTCATGATAGGATAAAAAAAAAACAAACTGAATATATAAATATCACCCAAAATTTCAATTCAAAGATTTGAAATGCGCAACAAACCAAAAATTCTCCACGTAAAAATACAACACACTATAAATGCATAATAAAAATATATTCTTAACTATCCTACACGGCAATAAGCGGGTTTATTACATAAAAATAAATATCGCGAGACACAGCAAACAACACAAAAATATATTAACGAAATCAATTTACACCAGATAACAGCGAACACTACAAAGAAGAAAAAGCAGTCTAATTAAGACAGATAAATTAAAATGAAAACAAAAAAAACATCGACTTTTAAAAAAGCAAACACGCAAAAAAACACTCAAGAATCCAGCTTAGTTTATACACCGGGTAAAGATGTATAAAATCCAATTCACTATATTGGGAAGCATCTATAAATTCAATAGCAGAGACCTAACTTTATATCTTAGAAAATAATACATTATTCGTAATTTCAATACGTCCTCAAGATTGTATTAAGTACCCAACAGAAAACATAGAGCAATAACACAATACTAACACAATCAATAATCAAACACTAGCCACCAAACAACAAACAAGCACTGCAACAACTAACTAACACAATACTATGCAGAGACACACAAAAAATGCAACAAACACATGTCAAACCTTCACACAAATTATCTATGTAGCAAAAAAACACCATAATCTTATCAAGACTAATCTAATATATATTCGTATATATATCACTTTATAACATCAAAAAGACATACAACAAATATTATGCAAACTACAACTTCAGCAACACAAATGAAAGCATAATAACACATAAACACAAAAAATAGATATCAAGATGATGTTTTGTGTATAATATAAAGCTCACAGTTCTTACGCAACTATATGCAACGAAAAGCAAAGGAACGCACGTCTCCAAAAGTACTGATATTCATTATTTAACTGTTCCATAAATCTCATATCTAGACATAAGATAATGCTTTAGATACGTAACAATTTCATGTTTAACAAGGTTTTAGATTGAATAGGCGTCTGAGTTTACATATATCTTTGTCACAAAACCCGTTGCTTAATACTTTCTGAAATTATCATATCGCTATACTGCGTTTCTAGTATAGCCCGTTATACATTTGTACTTTTTTGATTCTATAGATCCAAGAAAATATTTAAAACATGCAACACACCTCTGTCTTATCATTTTATATCCGCATCATTTTTCTTTCTGATTCATGTAATTTAAAGGGTGTTAAAATTATTTGGAAAAGGAAATTAATTATAATTTATATCAAGAAGTATATTAAGCAAATAATTTTTTTGTTACGAAAATATGTGCAGAATAAAGGTATATATAGAACTTAATATCAATAATACATTATTTTTTATCTTTAGTATTAAATATTGTAGTCAATTGTTCAACTTCAATAAGTTCTCGAATACATATGTTATTGATAAATATAAGAATAAAGATTAGCTGTAAAATAAAATATTGTGCAACAGAGTTGTTATTAATCTATAACCACACGTATTTATTTTGTATTTGAGAACATTTTATATTTTGAAAATTATAGCCTAAAGGAGATGTTTTCTTTATTTCCATGTTAGCTACATACAACACAAGATGCCAAGATGTTTATTTATTTTAACTATATAAATTCGAATTTAAGGCGCGTCTAAGTAAAAAGAATTTTGAAAGTAAACATAAGTTGGCGATTCGATGATTTTATATTCATTTTTTGCGTGTGCAATTATGTCATCGAGCCTAGGCTTATATTTATAGAATTCGCAAAGTTTCCAAGATGTTATGAAGAAGAAAAAAATTGGGAATTTATTTAGCTATAAAAGTTAATTAGCAATTTAAACACCACAACCGATAGATTATATGTAAAAATAATAAGCTTGGTATCTGCAAATCTATACATTTTATCCTAAAACTAGATGTTTTGAATTTACCATCGATATCAAAACATTTTCCTTATAGGCGTTCTTATACAACAATATATGATTTCTTAAGCAGTAATTTCTTGTATAAAAATTGTTGAATGTAAAATAATTACAATCGAAGATACTTATAATCACTTGCTAAATGATCTAAGATACATCATTACGTCATTTAATCTTATATACTCAAATCAATCCTTTGTAAAAGTTGCAAAATAAAGTAGCTACAATATTTGAATAGATGTTTTATGTTTAGAAAATACAATACTGTTTTTTTATGATAATTGAAAATTAAATAAATCAGATGCCTAGTATATTAATAAAACGCGGGGATTTTCTAAATTAGAACATCTGAAAATATTTCAATGAGTAAATGTAATATACAGTTTTCATTCATTTTTCTTAAAATCAATCATGATTTTTTAAGACGAGAAAACAAAATCTAAAACTTGAATATTTATATTTAGAGGTCGTTATTCATAAATAATCACAATTTATTTATATAAAAGTCTTTCTAAATATAAATATTCATATTCTATTATATTTTCTTGGTGTTTAAAATAATAGGGAAACGTTAATATTGAGTGTCAAATAGATTATAATTCAATGCAATATATTTTTTGTTTCTTTTACAAAAAACAATTTTAAACATATTTATCAAATCATTGTATCTGTCTTAATCAATTTAATGGTTTTTCCAACTACTTTCGAATTTGTTTTTAGAATTTACGTATGCATAGAATGAGCCAACATATAATATATTTATCTAGTATTGTTTTTAATCGGCTCTAAAATCTTGAATTTCTTTTCTAAGCCTTTAAAAAGAGATGATAGACCCAAAAAAAATTAATTTATTTTTGAATCAGAACTCATATACATCACCACATGGATATATATTAAAGCTCGAATTTTTTTTTAGTATATACCAACAAATTCCGCAAAATAATCATCTAGTCGTATTATTATATCATAAAAGGATTTACATGATTCCCAATTAAACTATTCCAGCTTCATACTCTTGCACATGTATACTATATTTGTGACTTGCGATGATTATGCTCATAAAGATGGATTTTCTATAGCCTCTGGCCATATATTTTTATATTTTCATTTATGATTTCATATGTCATTATATAAATGCGTTAGATATACCTTTTATGAGTTTTATTACGATTATATGATTTAAAGTCCCAGTATCATAAACTTGGCACCAATAAGTGATTCTAAAATAAGTGTCTAGTACTTTTTGTTATGGATCATTATATAACAAATAAAAGCCATAATCCCTTTAATATTTGCCAGAATTAAAATATAAATTCTTTACAGTTATAATAACATGGGACATATAAATAATTTCCATTTTTTTAAAATTTAAAAAAATCAAGTTTTATAATTATTAATTTTTATATTTTAAAACTTGAATAGGAATAATAAAACTATCTTGGAGCTTATGATAAAATGACAAATGTGGGACGAGCTATTTATAGATATAAGAGCTATAAAACTCTCTGAAAAATTGAATTATTGATACTTAGATAGAAAATTTGTTTCTGTGATTTACAAAATAACTACTAATAATAATAATGAACCAGAAAACAAAACCGAATTATGGTAATCTACGAAGATATAAAAACAAAATGACTATAAACGTACAGGAATCAATAGTTTTATGTACATATATATATAACTGCTTAAAAGATTTAATTCAACCCTATCAGTAAAATACAATAGTCTTACTTAACTAGCACTATATTTGGCAATTTTTGTTCATAACTCACGTATATATGTATAATAGATGACAAAGATGGTAAAAACGAAACAATAATAGTAACTGCATGTTTTTGCATATACAAAATTATTATATTATAAAAATAACAAATTAAAATAAGTATAGCACAATATTTTTGCTCGTTACTGCAAATCGGTGGGAAATGAATCTCGTTATATCCATAATTTTTTTTTAACCTAAATTTTTACCAAATATTTTGGACAAGTGAATGATATAAATCTTTTTTTTTGACATTAAAAATAATTTACAGATAATGATCTACACATCTTTTTATGTCATATAATATAATTTTGATTTTTTTAAAACTTAAATAAAATTAGAAAGTATTTGTTGATACTTTGAACTAAAATAAAAAAATAATGAGGTGTTAAGTTCGTTATCGCTTTTTTGATCTGGCTTTCTATACACGAATATTTATATATTTAATAAAATTTATAATACATTGATTGATGTGGTTTATATGTACACAGGAAGGCAGATAAATGCTTTTATATCTCAAGGTGTATTTTTTGTAGATATTTATGTTTTTGAAAAAGGCATCTATTTGTTATTTTACATATATAATGTGTGAATTATCGATTTAGATCAAAGTGTTCATATAAAATTTAATGAGATAAGGACGGAATAAATGAATTATCATGGAAATATATAAATAAAAAAAGAAAATTCGCGGCACGAGGAGATGTCTACAGCTGTAAAAAAAACAAAGTTCGTTTTATAGTTTGAAATTTTAAGAGGATTAAATCTAGTGGATTCGTTTTCGGGATAAATCTACCAAGTGCATATTAATGATATAAATCTTATAACGTACAAATTCACCATCGATTCCAAAAAAGTATGTTTCTGCTTTAAATTTTGTTATACGTATTTTAATGCATCTTGAAATGATTTTTACTTCTAAGACTTAATTTGTTAATTTATGCTTAATTGTTTTTGTCTAATACGGAATATATGGTTTCATATGTATATATGCTACATTAAGTAATCAGCAGATCTTTAGAAATGGTGTGGATATCGTATGGCAATTCAAACTTTTTAAAAGGCTGATACATATACGAAAAAACATGATATTATATTTAAAACAATTACATTCAATTCGAAACATATATTATGGCTTATTTTCGTTAGATGGGCTGTGCCTAGTAAAAAAAAATTAAAATACTAATTACTGCTTATCCGCTCTTTATTTTTAATATATGAATTTGAAAAGCTATATCTTTTTGTAGATGATTTTTTTTAATTACAAACGTATATAAACTTATGATAAATATTCATAATGTTTATATAGAACAAATAATTTTTATATGTTTAATGTCATTTTATCGTTCAAAATTGTTGTATAAACTCAGAAATGGTATATTCCACATACAATACCTTTTTTTACAGCTTCGAATTCAAAAACTAAAAAATAAATCTTGGATAAGAAATTGATATATTTTTTTCAATTATTCGTCAATAAATTATCGCTTCCTTTTGATTAATTAAAATGTATCATAATTATAAGGTACATTTTATGTCATTAAAAGTCATAATATTGTAAGTTTTATGTTTATAAAAATTCTAACATGTTGGTCCATTGTATCCACCCAAATGGTTTAAAAGGCATCCAATATCCCAAAAATGAATATAGCTATGGGTCCAAATGTTAAATTTAGAATTCGGATTTGAACCTTATATAATAATGCTAGAGAATGTGAATGTCTTTGAAGATATTGGTGCACTCCGGTAACAAATATTTTCTGAATAAGTTCACTCACTGCAATAAGATGGAAACATCTAGTAAATACTAGGTATGAATCTAAAATTTTATGACGCGAACGCAAGATTAAGCATAATCAAATTTATACCTAAAGTATCTTTTAATTCAAAAATTCCATTATAATCAATATTATAAATCTTCGTAGTCTTGTGTTTTTAATTCTACCTGCATTCTTAAATTGCACACAATTTTAAGTTCTTACATATAAAATAATATAATCTAGCTTCTTTTTTTATTATTATGTGAAATTGCAGGATCCTTATTATTTTACTAATATCTTCACGTATCAAAAATAATTCTCGATATGCCTTGAAAAATAAACTCTTGGTATATTGATTTAATTATTTTGCAAAAATTATAGAAATCATGCTCTTTTACACTATCTATACTGCTTTGTAAAATTATTTATCGAATAAATGGTCGTGGAGAAGTTATATAAATATATCATGAATTACAAAAATTTGTAATAAATTTTGTTGCATAAATATTAGAACCAAAAATATTATAATAGATTTATACTTATGATCGTTTAATTCAAGCTACATTACTATGTACTACTTTCTTTGCATTAAATTAATATAATGTCTGGTGAAAATAGATTTTATATTTAAATGGGAGCCCTATTAATTTTAATAATCTTTTTCGGCATATTTTGAGACCATTTGCATCAACTGCATATTTTCATGCAAGAAAATTATATCATTAACTTTATAGCATGTTTATATAAAATATAGGAAAAAATCACCAGAAGTTTTGGATTACGTTTTCTCTTTTAATCTTTTTTAAAAAAAGGCTTCGAACTTTGTATGTAAATATAAATTAATTAAATATATAAACGTAAAACATATAAAAGTATTTTTGACAATGTGTCTGAACTTTTGGTTTTTTCTCGTGATTAAATATTTTCTTGCTTAGCATTATATTTTTACTGTTCTTTCTGACATTCCGTATCCATTGATTTTAGAAAATTTTATTTTATACCACGTTTTTAATCTTTTAGAAGCTATTTTCATTTTTCAATTGTCTTCATCTTTGAATCAAGAAATTTTATCATCAATACACATATGATCCATCAAATCGCTAGTTTTAAACACATAATAACATGTTTCATGTTATAGCTTTAGTTTTCGAACAAATTATTATATTTTTTCGGCCTTTTTCCTAATTGCGCCTATAATCCGATACATTTAAAAGCTATATCTTAACCAGTTTTCTTGTATTTTTCTATGCATTTTTTTTTGCTTTTACACTAAAATTATGCTTTATTAGTTATTTTATGTGTTCTAAACACATTCATGTCTTTCTAATATCCGTTAGATTATGTTTTTTCGTTTGTGCTGCATGAATCGGTTCTCTTAATATCAATATATTGATTTTTCTTGACTATCACTCGTATTTATCTTTTTATGGCCTATAAATTGTTTTATCATGTATCTAAACTCTAATGATGCTTCTTTATATTTTACTAATAAAAATGCTGCTATTTTTTATATATACGCAAATTTTTCTCAAATTTTAATTTATATTATAGCATAAAAATGATAAAATTTGTTTTTAATGATCAACTTAATAATATAAATAGTATTTTTGGTCTTAAAGAAAAAAAATAGTTTACTAAATAGATTAAGCATAAAAATAGAACCTTTTATTGATTCTTTGATAGATAAAAGCATTATTAATCCAGTCTAAATACGTATATTATAATTTCATAGATCCATGGCAATTTTTCTTTTACAAATTAAATAAAATTAAGTTTTTTGATAAGATTTATTGTTTTTTTTGTGTAAAAATACATTTACGTTAAGAAAAATTTAATTTATAGGAAAAATAATCTTCTAATGACCTTAAACCATAGAATTTCATAAAATTTATGCTTATAAATCTATCTGGTGGATTGAAAAGAAATTAAGCCTGCTATTTTATATTACAAAAATTCAACGTTTAAAGAATACAGTCAGGTATTGACTGTTAGAAGAAATGTGACATTTTGATGTGTGCAATGGGATTCCTAACACTACTATTCAATGCATAAAATATACCAAATGAATTTAAAAATACAATATAATATTTTCTTATATAAATATACATTGAATTTCTATTGTATTGTATTTTTGCAATCTCAACGCAAAAAAAAAGTTTATGTTACAAATATGCATATATTTCGCGGATTTACCATTCAAAGTGACATCTATGTCATAGATTATATTCATTTTATAAATTCACTTTATTTTTTTTGTAAAAATTTGTCCAGAATATTATGAACATATAAATTTTTAATACTTCTTATGATAATTTAAACATATCTACCAACAGCTTTTTAAGATATAATATTTAGAGTTGAGTTAGAGAATTTATTATATATTAGATTCATATATAAGTCTATAAGATTACAGGTATTTTATTTCTTTTCAGAGACAATTTAGATGTGTGTAATAATAAAAAATGACAGTTTGTTATTTGCGAATCTATTTTAGAAACCATAATATATAAAATCAATATAATATTCTTTTTGATATGTTTAATCCATGAATTGGCCATTTCAGTATAATGATATAATAATTGTTTTTAATTTATACTATTAAAGCTTTATATATTATATAAATATTTACAAAACTTCATAATAAATTCATAGATATATAAAAATTATAAACCATATAATAAATACAAAAAGTGCTATTTATGATTATATCTATCGTTGGTTAGTTTTTGCAAAAAATTATTTCTATTAATATAACTTATCCAAAAATGTTAGATATATTCATAATAGTAAATATTCTTGTGTTATTGGTTCTCATAAGGATGTGGGAAGGTATTAAAGAAGACTTTGAAGAGGAGAAGATAATAAAATGTATAGATGTGTTGTGTTTGTGCAGGGAATCAAGCATCATATGCTCGAAAAGAGACTCTAAAATATAAACTTTGTATTTAGCCGAAAAAATAATTTTTCGCCTTTTTTTAATTATTCAAAATTTATATATGAAACAAATGTCGAGTTCTATAGTTTTATTATTGGTTATTCTGTTCTAAGGAGTCTGATTTATATTTCATTGAACTTCGGTTAAATTATTTCTAATTTATATTGTGAAAAAATACATTTGGAATTTTTCATATCGTTAGTATATTAGATATTTTTTTAGAATATAAGAACAAATTCTGCTATTATTTTCATCCGATAACTTTTAAAAAATTAGAAAATAATATTTGGATATATTAACATATAATTTCCTTGTTTGATCTAAAAACCGAAATTAAATTTTTTTGGTATTAATAATTGTGTTGTTTTCGCCCATAAAAAACTTAAATGTGTTAAAAGAGCACAGATAATTAATAAGTTTTGACATTGATTTAAAAACACAAATTAGATATCTTTACCAACTTATTAATCCCTATAATAATTTTGTATGCTTTAAATCAAACAGAAGGTGTTTATTTACTTATTTACATTCTTTATGTAAAAAAACACACGCAAACCAAAAAGTTTCGGAAATTTAGTATTCAAGATAAAAATTTAGAATGTAATACTTTAAAATGTGTCAAAATATTATAAGTTAATTTTAGCAGACTATTACAAGTAAATATGTGATTTGGTGATGCAAATTGGTTTAAATAGTAGTAATAATCTTTCTGGTATATGATTAATATCTTATTTGTTCTCGTTTATCTTACTATGTAAAAAAACAACTTTAAAGAGAATATAGCGTCGAGAAACAATATATAAAAAGAATTTTATGATTTATACAAGCTTGTTTGCTGAAATTCTATTTTTAAATATTTCGATTAGTATAAAATACATTTCTTCAAGTTTAAACCAATTTTTTAAATGGCTAGTTCTGTACAAACATAAAATATACTTAATTAACGCAATATTTGTATCCTTCAGTTTTTGTTTGTTAAATCATGCTTTTCTTATAATTGTATATATTTGCTGTTTTCAACGGATAAATCCAATAGAAATATTCTATAATTTTTGTGATACGATGTTTACTTTGCTAGGTAAAGATCTTTTGTTACTAATTAAGATTTTAGTGGGATTTTATGGCAGAATTCACCATCAGGAAAACTTTAAAAGGCTTCACTATATAATTTGTATCCTTACAGGATCATATCCAATAGTGGAATTGAGTGAAGCGCAAAATCTTATAAATTTTTGGATATCTACATAGTTCTGCAAAAATAAGGATATTTTATTTAATTGCTAGGTTTTCAGTTTATTTGACATGAAAAGTATTGTTTGATTTATTTAAAAATTTTGGGTGAAATTAAAACTAAAATTTTCTTATTTTTGTTACAAAGAGCTATATTTACAATTTTCGCGATGCTAAAATCGCTTTTGTTAAATGATGCAAATTTGTTGTGAATTCACATTTCTGTTTAAAGGTTTGATTTCTTTTGCATATATTCAGTATGTTATCTTTACCATTTATCATTGAAATATAAATATCCAATTTTATGCTATTTTTTGAGGATACTTCTATCTTTTGGTGTATGTTTAAGTCTATAAAAACAATTATTTCGATTTTCTATCGTTTTTATGATTTAAAAATATTATTTTGTGTAGTTTTTAACATTTTGTAAACTCTTTTGTAAATATAATTTATTATATGTTTCATTCTGATTTTAACCTGTAATGCCCAATATAGTTTTCTTGTCCTCATTTTTTATGTATAATATTTATTTTCTCTGTATTATTTTTTAAATACAATCTTTTGATCTCAAATATCGCAAAATTTTATAGCTTTTGGCATATAAAACATCGTAATTTAAAATTCAAAAAAAGACCCTTTTTTGCGCTAATATCAACAGCCTCTGGAGTTTACTTATAATTGTATTGTGTGATTATATAATTTCATTTTTGTATTCATTATTCTTGATATCTATTTTACTCTTTACTTTTTATCATAAATTTTAAAATGCCCATCTATGTGAGATCCAATACAAGACTTGTAAAATCAAGCCAAGAAATTATAAGAAACCTCCCTCCTGTCGAAGGCTTTAAGAAGATAAGATTATATTACTTTATGATAAGAATTTGGCGTTGCAGAATAGAATTGGCGAGAAATTAGAATCTTCTCGCCTGATTAGAATATAAAATGTTTGGTGTTTTGAGAGAATTGGATTGCTATGATAGAAAGAGATAGAATTTGTCGGTACATAGGCCGAAGGCTATGTCAAAATTTTGTTCCAACAGAAAGTTTTTCTGAATGATTTTTAAATAAATTATTATTTTTGGATGGATAATTCTTCCTATTATAAAAAAAATTCATTCTTTTAAAATTCATTATTTAATGCTTAAATTATTCCATTTATTTATAATCATGCTTGTCCGCAAATTTAAAAGATTTCACCTGTAGATTCTTTCCTCATCTTCAAATTTATTTTTATAAAAGTGAATCAGCCTTATTAATGTTATTATGAATATCTGTTTAACTACTTTTGGAATATAATTAATAAAAGTGTGTAAAAATGCCGTTCTACTTATTATTTTATACATAGAAAAGAAATTTAAATAATAAAATAGAAAATTAATGGCTAGATATAATTTTTTTTAAATGCTTTGTACTCATATCATGGTTTTTTATAGCGTAATTTTATAATTTAAGATGTAGCTTAGAGTATATTATTTATGGATAATCATTATATCATTTTTCTAAAAAAGACTTTGTATTGGATGCACGAAAATAGCAATTGTTTGTGATTGAAACAGATGGGGAGCATCTGAGGAAACTAAGCATAAAGATTACAAAATATGCATCTGGTATTGTGCAATATTTTAAATAGCCTGTCTTAGAATCAGTAAATGACATCTATAAAAAGAAGAATTTCATTAAAGAAACCAAAAAACTGCTTATCATAAAGAATACCATCTTATTGTCGTTTCGAGGCTTTTATTCAAACTTAGGATTATAAAAAACTCTTGAACCTGTAGCTCTTGAGGGTAAGTTATAGAAAGTGAAGTTTTTATAGAGGCAAAAGCCAAGATTTAACTATGATCATAGTATGGAATAATAATCACGTATTAGTTTGGTTAAAAAAATAAATATGAATTCCGAGAATAACCTGTAATAATGATCTTTAAATGATGCTATTATGAATTATATTTGAACAAATATTCTATCTATAAATAGAGTACATGAAGCGATCATATATACAAAAACAAATCTATTTGATTTTATTGAAAGTTTTCTATTTATTCTTAAAATGGTAAATGTTCTAGCGTTCGAATAAATTAAAGCGCCATCTAGATTCTCAAAAAAAAATGGAGGCTTACAAATTATATAAAAAGTAATCAAGTAAATTTTGTGTCACTTGATGATAAAATAAAATAAATCTGTAAACGTATAGGTTTTACTGCCATTAAAACTACAGTTTTACCGAATTCGTAATATTGTATTTGTAATAACCCATAATCACATACTATATAATCTTTTTAAATAAAATATATTTATTCGCTTCTAACTATCTTTTTATTGTAATGGTTGTTAATTATACAATGAAATAAATCTTAAAAAATCTATCAAGCATGTTAAAACTTTAAATGAAAATATTTTGTATTCAAGATTACCTCTCTATTATAGTTGTATTTTAACTGAAATAAAAATAAATAACATAAATAAACACGCTTTCATTGTAACAAATTCAATATTCTGTTCCGAAAATTTTGTAATGACATTTAAAATGTATTTTTTTCCTTTCTATATACATTCGTTTGTATTATATCTTTTTTTTTATAAATTTTTGTACTTTTTATAATATAATATTTCAGTCTGTATCTTTTTTACCAAACTTATTTTTAAAAAACAATGGATTTTTTTTCTTCCTTATAAAATATTATGAAATGTATTCTTTTATAAATTCAATTGTATTATATCTCGCTCCAAAATTCCGTATCATCCTTTAATCAGCATATTATAGCTATTTTAAAATAAAAAAACATCCACTATGTTCTAGATTCTTTTTCATATAATTCTATTATATATTTTTTACTATCATCAAAGATTCAAAAAATTACAATAGACAGAAAAACTATTGATGTTTAACACGCTAATTTATATTCTCTTACGCAAAAACAAACCATTTCATTTAAAAGTAATTTCTAAAGGGATATTGCATGCAAATTAATGACAGAAGTTAAAAATAAATAAAAACATATTTATATGACTGAAGATTAGATAAGAAGTCAAATGATGGTAGATTCATTAAGTCAAATGTATCACAAAACTTTTATCTATTTCAGTTTTAAACAAAATCCTTCTTACTTCAAAGTATGTCAACGTTTAAAATTTTTTCAAAATACATACATTAATCATATAATAGTGCTAATTATTAGAACAATCACGTTTTCTTATATTATAGACTATTTTACGGATATCAAAAAATAATAGAAAATAATTTATTGTGAAAGAAAGCATAGATTTCTAATTTTTTACAAACTTTGAGCTATCTTAATTTTTTATTTCAGAAATAACTATGTAGTTTGCGATTTTCAGCTTACAATATAAACTTGCATACATTAAACTCTCTCGACACCTATATTTGAATAATATATATTTTCAAGTTTTTAATTCCTCTTAAATAGTTTATCTTTATCATAATTTACATATTAATATAAATTCTCATACTTTAGAACTCCAAATCATCATTATGGTCCTAAAACATAATCTAAATAGTGATATATTACAATAATAAACATAAATTTATTACTTTTAATTTAAATTTACACGGCAAAACTGGATATGATTTTTGATCATAGCGTAGAAAGGTGGAATATACTCTAGATCTTTATCGCACATATCTTTTTTTTGATGATTCGCATATAATTTATCCTTTTTTTTGTTTAAACATGATTGTCAGATTCGCAGTACTTTAATATTTAGATCATTTAAGCAAAAAACTCATAACAGTATGTGTGTTTTTTTTTATATGGTCTATGGTTCTTTACATATAATTCACACCGTAATTAAACCTTCTGAACACCATTGACAAATATAACTAGAATTTCACGAAATATAAAATTCCTTATTTACAAAACTAGATTCTTCTATAATTTTTCCATAATAAAGATACATACCACTATAAGATCCAGCTAAAAAAAACTGCTCTTTGAACCGTTTTTTATGCTGGTAATGCATAAATCAAAAAATTCTTATATTAAATCAACATGTATATTATAAATATTCACACAAAAATCCTATTCATCTATACTTTAAAACCTTTAAAGGACACCCTTATACATAGATCAAAACTTTAATACAATAAAAGCCATTTAAAACATGAATTCAGTAGAAATATCCTTTGAACAGTATTTCTGACAAATAATTGTTATTTTTCTCTTATCATTATACACATTTCAAAATTTCGCAATCTTAGATTAATATATATTTTAAAAATCATATTTTTGTCTTCTAACATCATATAACATCCTTTAAATGTATAAAAACATTCATTAACTTGAATTTTGTTAATTTGTTAATAATTTTTTCTTAATGACATTTAGAAATTGCAAAGTTCACATTTTAATGTCATCAATCAATAACAAAATTTTCACCTCGAAAACATATCTATTTATTTTATTTTTCCATAAAAAAAACTACAGAAATATAGTCAACTGCCCATTTAGTCGTCGCTCTTCATATAAAATCTATTTTTTAGACAAACCACAGCTTTATATATCTCTATAGATACCAAAATAATTAATTTCCTTTAAATCTATTGCTGATCTGGACACTTGGAAAATTTTTTATTACTTCAATTTTTATTTTTTAATATTTATCTTTAGAAATTCATTGTTGAACTCTACATTCTTGAATTATTTTTTACAATTATTCTTTTTTAATTAATCCATAAAAACGATCTATATAATGATAAATATTAATAGTACATATAAAACTCTTAAAATATCAAATATTTTCTTTTTATTTATCTGTAAAACTCTTCGTTCTTTATTTTAAATATCTATAACTTCCATTGCAACATCATATTATTGCAAAATATTTTTATTTAGTATCTGTAAGTTCATATTGTCATAAATATATTCTTTCTAACATTACTCACTACTTTTTAAGTTCATTCTCTCTTCACATCTATATCCAAGCATTCAATATATACAAAATATATCAAATCTTATGCCAAAATCATGTTTCGTTTTTTAAATAGTCACCGACGAGCACAGATAAATACAATCAAATTCTTTGTGGAGAAAATATGTTGCGTTTTATGTATAGTATCTCCTAAATCATACGATTCATGCTTTTCAATCAACATTTAATGTATCTCCTCTACTCTGTGATCAAGTATTTTTTTAGTTTATGGCACATGACTCTCTTGTTTGTATCTATAAATCTATCTAAAAAACCATATTAAAAACTATTTTATGGGTCAAAAAAACCATCCAAACTATAATTTCTAATGATGAACGAAAATCTAAAATGTTGCATTTATATCTAAAACAAACATACACAAGAATTTATATCGAATGCTTCATTCAAATAGAATTTTTAAATTTTCTGACAAAAATTATCCATATTTCTACACATGCAATATATATTTTCAAAAATTACAAAATAGAATCAAAATTTAAATTATTGCTATTTTTGTGAAAAAATATAACTTAGAATAACAACAATCAAGGTTCAAACATATAATTATGTTATTTCAATGTGTGTAATGCTCAAATAATTCTGAATGAGTGTATTATATTTTATAAAACAACGATATAAAAACCAAACATATTTATATATAATATAAGATATTGAAATATTTAAATAAAAATTTGGGTTTTATTTTAATGCAATGTAAATAAAAATAAGTATCAAAGTCTATAGTGAAATTCGTGTCTGGCATATTATTTTCATTATTATACATGCGTTGATTAAACATGGACTCATAAGCACTTAGCTCCGCGTAGCAAGATAAAAATTGATGCAGAAAAAAGTAAATATTTAAAACTGAAAAACCAATAAAAATAGATAAGCGTCTATGAAACTCAAAACAAAAACCAAAATATTTCAGTTTATTTTGCATTATGATTATAAAATGGTATAATATCATTAATATGATCTAAATTATCATAAAAGCATAATTTAAAGATTCCAAACATGAATTTATATTCTGTTGGTTATGTAAATTATATAACGTTAGTGAGATAATTACTTTATTCTTTGATTGCAATTCACTAATATCTATATAATTCATTTTAATGAACACTATATGGCGATAAAGTTAGATATATACAAAAAAAAATCAATCGTAGAAACACTAAAATACTGCATCACAGTACTCAGTGAGATGAAAATTCTAGGCTGCTATATAAAATTATCATATTTTTTGAATTACAGATTTAGCTAGCAAACATAAAAAGATCTTTTGTCTATTTATTTAAGACCGAGATGTACATTTAATTCAAAATTTCCTGGTATTATGGTGATTACTTATATGACGATAAATATATATACACTGATACTAATACGCTTTCTAAAATTGTTTTATATCAATTTAAATAATATAGAAACAATTTAAAATTGATTTATATTCATTTAAATAGCTTATAAAATCGCTAAGCGTTCTATGGGACATAATGTTATAGAAAATAATTTAAAACCTGCAAACTTTTTAATGTTTTATTTACAGTCTACTTGCATTTATTTATACTACTAAATATTATTATACAACAGATTTTAGGATTGTAAATTAAGTTATATATGAATTTTGTATTTAATATTATTTATTTTTTTAATAAAATTATCATCTAATGCTTTTTATGAAAAAAAAACAAACAAAAACAAAACTGTGGTGAAATATCAAATATTATTCTTATGTATTTATAATTTAGACACAAAATTTTTTGTTTAAATTTATATCGAAAAAAACCGAAAATACATTTTGACGTACTTTATACAGTAATAAGCAAGTTTTTTATTTATAACCCTTTAGAAATTCTAGAAAATCAATTTTATAATTTTAAAACATGCATAATGAAGAAATTGGTATCAATGCTATAAATAAACCCAAAATATATGCTCTAATGATATGAAAAGCTTATAAACATTGTATGGATCTTTTATTACAATAAAAAGATATAGTGAAAGAATATAAGTAACATTCCATGTATTTTTCATATAAAAAATGTCATTTTTCGTAAATCTTGGCTTTTTATTTTTATTGAATCGATCTTGTAACAGAAAAAATCAAGCTGTCAAACTTTTATTTGTGCGTATAAAAGAATTTTCCATTTCATATATCGTATTAAAGAAGTCACTTGATTCATCTATAACTGTTATATAATGTTTGAAGCTCCTATTCATATGCATATAAAAAGATTCATTTATTAATTATTGTTGGCATCTGGATTAATTTTTGGTGCAAATACATAATATCCCTTTAATATATCTGTTATGGGTGACATTGAAAAACTCTTGTCGCTTTTTTGATTTATTAAGATCTAGAGTATGGTTGCTGTTGTAACACAAAATTTGCTGCTAAAGAACTTATATTGCGAGTCAGATGAGTACTTGAGCAATAAAAAATCGTAAACAATCGCTGTATACCTCTGTGTATTGAAATTCATGCTGGGTAGCCTTGATGGGCTCTAAATACAATTTTTAGTATTTTTATGTATACCAGATGCTATTTGCTAGATATATCTAAACAGAAAACTTACCATTAATGCTTGTGTTGGGATTGTAGGTTTAAAAATAAAAGAATTATATTTGCATTGTTCAATGTTTTGTTGCTTCTCTTTTGCATTAAAATATAATTTCTCATAATTTAATATTATAAAATAATTATTCCAGTCTAAAAGATTCATATTTACAGATAAGAGGAATCTCTTTGAATTGTGCAATTATTTATCTTACATTACATGCATTGAATATATAAAAAATTAAAAAATATCTTGCTTAATTTATAGAAATAAGTATTTAGATATTATATTTGTTGGAAATTTTTTTTTTAATTTATAAAAAACATTTTTTTAATAGAGACTAAATAAAAACATAACTGCAATCACACGATTGTATTTTTGCATAACAAAATTTTCTAGATCCATGGCATAATAAATTGTTTGAAATCTTTTTAGATTTAAAGACTGATATTTTATAAGTAAAATAAACATATTTTAAGGTTGAAACTCTGGTATTTATTTTATTCCTATATTTGAGCATAAAGTTTTGTCTATATAAATACTTCCTTTTTTATATAATATTGGAATGTTCTGACACGTTGTTTTACATAAAAATATAAATATTTAATAATTTGTGCATATATAATATTTAAAATTGGCTTCGACTAAAAAAAATACATATTGGCTGACATTTACTTCTTTTATTATGCTTAAAAAATAATTTACGTCATCACAAAAGATAAAATCTTATATAATGTATTTTTATCATTATAAAACCGCGAAAATTTTGTGGTTATGTTACAAATTGCCATCCAATTTGCTAGCTTTTAAATGTTTACATATAAGCGGAAAGTATATAGATGACAAAATCACATAATCTTAATCGGAATAAACAATGATATATCTGTATTTGAATTCTTAAAATTTCAAATTCTAGCAAAAACCCTCTTTAATAAAGAACTACTAGATAGAGGTTTTGACCATTATGGTATCGATATCTTTCTTGGTCGTAACAAGTAATCATAATGTTAAAAAATAGAAAAAACATAAACATTACACTTTTCAATTTCTAATTAAAATAATTTATAAGCATAAAACTCTGTTTAATGGTTTTTATATGCCTCGGATGGCATATAGACGATCGTGAATTTGTATAAAAATATATAATTTAACATAAAAACTTTGAACTTATATCTTTAAATGCTGCGGATGTTCACCCCTGTTATGAAATTAATAAAATCCGTATTATATAACAAAAAAAATTATTTAAAGCATTAAATATAGATGTGTTAAAAGCATATCTAAATTATACAAAGTAGAAATAAAGTAAGTTTTCTTTTTTTTTGAGCATTTTCGATGCCATGATGTATTTATATTATACAAAATCACATATTTATAACTTCGGCATTATATAGCGTTAGAAAGTTTGGTGGAGTTTAGATATTCCATGGGCAATAAAGCAGTAAGTATTAGGCAAAGGAATAAATTATAGGTTGGCTTTTCTTTTTTTCTGTTGTGTTCATACTCCTCCTTGGATTATGAAAAACTTATACGATGCAATCATGGAAAAAAAAATCAAAAAAAAACATAATTTAGTGTCTTTAAATTATTTGTGTGTAAAGTTAAATATTGAAGATGATTCTTTACGATCTACCGAAGGTCAAATATAGAAAGACATTTAATATAGTATTAACTTATTTAAATTTAAAGATTCTAATTTAATCTTGTTACAAAACTGGTATATATTTTTATATAAAGAAGCGTATATAATACAGGAATAAATAAGTTTGAAAAAAGATTATATATAATTCCGTTTTATTAAAACATGAAATTACAGCATCTGAATCAGACATTCAAGGATATTTATAAATAGAGAAATTAAATTATTTGGAATATCTTTGTTCAAAATATATCAGGTGAAATCGTCAAAAGACAACCTATTTCGTCATTCTAATAGTAGTCAGATCGTATATTATATTTTGATGATTTCGAAAGACACACAAAAAGGTTTTATTGAACCCAGATTTTCAAAAAGGCACTAATACAAAATACGAAAACACCATACTTAATTTGATAGAATTCTTTTATGGTCTACATATTCAATACAAATTTATAAATTGTTTTAATCGTTTTTAAAAATTCTATTATAACACCATATATCATAATATAGTTTCTATTTAACCTTAGGTAACTAAAATATGCTCCAATGATATTTACTTGCTCTAATAAATGTATCCGAAAAATTCAAACATTCTTATTTATTTATGTGGTAAGATTATTAGATAATTAGACATTTGCCGCTTTCTATAGATTAACACATTCAATATAATCCAATAATTTCGTTCTTTATTAAAATGCGAATAATATATAAAAAAACATAACATATTTTATAAAAGTAAGGTGTATTTTAATTTTCTATTACAAATCGACATAGGAAATATATCGCAGTAATCTAGAATTTAGAATGATAATTGTTTAAGACACAAAAATTCTATTGACGTAAAAAAAAAGTTTCTTGTGGTAAAAAATACCCTTTATAGGAATTAGCACTTAAAGTATATATTTGGTTCCTGATCATAAAAGTATTCGCTGTTTTGAATCGAACAGTGATTATATGCTCATTTTTAGTTTTTTTTTTATATTTTTTTAAATTTCTCTTACATATGATTTAAATATTAAAAATAATATTTTTCAATATAATTTTACTATTTTTGGCGTTATTTCTTTTTTTTAAAGTTACAAATTAAGGTTTTTTTGAAATAGACACAAATAGATATACCAACAAATTAAAAAGTGATTTTTATTCTTTAAATTTGTTCAAACCTTTTTTAGCATTTATATGCATTTTTAAACTTTATCACATAAATTTTGTACTGTTTTGATTTAGCAAGCTTAATAGATATGTGAATTGTAGACGGCTATATTATAAAATATCATCAGAATAAATTATAGCATGCAGATGTATTTAGAACATAGATTTCCTTCATAAGTTTATCTTATTGTTTGATTTTTATCCTTTTTGATGAATATCTTTTAATAAAGGACTACCAAATGATATTAAATTTCTATTTATTATTTCTTATACATTTCTAATATTTGAATGGCTATTTCCAAGATAACACTTTTCTTTTAGTTTGTATAAAAAATTTCTAAATATAAATTTTTGGTCGGAATTATTGTATTATATTATGGAATTTTTTTTGCATTTGATATTTGATTAACAATAATTGGCGAAATTTTTAAAGAGTGCGTATAATCATCGGAGAAAGATCTTCAGTCTATACATTGTTTTGAGAGACAATCAAATCCCCACACTACAGTTCAGATTCTAATATGCAAGGTAAAACATTTATTTTAATGCTGTTGCTTATATTTATGGTTTTGGAAGCTGTGATATATCGCTAGCATTGTCTTGCAAAAACACAAATTATAGGTAGTATACAAGATAAGCGATGACTTTGGCTTAATAGATTCTATATATAAAAGTGGGATTTTTTTGGCGAATTGAAGATTTTATATATCTAAAAATATATTTTATAGCTGTTGGTAAAAAAAACTCCTCTAAATGTAAAATACAGGAATCGAATTTTTTTAGTTTTGCATTATTTTTTTGAAGGAATAATTTTACAATCTAAATTTATTTGACTCTGCTCAAAATATATTAAAAATATTGCTACTAGCCATATGAAACTTATAAATTATATTATAATTTATATTGCTATATATTATCGGGCTAAACAACAAATTATACATAAAAGCTATTCATGAAAGCTATTGTTGGAAGACGTATTTTCATAGACTTTTCTCGTAGTAATATGTCGTATAAATGAATAAAAATTACAAAAATGTATGCATAGGAATTTTCCGGGTTGATAAAACATCATGTGGTGCAACATCAGCCTAGCCTATGGCAATATGATCGGTTAAAACGGCACATTTTATGTAAAAAAAAACAGCAAAAGGCAAATAAATGTCTGAATATATCTATTTCGATACTTATTTGCAATCATAAAACTATAAAATATCCACTAGCTACGTCTTCATGGCCAGAATTTGCATAAAAAAGCCCACTAAAACTATATGATTTCTATTTTCAGGTGTTGAATGAATAGTATACATATGAAGTATAAAAAACAATAATGTTTCAAAGAAAAGAAACTCTAGCAAGAGCACATGAATGCCCATCACACATATCCAGCTATATATCCGCATAGTAATCACGTAAATGAGATAAACTAGAAAATACAAGACTATCTATACACACTGTGCAATAATGAATATTCGACAAAAAACATCCTCTTGATCCTGTAAAAAAATAAACATATAGTATAAGCCTATATCCTTCAAGCATCATAAATTTTATGTAAAAAACAGAACTGCACACTCCAGCTTGAGCAAAGACCGACACATAGCAAGTTAAGAGATAAATGAACACAACAGGCACGAAAAAACAGAAAAAAAAATATAAGTATTTCACTTAAGATCTGCACGATAAACACTACATACTAGCAATAAGCACAGTATAAATTCTCGAGATACAATATCACACAAAAAATATAATAAACATTTCCCAGACTACTAAAATCATAATGAACCACTTCTTTACGACCAAACTCATATCAAAAAAATTAAATAAGTATCAATCGACATAACAGACAAAACATATTTCTGCAATCCGATTGTTAGCACGAAATTTATAGCATAGCAAATAATTATTTATACTAACAGTAAGCATCAAAGGAGACAATACAACTAATGAAATAATGCATCTCAAGATCACTAGATCTTGATTACAAAGCAAAAAGTAAAACTGAGCAAAGAAAAAAAAACAACCTTAATAATACTTTACATCTATCAAAAAATACAAGACAGCAATATTTCTGCCAAAAAGGTTTTGCAAGGAGGTATTTAAAACATGATCGCATCAAGCAATTTGTTTCAAAACCCAAGGTACTAACTAAAAAACTACGCAACATAAAAGGAATGCAAAACGACAAGTCTCTCAAAAAACAGCATTTTCAAAGCTCAAAAACACTTAAAAAAATATCGAATAATACTTAAAAGCGCATCAGTTGTAATATGTGACTTTTGCTGTAAAAATATAGGTTCTGGCATAAAAATAACCTATCATGTATTGCTTAAAAGCCATGCCATATACATCAATCCAGCACTCAAATTTGCAACGAACAGCAAAGCATCGCACCGCCCTTTAAATACCACAACAACATTATAATACATATAAAAATATGCAGCAGAAAATTTAGAACGAAACAAACGAACACTACTCGACTCTTCCGTAAACTATGGTAGCAAACTCACTCTTAAATATTATCTTGCATCATTTAACACCACTTACCACCAACCAATACTGCTGTAATAAAGAGAGGTTCCATGCAATAATATTAGACGTAATACATTAAATCCACATGTAATCGTTTCACATATCTTCATGTAAAAAACACAACTATAAACGCAACTTCACAAAAGGTTGCTATAAAAAAATCAACTTATACATCATACAGCACTAACAAAAAAATTTAACCAAAACACACGCAAAAATAAGAAATTTATTTACACTATTATACTACAATAAAAATCAAAACATAATTTTATAGTATTTTGTAGATAGTTCATGTTAGTTTGGCTGTTATATAGCAACAATAAACGGACTGTAGCACTTCGACCACAGGATGGATAATCAAGAACATTCATGTTTAGTAAAGCATCAATTATATATATTTTCTAGTTCCATTTCTTTACAATATTTTTGATCTATGTTGTTTTATAATCATGACGAGAAGTTTATCTATATATCTCGATAAAAACGCGTGAAACCTACTTCACCTACAAAATAACGTTCAACTTATGATATTCATTCCCTCTCTCATTTCATATAATTCTCTCATTTATGTTGCAATGTAATGAAGGTTTTGTTGTTTCTAGATGCACTTATTGCAACCATTCAATTGTTTCAATCTCTTTTCTGCATTTTTCTAATTGGAAAGTTAATTATTTGAAGGGATTGAAAAATATTTGTAAAATGAAACAGAAAATTATTTCTATAGAACAGCAAAATCAATCATAATTATATTAGAACGGAGACATTTGTAAAAAATACTAAAATTTAGTGCTTAATACTATATTCAAACGATTTAGATACTCTAAAGTATATACTGTACACGGAATTTGTTTATCTTACATAAAAAAATTCTTAAATTCGTTTTGTAACAGCAAAAACATATAATAAAAGATAAATTGTTTCTCTAAATGTTATTCGACTAAATTTTTATATTAATCTATGATTTTACTCTTACAATTCATATTTCGTCAATAATTTGGATTTTAATCCATTACAATAATAAAGGAACTTTTTATTTCATATGATAAAATTGTTTAGAAACACAAAATTCCATAAAGTTTTTCTGCTTTCAAACATGAAATAATGAAATTAAATACATTTAATATAATAAACTTCGACACAACAGAACTGTAAAAACATATTTTTTCTACAATAAAACATTTAGGCTGCCATTATAAAACCGCGAGTGGCTTTTTTTAGATATAAAGATATATATATAAAAAAAATACACAGACATAGAAAAGGTTTGTATATAAAAAACATAATTTTTTTTTGCAATTTAACCAGTAAAAATGCTTATAATGCATGTAAATATTTCAAGCTCGAAACTCTGCAAATTTGAATGACTTATACGGCTGATATATTGTGGGAAAATTTGTCAATAATATGATATTTTGCAATAGGTGTTTTCTAGAATAATATATGCTATCAAAAGCATAATTTATAGAAAAAATTCGCAAATATTGTTATTTCTTAGTTTATGTTATTCAAAGAGATTTATATCTCTTTATATGATATGTGATACACCATAAAAATTTAAAATCCATTTAATTTGTAATAACTTATATAAAAAATGCGATAAAATGGGTTATATATTATAAATAGTGTATTTTAGATAATTTAAAGCACATTTAATTATCAATTTTAGAAATATTAAATAAATATGCAGCGTCAAATTAATATGAAATCGTTGTTTTTTTTGGTAAACAGAATATAAAGGTTTATTTGTATATCACCTTTTGCCTATTTTGTACTTTTATGACAAAAAAAAACGAATTTATGCTTAAAGAATAGTTAATTATCAAAGCACAATTTGTACGTAAAATTTTGATAATCGTAAATTTATATGTATAAAAAATATTCAAGATAAAAATAAAATTGTGAAATAATATTTATGCGCTTCAAGATTAAATAGCTGTAATAATTTTTTGTAGAATATATTTATAGTCGGTTTAATAAATCTGCAATCTCGATGCAACGACAAATATTTATGGATTGATCAATTATTTTAAATTTGGTTTTTTCGCGCTATTTCTATAAATTCGTAAATACATTTATAGATAAAATAAATCAACTTCTAAATTATTGGAACTAGAAATCTATTATTGAGTGACAGAATAGAATATAGTACCATTTAATCCGTCAAAGTATAGCATAAAATTTTTCATATTTAATTTTTGTAATTGAATCTACACATCCAAACATTTGATTGAAATCTGCTCTTTGTATAAAAAACAGCATAAGAAAGCGTATTAATATCTGGCACTGATCTCTACATCCTATATATTTTTTAAAGGATATTTGCATAAGATATATTGGCCTTTAAATATACAAATGGATTTTATGGATTATAATTTATATATACAACAATAATTCAATTCGCGTAAATTTTATGTTTAGAGCAAAATCATGGATTACAAAAATATTAAAAAATATTACAAGATATTTATGAGGATATAATAGAGACCTTTTAATGAAGAAAACTTTTTTTATGATCATTATTTAACTGATAAAAATCCTAAATTTCCTCAAGTATTTGCCAGAATATAAATTTACATTATATAAAAATATACGAGTAAAAATGCGTGTTTCTATTAATACTGTAAAATTTTATCATATTTAAACAAAAACAAAGTTATCTCAGCAATTATAAAATAAAAGTAAGAATTTATGATGTTTTATCCATAGATTACAGAATATAATAGATCACAGTCCATATTTTTAATTAGAATATCCAAAAGGGAATATATTTGGGCCACGTCACAATATAAAAAATGTAAATGAAAGAACTACTAATCAAAACTATGTTATACAATTGAAAAAAATATAGAATCAAAATAAACCTAAAACAAACAGAAAAAATGTGTTATGGAAGCATAAATCAACAAGAGAATCATAAAACATCATATATTATAGAAACAACAATCCAACTGAAAATTATAATTTTGGCTTGGATATAAAATAAAAAGACAAATATATAGTTAGGATGCAAATGATGTGCTACTCGAATAAGGCTTTTTATATATTTGCATATAATAGAAAAGACTTTTTTGCTGAAAAATGCATAAGTTCATGTATTTTAAAAGAATATCGTTTGAAGTTCTATGTATCTTAAATGAAAAAAAATATTTTAGGGTTCAAAGATATATTTTTACATCATTTGTGTAGATATTTTATACAGATCAATGTCAGTTTTTGATAATATAAACATTATTGATGGTTTACAAAGATTAAATTTTATCATCTTTTTGAATTGTTACGAAAATTGAATAGCTTAAATAGACCAAAGACATCACTTAGTTTGATTTCACCTTATAATTACCTGAACCCTTTTTATTAGTTGCGAATATTGCTCTCACATTGAATTATAAAGGTTTATTACCACTAAGTATGTTTTCAATATAAATCAGACGATTATTGTCGATATGTCATATTAGAACATATTTAAATGCCTTTGAATGTCCGCATATATATATTTTTTGGGTTTATTATATTGAGAAGGCAACAAGATCTTGATTTTATATAATACGATATTTATGTTGCCCATGATTAGAATTCTCTTAAAAAATAAAATATAAGATATATATAATACTATATATTTGAGAATAAAATCTCAAACAAAAATACTGGCATGGTCGTAGATAAATGTGATATGCCAAAATATCGCAATAACGTTTAATGTAGCCATTCAGCTGCTATATTTCTTGAATATATCTACCGCTTGCTAAAAATTCCAAAAATCTAAGTTATGGTAGCCATATATCTTGATTAAATCTATTAAATCTTTTTTTATTAATTTATTGCACAATTACATATGTTTTTATCGTTTATTGCGTAGTTTTATCTTGAAATAGACAGTTTCTTCTATTTTTTTGCTAATTATATTTTTTTTAATCCTTAACTACATTGGTGGTTTAATCTATAACCTTTTCATATATTAAAAAAACAATGGATATATGCACAAAATATCTAAATCTCTTGACATATATAAAATATAAAATAGCTATGAAAATAAGATATCCATACTAAATATCTTTATTTAAATTTTACCTTTATTTTTTGCTTATCTATAGAATAAATGTATTTTACCTAGTTTGCTAGTTGAATCCTATTATTATAAAATTGCTTGATATAATCTTCATAAAAATTGTGAATAGATATAAAAGTGTAAGAATTTTATTTTTCAGCAGAAAAAAATAAGAAAAATACACAGCCAAGGCATTTTTATTTTCTATTTTCTAAAACAATTTATTTATGAATACACTATAACCCAATATCAAAAAAATATTTGTATATAAAAAAAAAACTTTAAGATTTATAGTAGATAGCATAATTTGAATTGTAAAATATGAATAGACACGTTTTTATAGAAGCCAGAAATATTAAAATAAAACCTTTTTAGTATTTTATAAATGCATTATCATCCATAAAAAAACATTATATTTGTTCATAAAATTATTCTGTAATTTTATCTAACAAGGCAGCCATTTCAATATAAATATAGCCATTATATGTTGATAAAAATATAAAAAAACACTATAATAATTTTAAATACAAAATTTAAAACATAAATATTCAAGAATTGAATAGGAATGGTGATTCTGAAGTTTAACGTGTTATTTCATCTAAAATCATAACGTGATAATGCATCTGGTAGATAATGGCCATCGTATTATTCCAATCCATCTTGTTTATGGTGAATTAAAAAGTAAGAGCACTTTGCGTTGGTAAATGGAAGGTAATAAAAATTAGAACCAAAATATTGAGTCTACGGATTTCGACACATATAAATACAACAAATGCCATAATGCAACTATATCGAATTAGGATTTTTCCGTCTTATCTTTTTTTCCAAATAAATATTCTAAATGATCTTTTTTTATTTTTTTATTCTTCAAAAATTATAATAACACAATTTAGATAGTTTTAAAAATATTTTATACCATTACAGCTATATTTTTATGTTGTATGTGAATTTTATTATGTCCTTACCTTATCTAAGATTTTTTTGATTTTTACCTCAAGGATGAATTAAAAGTTATTTTATCACGTTTAAAATCTACAGATGACATATAAACAAAACAAAACTTAATTTTAATTGTATAAATCTGGATTAAAAAAAGATTTTTCATACTTTTAAAGATCATGATCATAAATATTATACTAGTAAATGATAAAATTGATTACATATTTACAATTAGCAAAGTAATCTATATTATTGGAACATTATTGTCATTAACTATGACATGAAACTTATATTTCAAAGCGCAGATTTTGAATAGAGAATTAATAATGTAAAATAAAAATTAAATTTTACATTTACCTGGCATAATATAAAATAATTTTTATATATGAATCACGAACTTTTTAGCATCTATATATATTCATATAAATACAAACAGCATAAAAAAAATCTCTTTGTACATAAAAATTTTATTTCAATAGATTTTAAAAGTAGGCTTCTATATAATAAATTAAAAATAAAACAGGCTAAAATATACGATCTTGGTTTAAACAAAACTATTAAAGATTTATTATATTATTATTAACTGTTTTATAAATGGATTAAAAAATTATACATATGAATGTTCACCTTAAAAGACATATTTACCTGTAAAATCGCTATTTATTTTGTATTGCACATTAAATAATAAATTTATATTTACATTCCAATGTGTTAAAACTGGCAGTTTATCTATTTTTAAAAATTATCGTGTAACTTTGTAATCAAGAATAAGACTTAGAGCTATATATGAGCTGTTATTTTTTTGATTAATGCCGTAAAAGATTTTGGTGATGGTTATAGTTATAAATGTGCTTAATAGGATTAATATATTCTAAAACAGTTTAGAGACTATTTAAAAAGATGTTTTTTTAAAAAATATTTATTACATTTTAAGTGTTGATTATTTTAGCTAATATTTGCGAAAAAATATATTTCTAAGATACATCAAATAGAATGTTTAAAAGTGGTTTTTCATATACACAGTTAACTGATATGCCTTTAAATTAGAGGGAAAGTATCATCAACTAAAAATAGATATTTTTAAAAAGACTTGCAAAAATAACTGGAATAATTGGGTATTATAATAATCGATTAGTTTTACTATCTATATTGTGAGGTTATAAAAAACGCATATATATTTCTTTTGGAATTAAGACACTTTAAGTGAGCACCGTAAAGAGAAATTTTTTATAAATTTTATTTATAGAGATCGCATTTGATTTTAAAAATATGTTTAAAAAAGTTAAAGCAACATAAACTGCTTTCATAAATTTTTAAAAATACTAGCACATAATAAATTCAGTAAAAACCTTTCTTAGGTAATATTATCTAATATAGGCTATATTTCAAAGATTTAAAGCATTAGTTAATATAATACATAAACGAACTACTTAAAAAAAAATTACATCGACAGCATCAAGACTGTTAGAAACGAGCTAGTACTTTTCAAAAAAGCTAAAAAATATATATCTAACTAAGTGCAATTAAAAAAATTTAAATTATAAGTTTTACATTTACTGATAGAATAATCGTACTCGTTATAAGCACCAACACAAATAATATGGTTTTAGGAAAACTACATTATAAAAAGTTACTTATAAGAAATCTTTTGTTATAATATGTTAGCACTAGCTCTATAAATTTTTGAAAACCGCTAAAACATGAAACACAATATCAGCAACAACAAGAAAACATAGACAATGCATTCGAATTTCAGACAATTGATATCGTTCAATTCATAAAAATAAAATGTTAAAAAAACAAGAAACGTATGTTATAGACAAATTTAGAGGTTTAGTGGTTTTTAGAGTGGCAAATGGATTTTTTTTTATAAAATAAATCATATAAATCGCTATTCGGATATAATTTTTAATCTTGCACGAACTTGCTACGCTTCTCATTGCAAAAACCCAAAAAAAACCATACACATAAAAATTTTATATAGCAGAGAAAAAAAAATTGCCTTAATCTATTTTTTTCTAAAATATCGCAAACTTATTCGAAAAAAAAGAAATGAATTCATAATATCGTAAATTAGTTCTGCATCTTATTATATCCTAAGAAATTACTTTTATATGCTAAAGTCCTTGACAGCAACCTATTATTTTTTAAAAGTAAATGTTTGCCACCTATTTTCCTTGGTATTCTTAACGTCAAAGGCTGGGGGGAAATAAAACCCAAAATATTTATTCTATATATTTATTTTTTCTTCTTTGCAGAGGATACCAATCTTAGAATGTGACATAATTCTTCTCAGCTTTGCTATCAAATACAACTAAACGTTTGACAAGAAAATTCAGAAAAATCGATTTATAAAGAAAAATAGCACATTTCAAAAGAAAGCAGTCATGTTGAATTACATAATTTTATAAATGAAAGGAGTACAGTCTAAAAGTACAGCAGAAAATTAACGCAATAAATAACTTAATTTGGCAACATAATAACACCATGTTCACCTGCGTACAGTTCATTTTTTGCCGTCAATTTATTTTGAACAAAAAGCATACATCACAAAAAAGCACAAATTTTAAAAATAGATAATTATGTCTATCAGACAATCAAACTGCGCATACATCATATACACCACACATATCCAGAAACGCGAATAGAAAATTCATCCAACGAATTAGTATATAAAAAACAGATTAAATAAAAGTCGATGGCAAAAATAAACACCTAATCCGGAGCTTAGCATAATATCATAAAAATTAACGACAAGAAAACTGTAATACAATATATTTATACAATTTACAACAGGATATATAGTAAAAAATCACTAAAAAGCCTGAAAGAAACTTTTGAACAGACAAAGACATAAAACAACACATGTGATCATAAAAAAGAACGGTGTATAAGGCTTCTGCACAACCACACGACTCTTTTAAACAACGCAGGCTAGAAGAAAATATTCCATATATTTTACACAGTAGACAAAACTTAGAAACACACACATAGAAAATCTAGCAACATACAAAAATCAGACTATAATACACCAAATCTATACAAAACACAACATATACCATGCATCAGAACATCTTGACATCACATATAGGTCATATGCAGAGAATATTTTGCAACGAATTATCATAAATCTAAAGCGTAAAAATAACACTCGGAAATAAACATCACATACGCCACGCCTCCCAGACATCTAGTTATGAGCAAATGCAAACACATTCATAGAATAAAAATACATTTTAGAAATAAAATCTAGCACATACGTTCACATAAAAACGATAGATTATCAACACAGACAAAAATGTACTTTCCAATCGAACAGACGCTCATTAACTCTGATTTCATCAACACGACCTTACTTCTAGTCATATCAAAATACATACCACAATCAAAGCACTAAACACGTAAAAACCACTACAGAAAACTGAAAATCCAACACAGTTTTTATACGACACTTAAACCACAGCTTCTGGACATTTGACTAGATACTCATTAAAAAAAACACATGCTAAACAAATCAAGAAAACAATGCATATGCATATGCACCAACATAGAAACCAAGAAATGAACCTTTATAAACAAAATAGTCTAGAATACAACTTCACATAATGTCAAAACAAAAGTCAACATAAACTATATAATAAGTACAGCAGAACAAAAAATGCGTCACAAAATCAAAATTAAACCTTCTCAAAAATTCATCGGTGGGGCACGGATCTATCTTGCTATATAGATCTACTCTATCTTCATTATATACAATTAAATATTCTAAACAGCTTTTTTTTCCCTATATTTTTCTGAATTCACATTTAAGGTTGTTTCTAAGTTCTTTTTATGTACTCAAGCACATACATAGCTTATTATTTTATGTATATGGGGATCTAGTTGCAGTTTATTTTGATTAGGAATACACGGTCATTTCACTTAAACAAGCATTCTACTTATCTTCTCATCTTTTTGGTCCATTCTAGATATGTTTTCATGATATATCGATAAGAAATCATCTTCTATTCATCTATGACTAGGGGACGTCATTCTGTGTCTTTTCTTGTTTTTTCTGTATCATCTTTCTGAAGATTCTTTTTTTTTATGAGGGATAGAAAAATTAGTAAAAAAGGAATTTAAAATAATTTATATGCAACGAAAATCTATAAATTCAACAAACAAATATTGATGGGCTAATTTTATTTTGCTTTTCATTTTTACACGCTCAAAACTTCAAAATTGCTCTATAGTAGATAATTTACAAATCTTCTTATAATTCCACCATCTTTACAATATTCGTAATAAAAACTTCTACAGTCAAGACTTATTAGTTCAGGCGTCATTTAGATTCGATAGTAGACTACAGCATGTTTTTTTGCCAGAAACTTATGTGATACAGATGATATACTAAACAAGTTACTATGATTACTGTTATATACTGATTTTTGATCATAACATACTGTTGATTTTAAACCTTGGTTTGAATAATTTCATATATACTATTAAACGGAGACAAGAACGAAACTAAGTCCAAATTATTGTTAATCCGTGAATTATATGCTATTCAAGGCAGGATAATACAAAAATAATATAACATATTATATAAGCACTTAAAGGTGCTTAATGGTGATGCTAATATTTTTATAATAGAAATTATCACGGGAAGTTTGCAGCAGGAAAATATAAATTATATATAATCAAACATTCAAAGCATATTTTAAATGATAGGTTGTGTAGAAGGTAAATTAATTATATTGTTAAATATAGAAAAAATTATACATATAAATGTAAGGGATATTTAGCATAAATACATCCAAAAAAATTTAGCTCTTTTAATATAATAAATTTGCATCTCAAGAGAAAATTATAATCTTTTTTATAGGTATCAGATTATTGCGAAGAATTTGAAAGCCCTCTATCATTATAAATATACAGATGTTTTATTTTCTTATTCGCTGTATTCCATTTTTTGTGTGCAATATAATAATTACAATTTATAAAATAAATAGGATACATTGAATTGCAAAGAATTATAAGATTTATTTTTCTATTTAAATATGGAATAGATTGAATTAAGAGATATTTTGTGTAAGATACTGGACATTCGAAACATCTAAAAAAATATGACAAGCTTGAGATTTGTATCCTAAAGGTATACAATGTCAAAAAAAAAGATATAATACATCATGATATGATTTATTTAGTCATCAATTGTATACGATGGATAGGAGGATATCTGGATTAGCATAATATGCCTAATAAGGTATGATTTTGGTGAATAAATATGCACTTTAAAATGCGAATCTTTGTTCTATATTTTTATGATTGTAGGGTCTTTTATATTGAAAGCAATTATAAATCACTGATATAAGATGAACATTGGTTATATTAACTTAGTAACATAAAAGAAAAAATGCCAAACACAAATTTTGGGATATAATGTTTGATCAGAGAGGCGATCTATAAGCTGAATATATATATAAAAGGTTTATTACATATCAAGAAATAAATTCCTGGCTGTAGAATATTATCGCACCAATTGTATAAAAGGGAGCGAAAATGAAAAAGGGTTTTGATTTTAAGTATTAAAAATGTTCAGTCAAAAAATACATCAAGACAAAGATAATAATTTACAATGTCTATCATTCTAAAGTGTGAAGAACCATTTTTTTTGGTTCTTCATAATAAAAGATTATAACTATTTAAAGGAGTTAATATAGCTAAAAAATAAATGTTATACATAGAAAAGACCTCTGAGTAAAAAGCAGCGAGTATACAAATATTTCGAAACCAAAATTAAATTCTCTGTTGATTCGAAGATATTTGTATGTAATTGTATAATCATTGATACTTCTATTCTATGAAAACTTTCTATGATAAGATTTATGTCATAAACAAATTCTAAAAATTTTCTGGCAATTAAATTTTAAATAGAAGTCATCATAATGTTTAGGAATATTTTTTTGGAAAATTAAATATAATATATTCTATAATAAAAAAAATGGGTTAATATATTATATGATTGATATAATACATTTATTATGAAGATTTATACTTGGCTCTACAATCTAAAATAAACGCGACTTAAGACATTGGTAAATTTTTAATCTTATAATATAACGGTAAAGAAAACTATCTTTTTTATATAAATTACAAGTTTACAAATTTAATGATTAAAAGGTTAAGATAGCAGCTATTTAAATTATATAAATGTAAAAGAGATATCAGCTAAATTCGCTTAATTATATGTTTAGCTGATATTTATACATGAATACAAATTAATTTTTTTATAAGACATTTAATGATCGTATTTAAATTTAAACTGCATCATGAACTCTCCTTCAAATTTGAAAATTTCAGCATATTTTTTACGAAGTATCTTTCCATAAAATTCGACAAAAAAATTAACTGATGGTTTAGATTCTGGCATATTTTGACTAATTCCTTTTTTAAAATACTGACCTCTCGTTGTATATGGGTTAAACGGCTTACCTTTATTCCTATTAAGCAGAATCAGATATATATATTTCTGCCTATTTAGTAAATCTTTTAGTTTTTCAGCCACTATCATATATTTTTTTCTCTTAATAATAAGATTTTTGCAATTTTTTTCCAATACTTCATATTCGTGAACTTCTTGTGAATTTTTAATTTCACTTTTTGAATCTGTCAATTTTTCGAAAGCTTGTTTGCTTTTTTCTAAAGTTTCTGAATAGGATATTAAAAATTCATTTATCATTGCTTCAAGATCGTCCTCAATAGGATTTTCTTTTTCACAAGGCAGTTCAGTTTTAATAGGCATTGCCTCAGTCGGGGATTCTGCAATAAGTATGTTTTCAGCCTTATCAAAAATTTTTTCTTCGAATTCCGGTTCAATGTTAAAACTATACTTTAACCATATTTTTTTGGGCAATCCTTTATATTTTTTCGTGGTCTTATCCAAAAAATACATTAAACCAGTTTTTTGGGTTGTAATGGTCTCTGTCTCAGTAGCTGAGTCCGAAGCTTTGGTTTTAAGTTCTGATCCATCTACTCCAGAATCATCACTTATAAAAGAGTCGTCTGTTTTTGGACTTTCGGTCACAGTTGATGATTTCTCATTATCGGATTTATTATGTTTTTTCGCTTTAACAGATTCTGAAGATTCATTCTTTTCTCCTTGCATCTTTTCCATAACATTTAAGTGTCTTTTATAGACATCAATTGGATTTCAACTTTTATTCGCTCTCATATTCACCAATTATATATGTTCTTAAAAGTGTATAATCAATCATAATTCCGAATTCATAAATAAAATACAGCCATATTCATTCTAAGATTTAAATAAAATTTTTTTACAGAAAATTAAAAACTAATAGTTTGTTCACAGTTGACTCATATAATTGTTTCCCGCTTAATTACAAATAATAAGACAGGGACTAGTACAAAAGGAAAATATTATGGTTTTTATTGAATTTAAACAGAAAGGAAAGTATTCGTTGTTCAAAAATATATTGACAGGAAGAGAAAAATGTGATAAATGTAGACCCTAAATCATGTAAACGAAATTCTTTAAGATTATAAACGCAAGGATAGATTTTACAGATGTGGAAAATTCGATATATTTGGAATCAAAGAAAAATTAAATGATGTATAAATACGTAAAATATATTGTATAAAAATATACTACAGATAATTGGGTTTTAAATTGTGATATAAAATAAAAAAAACGTCATGATTTTAAAACATCATTAGAAGATAAGATTGAGATATCGGAAGAAAAAATATAATGGTATGTAATTATCAAATAAAAATCCATATAATCTTATTTTAACATCATTTTAGAGAGCAGCCACTGTATTCATAAAAAGTCTATTCTGGACAATATATAATCGGTTTTGTAATATTTTTATAAAACAATACTTATTTTGTAGATATAAAAATCCAAAGAGAATATATTTTGCTTCACAAAAAATGTGCAAAATTAAAGGTAATACAATGATGGCACAAATTTCAGCAGAAAACGCTATATAATAACCATCAAAATAAATAAAAGAAGCGGTTTTTTAAGTAATAAAATTTGCAGATATTAAAATTCTAGATATTTTGAGCAACAAAAAAGCTGAAATAATCTTTTTTTATTTTTTATATTATAATGAGCTTGTATTAGAAATCCCATAAAATGTAATTAAATTGCAATAAGTAAAATGAAATGAGCATATTTATTGCTAAAATAAAATCGAACTAATAAAAAACAATATTTTATTTTAAAATGATATATAAATTTTCAAAAACAAATATATTAGGTTCTATAAATAAAATTTAAATTTAAATATAACAAATGCTAAAATCTTATTTATGATCTAGAAAACCCTAATCTTATTGCAAATAGCTAATAAAGTCAAAAAATATTTTTTTACAAAGTAATTATGTTCTGAGAAAAAATCAAAGATGTCGCTGTATACTGATATGTACTATTGTAGGTATAATTTATTGTGCTATTGAGGGCAAACAATATATAAGTTTGAGAATTTTATATATTTACAAATACAGATGTTGATTTTACATATAAAAAAATTATCGCTCATAAATTATTTTATTGAAGATTTGATTTTAGAATTAAAAAAAAGTCGATTGAATCATATTATCGTTATCCTGTATATTTAAAAAATAAAATGTAATTTTTAAAGATAATTTTTATAATAAATTGTCATGCCATTCCGTGTTTAATATGTTTTTATAATTGTTAGCTATTATAAAAAAATAATATATGCAAATAAATAAATGAAAACCTCTTATAATTAGTAGTTAAAGTGTTAAATTTAAAATTTTTGTACACTTATCGATTGAATAAATTTATTCCGTGATTTTATTTTAAAAGATTTTGTAATTTATTGATTTATCTTTGGATATTCTGTGAGATATTTATATTTACGCGTAAAATATAAGATAATTACAGGGAAAATAATTATTTTTGTTTTTTTCTCTATCGTAAAAAATAGCAAATTATCTTAATAAAATGTAAAAAAATATATAAAAAAATAAATATTATAGTTTTATAAAGCCCATAACTTTTTTGGATAACTCTTATTGTCTATCTGATACATTTAATATTGCTAAAATCATCAATGTTGTCTATGTAATGTAATAAGAATCGATATTAAAAATATTTCGAATTTATAAAAAAAAGACTATAAGATCCCTGTCTTACACCTTAAGTTAGAAATTAAAAATAAGATATCAACAAATTTTAAATGCACTTTTTTTAAATAACTCAGATATACAATTGATCTGGATTATATGATACAAGGCTTTATATTTCATCCAGTAATTTTTATCTATACAACATAAATTTTGATAAAATTAGAAAGATAAGAAGCAGCAATTCTCTTTTATGAAACTTTATATCACAGTATTGTCTGTTTTACATCTTTTAAAATTTTCATGCAGTTGTTAAAAAATAAAACTGCAATCAAATTCACCATTTCAAATATTACGAGATCTTTAGCATTTTTATTTAATTTAATTTAAAATAAAAAAAATAATAATAAAATGAATGATGTTTAATATATCGTATCAAAAAAAAGTAAAAGCTGTAAATACATAAACGCATATAAGATTCATCAGATGTAATGAATTAGTTATGTATTTTTCAAAAAGAAGTATAAAATTTTTTGATTTTATTTTGTTAGAATGCCTATAAGATATTCTATTTTTCATATGGTCTATATATCGTAATGCAGCATGAAAGCAAAATAGTCTTAGAGTTCTTCATTAATTTCATGCACCTTTCGCACCAATATATTTAAAGTATAAATCCTATGTAGAGAGATATTTACAATTTCTTTTCTATATATTATAAAAATCCGTGCATGCTTATTTCTTTAACGCTCAATTAGATCTATGTCATAGTTTTTATAACCCAGTATTATAAGCGATATTAACATTGATGTGTAGCATATGCACAATAAAATATTTAGAGCCTTTCTTTTAGATTTCATTTTTTTATTATGATGCTTATAGTGACAAAAATTTGGAATTTATACAGTAGATAATTTTTTTTAAATATAAAAATACATCATCCGTCTTCATACAAATGTTTTTCAATAGTCTTCAAATAAATGATTTGTTAATTTTCCATGATTTCTGAAGTATTCAATCCCGGGGTTCTAAATATTTATTATAATCTAATGACGCTTTAAATAAATAGTAGACACTGAGATAGAGTGCTTTGTAATAAAAAAAATTGTCCAACCAAACCAACAAAAAGTATGTATTATAGTACCCACGAAAGATGCCGATAAATATGAAACGTATGGTTTAAGAAATATGGCAACAAATCGGATGTATAACAGATTAGATTAAGACTCCATTTAAAATAGATTATATGAGGCTGACATCTATGTTAAAATTTGCTAGGATAATTAAAAAGATACAATAAAGCGAATATATAGAAAGAAAGGATATTTTGTCTGTTGCTAATATAAGAGGAACAATGTGTATTTTACATTGAAAAATGTTAGAAGCGGTAATGATTGTGATAAAAATTAATTTTGAGAACAAAGTATATCAGATGGAAAAACAGATGACTCTAGACAAAAAAATATCTCTAGTTTTTAGAAATTCATATAGAATATAAAAATATAAAACATTTATACTAGATAATAAAGGTCAGTAAATGTAGTTTTTTAATAAAAAAAAATAATTTAGTCCATGTGGTTAACTAAAAAGAGAGTATAAAAAAGTTTTAAGCCTATGCGCTAATTGCCATCCGAAACTGCATTGCAAGTGTTACAATTAAAATATACATATAAACTAGCTTAAAGATGAAAAAAATTGCGAATGTGATGAAATATATGATAAAATTGGCTTTGAATTTGAAACTATAGTTTAATGATGTTAGATTGCCTTTGTGTAATAATGCATATGAAAAAAGATCGATTTAAGAGACTTAACTGTGCAATTATAGGCCAATAAAAAAATGCAATATCTTTAAGTAGGGTGATATAACTGAACTAGTTTACGGGGTATAAGTTTTTATAAAATTTTATGCTGCAAAGGCATGAACGAATTGAAAGACGAAAAAAAGAAAGACAGCTATGAAAATGGTTACAAAGATCGTATATAAATAGCATGCAGAATACGCTACTGCTATGAAAAAAAGAAATATAGGTGAAATAAATATTTTTTTCAGCTTATAAAAAAAAGCAAACTGAACACAAGAAGAAAAACTATACATATGGTATTGTCATCTCAAAGAACAATATAGATAAAAGAATTGTATGTGTAATATGCTTGTATATATGTCAATTTATATGGAAAATAATATGAATCGATGCAGAGTAATATAAGAATGCAGATTCATGACGGTTCCTAACATATAAAAGTAAATTTACTTGCGATATGCATATATTTTGTATTTTTTTTATATCAATTTTAAATAGATTCAAATGGAAAAGTAAAATGTAACTGATTCATAATTACAGCGAAGAAAATCTATATCGAATTTTACTGGTTTTGTCTTTGACGATACAAAAAGAAAGAAAAAATGATTTGTTTCTTCAACTAAATAATGATATTCAATGATCTAAATTTAATATTTACCATATTTTTCATAAATGTTAATATCAGAGGCTTAAAATAAAAAAATAATAAAAGGAGTCAAAGGTGAGAAATTGGGCGTGTTGTATAATCTGATACGTAAAATGAATATTAAAGTTATTTGAAATCAGAATATTCGAATGATTTTTTGCATTTTTATGTCAAAAAATGTGGACGGGCTATTAGATGAGAACAGAAATTTGTGTGAATATGATTTTCTTTACCATAATATACTAAAGATGCGAGGATACATGCTTAAGGTTTTATATTGCACATGCTTTATAAATATATGTTGCTTTATACTGTAAATCCCATATATTTAAAAACAGCCAAACAATTTGATCGCAGAAATATACAGAAAATAGCAATTTACGTGTTTCGTGTTTACTAAGAACAAACGATTGAATTTTTATCTTTTCAAATTATCCAGAATAGGTGAACAGATGATCTTCTAGAAAAAAAAGAAAAACACTTGCCAACTTGCGTATCATTGTAGAGAAGTAGTTTCTAATCGTATAAAAAAACAGAATATACGTATAACGTATACTCCTGGGATTTTTTATATAAAAAGATATACTAGACGTGAGTTTTTATAAATATAAATTTGTAAGTCTAATAATACAAATATTCAGCTAATTTTAACAAGAAGAAATTTCTATATGTACTGTTGAAAAGATTGTAGTTTATAGATCTACAAAATGTCATAAATATATGAGCTGGTTGATGATTTTAACCGAATTAAAATTATAAAGGAATGAAAAAAATGCTCTAGAGTTATTCAGATATGTTAATATTGCTAAATCATGAATATAATTTAAAAAAAGTTCTTTTATTTGCACTAGTGTATTTATATAGAGTTCTTAATGGGGTTGTTAAAAAAGATGCAATTTTGAACATTTAAGTGTTTTTTCTTTATTTTTTGCGAGTAAGAAATGATTAAACGGTGGTTAATCTTTAAAAAAAAGATATTTTGTGATGTTTAAAAGAATAGCTAAATGTAGTAAATTGTTTGTTCCTTATCAATATAGAGTATAACTCTTATTAATAGTATATTCATGTACGAAAAACCATTATGTTCTTGTTATATAAGATAGATACATTTATTACAGCAAACAAGCGTAAGATCTTTAAAGATATATTTAATGTTGGCTTATAACAATTTATGACAATTTTAAATTGTTAATAATGTTTTATATGGCAAAAATTCATATAAAAGTGACAAAGCTGATTCAATGATGCATAATGAACCGTTTAAAAATATAGTATGCTTTATATCATCCGTTAAAAATACCAGAACATCATATGTTTGCAACTATATAAATAACTTAAGATTATCTTTTTTTCTTTTTCAGTGCACAGTATGATAGAAGCAAAAAAGATAATGATAATAAGTTCAATTGTAACAATTCTAGACAAATAAAGGAATCAGTTTTTCTTAAAAAACTATAGTATTTTTATAACTAGTATTTTCATTTGATATCTTGTGCTTTTAAATAGGATATAGCTACGATTTAATGTTCGAAATGTACAAAATATTTATAATTCATGCTCGAATGATTAAAAGCAAAAAATATTGCACCCTTCATTGACATTTACTATAATGAAAGATATTATGGCAGCCCTCTCGATCTAAAAGAATCTAAGAATGACGCAGTAATAATTTATAATTGTAGAAATCAATTGGAATTTTATGTAAGTAGTCAACTAAAAAAATGAAAATGTGGCTTCTATTAGATAAAAACGTGTAAAAAAAATGGATATATGTGAATATAGGATATATAATTACATATATTTAACAAAATCTTATAAAATTACGTCATAAATTTAAACCATATCGAATGTAATATTTATTAATTAATGTTTCCCTTAAGTTACTTGAAGGTTAATGCAAGAAGTTCAGTATTCGATTTATTAGAAATTGAGGATTTTAAGATATGATATAAATGAAATTAATATAACAAGAATGTGATCTATGATAACACATGGTAGTTAACTACAACATAAATAATGATCTGCCGTCATTAATCGAAAGTAGTAGTAGTTAAAGAATTCTTGCTAAGGCGATTTCTATGAATATGAATGTGAAGTTTTATTTGTTGTCCTCCTAAATAAAGACAACACACATTATAGAGGTAAAGGAGAAAAAAATATGTTGAAGATTTTTATTTTTAGAATGGATTCTAGAATACGGAATACATAATTGTTGAGTTTTTGATACTAAAAAAATTATCGAGGAAGATATGTAGAATGACATTTCATGCCTTAAAAATCTATAACCCTACAAAATACCGACGAACTTATTTAATCAATAGAAATTAGATGTATGAAACAAAATAATATAAAAATAATAATATATGATTGAAATTATAGAAACATGATAAGATAAAAAGAATACTGGGATTTGTATCACCCGATAACAGAAGAATAGAAATTTACTGTGCGATTTACAGACAAAATTATCGAGAACGGGACCAGTATCACACTTTTGCTTTTGGTATTCTAATATTATTGCAAATGCTGTTGATAATACTGTGCAATATTTTGAAAAAGAAAAAAATTTGTACTTGAATGATGAATAAAAAAATATAAGAATGAATGCAACTGTGATATATGAAAGATATAAAATACTATTTTTGATGCAATTTATTGTTTGAACCAAATTATAATGCGCAGAATCTTGCAATGACTATGTGAAAATAAAAGCAACTCTCTTTTTCGTAATGAAATAATATTATTTAGTATATAAATACATAGAAATTAATGATGACTAGATTCTATAGTAATGTCATATTATCTTAAATTAATGTGTTTTTTTGTTCTAATTCAGATAATAAATAATGATATGTAGCTGTAAAAAATACAAAACACCATGATTCTTTTTTGATAAAAGATATATGTTTCATGATTAACGAATCACAAAAATATTATTTTTTGCTAGATTAAAGGAAAAAACACAAACAGGTTATGCCTGATGAAGAAAAAAAATAGAGAAACAAGAATTGGTAAGAAGTCTATGCAAGTTAAATTGATTTCTTTTTCGATTATTCTAATTCATGTGAGAATTATCGGGTTTTTATAATTTTTGAATATACATATAACATTATTATGTTACATTATACCGAAATGATAAATAATTATATAAGTGAAGAGATCTTAACAACTGTCTGTGCGTATCTAGGATTCTTTATGGTCAGTTACTTAATTTGCACTGTTTTTAATAATATTTGTATAATTTTTGTGTTATTATGCTGTATTGGATTATAAAATAGTATAAAAAAATATTTAATATAACATTTATTTTCAACACAGAACATCGAAATTTATATATAAGGCTTTTTTTATTGTAATATGAAATCACCACTATGAAATAAGCTCATGTTGTAATGTTTACCTTTAAATTGCAGTTTTTTATCTGTAAAGCGCATTCTTGTCTAAAAAATACAAGATACAAATCGTATAACTAATCTGTACCGTGATAAGTTTGAAATCAAGCGACGATATGTATTTATAACTCGTACTTTGATTCAATTACACAATCTATTATATGCACAGGCAAGAAAAATTCGCATCCAATATATATTCGAGAATCTAAAAATTGAATCTTTTATTTGTTCCTTTTTATCGCATCAATAAAAAGCATTTATATTTCTACGTAAACGTGTCATTTATTTATTGTTTCTCCTATTTTTCCCCTTTGTTTTTTCTATAAAATAACTTAATGGCGTACATTATTCTAAAATGAACGTAGAATTTATTTTAAAAACTATTGAAGTAGAGAAAAATATTGTAGGACTTGTCGAACGTATAAAAGAATTACGCGTTCAAATTTTTTCTGAGAATAATATAATGCTTGGATTTTTGCAACATAAATTCCCTGGATTTAAAAATCTTTCCAATTCCGTAGTTGATTTAGTGATGACACACTTGCTGCTTGAAACCAACATAATCTTAGAACATCCGTTTGAGCAGTATAACCCCCTGATGTATAATGAAAGTTATAGAGAATTTATTGGAATAGTATTTTTTAGAAACGGATTTGCACTCAAAATGCCAAGATTAACATATTCTAGTGTAGAAAAGATAGCCTATACATTTAAAAATATAACACCGATAGAAATATTCAAGTGGTTTGAAAATTTGTATTTGAAAAAAATAATACACTATTTTTTTTGTATTGATGATGAAATGACTTTGCGAGATCTCTATGGTATCGTTAAGTTTTCAGATGACGTAAAAATCTGGATTGATTTAAACAAAAACGAAAAAAATCAAATATTGAATGAAATTGAAAACGAAGAATTGTTTTCAGCTAGAAACGCTGAAGTTACATGTAACAAAAAAGTCGAATTAAAAAAACTTAGTGCGAATATCACAACAAGTTATGATTTAGATGGTCTGTGTGGAGCTTTTCCAATTGATCAATTTGCAAAGATAATTACTAATCCGGTTGTGAGTATAAATGTCCTTGCTAATACTCAAAAATTATATAGCAGAAAAATTTTGACATAGAACTATTATGTGTTTAGTAAAAATGGTTCCATAAATGCAGTAAACTTGGGACACTTTTACATAGGGTCTCTAATTATTCTATCTACAGAATATCAAATATGGCTTTTCATTCCTCTTTGTAATAACAAAGAGGACATAGATGCAAAAAATACATATTTTGCTAATAAATGCATGGAATTTAAGTACAAGTGCGAAAAAAACAATCAAGAATATTCTCGAAACATAGTGGACAAAATGAAAATAGAAATTAAAAGACTTAGTGAGATGAAAAATAGCATTAGTATTAATGCTGAATTTAACGGATCAGAATTGTTGCAGCTAATGAAATTTTATTTCAATACTAAAAATTTATCGAGCATAGCAAAAAAAGATGCTTTTTTCTTTATTGAATCGTATGGTTCAAAAAACAAGATTAGAGCCAGGAGTATGATAGAGTTGCAAAATATATTGAGAAGTGCATTTTCATTTGACCTTAGCAGCATTTTTTATTTAGATATTGCACTAAGTATAACACAGAGTATAAAAAAAAATAAAAATCGTCATGTAGTGATAGCATTGGCAGCTGAAAATTTTCACGTAGAATCGAAAGATCATACATACAATTTATTTGGTTCCGAATTAATTACGAACTTGAACAAAAAAGTTATAACTCAATGTAAAAAAAAAGAAGTATTGAATGCCATTTATCCGGAAGGCACAAGCTGCCAAATAACAAGAGATGGATTTTTAAAACTTAATTTTTACCAATCATTAGCCTCTTATATATGTCCGAGGTCTTATAGGCAAGATTTTATAAAAAAAAATAGTTTGAACAAATGCTTATCTCATGTTTTGATGAATCCTAAATGGGATTGTTTAAAATCTCTAGATATCGTTAGAGAATCCATAGAAATCGCAAGCAAGACCCAAAATGAATTAAGATTAGAAGTTTGTATTGATTCAGTGGCCTTCGTCGAGGCTGATTCTATTTTGCATACTTTTTGTGAAAAAGCCATAGTTAATGTAATAGACGCTAAATTGCTATTTAGTAGCATTAAAAAAAGTTTCGAGACAGTTTCGTCTGAAATTTCTCGTGAATATTATAAAATTGATTCTTTATTGTATTTAGTCATTCTTGAGAACTTTTTTGTCGAAAAGTACATTAAAGATTCTAGAAATCCAAAATACTTGGATAAATATTTTATGCCCCTTTTTCATAAAGAAAATCTTAAAAATGACATTTTTATTCTTGATGAGAGACTTCTGAATGAAGTAAAAGAATTGTGTGATGATGAATATGTACATAGAAATCGTTTTAGGATGATAAAAAATTTAATAGAGCACTCATTAGGAACACATCCTACAGTCAGAAATATGGCAATTGAGAATCTAGAAGTCATTGATAATGACATTGTTATTTCTTACGATTTGATTTATAAGCAACTAATAAGAGAGTTGACAACAGTTTATAAAATTGATTTCGATCTTATATATAAAACAGATATTGATTATATCCAAAATCATCTTGATACTAACGAGACAATTAGTATTTCCGATTATTTTATGGATTTAATTTCAGCAAATGAAAATAATAGAATGTCTCAATTTTATCAACAAATTCAGCTGATTAAAAATGAGCACAATCAAACATCTGAAGATATTGTGTTGGGTTTAAAAACTGCATTTTTAAAAAGAAAACATTCATTTGGTTTTAAAGCTTATAAAAAGGATCGCAACGAGCAGTATTTCTTAGTGAAAATATCAAATAATATAGTTCAAGTTGATACAAAGTCTACTGTTCAACTATTCGAAAATTGGATACAGTCTAATAAAGATGAAGATTTTGACACCAGAACTTTTTATCCTAGAGAAATAAAATTCAACGCATGGATAGGGTATAACATACATGTTTGTGATTACAAAAGCAAAATTAATTATAACAAAAGGATAAATTATAAGTCCATATATTTTGATGTGAGATTAGGGATGTGTGGTCTCATGAACACAAGAAAAATGCGAAATATAATTCGCCCAATAAGCGATAAAAGCGCTAAAACTGTAAAAAAGATTAGCGATTTGCGAAAGAGAGCCTCCTATATTGATGTTGACTCGCTAAGTTTTCGCGAGGTGATGATAAAATACGCGCCATACCTCAAAAATTATATTACAATGAGTTTGGAACTAGCTATGATGGTCGATGCATATATATGCAAAATTTCTAAACGGAATTACGTGAAAAAAACAGCTGCTCATTATAATGAAGAATTAAATGATTTAAAAATTTTTATAGACGATGAAAATGAAAATCCAACAAATTTGTACAATACCTATGATGATCAAAACGAAGTATTTGAAGAAGAGCATATAAATATGAATCTACAGTACACATATAAAAGTGATCATGGCATGACTGGATGGTATAATGAAAGCAGAAACGATGATTTTTTAGCGAAAAGAGTAACACAGCCATCCTCTTATGATAGAACAGATAGCATTTATCCGCTTAATCTGGGGCTTAATAATGCGAGAAATATACGGAATGATGAAATACATGAAAATGTACTTAATAATGCTGAAGTCGACAATGATTATGACAATGATTGGGCCAATGATTATCTACATGCTGATCCAGAATATAATGTAAGAGAATCTTATGAGAACGAAATAGTACTTCCAAGGCAAAACTTAAAGGCAGTTAAAGATAATCCAACATACTCTGCAGGTGAAAACTTAGAGGATTTTACGTTAGTCACAAATACAACAGAAAATTTACCAAAAAACAATTTGGGATCAATTGAAAATCTAAATAGATGTAAAGAAAATAAAAATAAATTGGCTTTAGCCCCAATAAACAGTCAGAATATAAGAGAAGAGTTTGAGAAGTTTTTTTTGAAGAATATAAATAGTTTGGAAACAGTCTCCAAAACTGAAATCGTTCATGAACCCGAATCGGAAATAAAAGAAAGCAATTATCATGAAAACATATCACAATTACCTCAGAATAAAAGTACCAAAGAACAAGTAACAATAAGCGAAAACAAGTCGTCTAATAATCCAATTGTGAATACGACGTGTACTAAAACTCACAGTCAGTTACAAACAATTGAGGAAATAAAAAGTACGTGTGATATAGAGAATATATATGTAAATTTTAAAGAAAAAATAGTTGGAAATATAAAGAAAAACACAAAGAAATTAGATATAATAAAAGAGGGTATAGATAAGCACACCCATGCAAATGAAAAAACAGTCAATGATTTAAATCATTTGAAACGTAAAATTGCATCAAAAAGAAAAAAGTTCATGTCCCATATTAAAAAGTACGAAAGTGGACATATTAATAAAGAAATACATAATTTTGACTTTTTTGATGAATTAGGGAAGATTTATCAATGCATAAAGCGATTAGAAAGAGTCGAAAATAAAAAAGTCACAGTGCCGCAAATTAAAAATGAGATTCATGAATGTCGTGAAAGAAAAATATGCCTAAAAGAAAAAATACCAAAAAAATACAATTCATGCAATGAAAATACACCCATGAGATTAGAGTGTCAACAAAATCTACAAAAAACAGAAAACCATAAATATGATTCTGAGAGAGGTCATTTAGAAGATGATGGTAAAAATAAAATGATTATGGAAAATCAAGCCGAAGAAAGTTATCACTCAGATTTACTTAACTTTTCCAACGATAACAGAAATCAAAAAAAAATCAGTGGCGACGATGATACAAAATCAGAAAAGAAAATATGTACTATAAAGTGTAAAAATAAAGTAACGTCGTCTACAAAAGAATCGACTATTGAGACCCCAAATAACGATGAAAAAATGTATGAAGATCTAAATGAGTTTAATATACGTGTTAATGAGTATGTGAAGCAAGGCAAATTTAAAAATTTACAATTTTATAATGATATATCGCATCTGAGCTCCTTCTATTATTCTAAAATAGCAAAATATTTATGTAAAAACAAGATAAATTCTATAAAAGAGAGATCTTTATATCAGACATTTTTTAGAAAGAGAGGGATAAAGGAAACTATCGCTAATACTTTATCCCGTGAAATATGGATAAAGGTGTTAAACGAACTTAATGATAGAAATTATCTTGTATTTGACGATGGGGACATACTTCTTAATGATGAACAATTGAACTTATGAGAAATCAAAGTCATTATATAAAGTAAGGGTAATTTATTTTATTTTTTAGTTCTTTTTAATTTTTTTTGTATATTAGTAAAATCTAGTAGAATTAGTTGTTATATCGAGCATCATATATTTATTAAAAATTATAGTAGAAAAATAATATTTTATAAATACTTTTCTAATTAACTAACTTCATTTTGCTAAATAAAATTGAATTTATATTAAAATGCTTTGGATAATTATTGGGATAATAAATCTAATCTTTTGAAAATTGTTATTATACTATGCGTGTATGTTTGTTACTGCGACATACATGTGATCCTTAAAATTGTTGCATTTACTCATTATTATATGAAATCTGACAATAATATAGTAGATTCTTATTGTGAAAAAAAATTTTACAATCCTTTAGTTTTTTTATATCTAAAAATTCGACGTATCACATATGAATAGAATACACACAATTGAAATAGTTTTATATAATGTGTGCATGTATACTTTATAGGTTCACATAAAGCGGTTTTAGTTTTTAACTGCTTGTTTCATATTGTTTTTTATAGGTAGATATGATTTATACATATAAATACTAAATTATTGCTTGTATTGATTAAAATAAATTAAGTTTTATTTCTTCGGTCATTGAAATGAAGTTTTTTTTTTCGTTATATGATCCTTTATTCTTTAGACAGTATTATGAACACTCTAAAATATGAAACATATTTTTTTAAAAATTGAAACACGTGTAGCTATATTTAAAATTATTATACAGGTATTAGATAATTTTAAACCTTTATTATTTGTTTATTAGTTTAAAGAAGCATGATTTAATGTGTCAAGCTAGTACTTTTACTTATTTTAAGATTCTTTTTTTTTACAATATAGTTATGTATTAAGTGTAGATTTATATGGTCATGCTTAATTTATTTCAACCCCTAATAAATCCTTTTATTCTCCGTAATTCTACCTTTTTTGGCTGATATAAGTTTCTCTAGAACCTAGACGTAATTTCATTAAAATAATTTTTTGATCTTTTGGAGAAATCAATACGGAAGTTTGCACTGAAATTTTATATTTAAAATATCAACATTTTTGGATGGAGTTAAATATTCTTCTATTTTGCAAAATAATTTTCCGTACTTGTAATATTTTACACTTCAGATTATTTCTTTCTTTAAAACATAATATAGAAAAAAACACAACTATAAAATGATATAAAAACTAGTGTTTTTTATGTAGTAACAGGAATATCACTATAAAAGGTTTAATTAATAATATTTTTTTTATTAATTTCATAGCTTATGACCTATCACGCATTGATGTGAATATTACAAATCTTTAATTTAATTTTTTCTACCCTTTATAATATCGAAAATGGTTTTGAATGTTTTTATTTTATGCCAATGTGTTTGAATTATCCTATATTGATAATTATAAAATTCCCCCTTTAAATTGAATTTTTAAAGACGACGCAGAGAAATATTAGTCGATTATGAATTCATAGGCTTTTAAAAGCGAAAAGAAAAATTAAAAAGGAATGTGTTTTTTGAAACTTATAAATGGTTTGGAGGTTGATCAATGTGTATGGTGAGTGAAACACAATCCATTTTTAGTGTTTGAGGTTCAGCATGAAGAAGACATATATGGTGGTAATCTTATAGTTAGAATAAAATAAGCGACAGGGAAGTCATAATGAATATTTTAGCATGGCATTATAAAAATATGAAGGGGCTTCTTATTTTAGAGTTTTTTTTCTTGGTTTTATAACAAGTTTGGAAATAGGTGACGTACTAATTAAAATTTGCTAATGTGATAAATCAATTGAATTTTTAGTTTTATATCTGATGTGACATGTAGAGATAGCAGCTAAATCCTATTGCACTACGTTTTTGATGCATTGCAATAATATTTTGGTTCATCATCTATATCATGAAGTTCCACTAAGAAAATTGGTTTCAAATATATGTAGTGAAAGTTCATAAATGCAGACAAGTAGAAAAAATTGACTTTACTTGCCGTATAGTATTGTCTGAAGTGTTGTATGGTCAAAGATATACCTGCTAGTGGTTTTATAATATGAGAACAAATTTATAAAGTACAGTGTAATATAGGTATAAATAAAGCGGGTTTTTTTTTGTTTTTAACTTTTTATAGAGAAACTGTTATAGATATATGTATTTTGCTGTTGATTTATTTTCTGAATATACATTTGAAGAATTATTCTGAGAAATTTATGGCATTTATTTGAAACACGTGATATAGCTGTTTTTAGTATTGTGTTGGTGGTTTAGTATGTGAAACTATGATTCATTAAATTGGTATAAATTACACGTAGAAGAAGCTAATGATGGATAAAAATCTGCTTCTTGGGCTTATGCATTTGTCAGAACGCAATAGTTATAGGAAATCTAGTCTTTCTAGAGTATGATATGACTCTATCTTTATATTTAATAGATGTTTATGATAGTTTAAACATATATCTTTTGCTCATTTGTCTATGAATCAGTAATGTTTGGATCTAAGATTGATGCTATTCTAAATTAAATCTAATGTTTTGATTACTTTTAATGTTTTACATCCTTTTTTCACACATTTGTGTTATTAAACACTAAAATAAATGCTAGATTATAACATTAATATCTCAAATAAATTGAATATTAAATTTACGCATATATTAATTTTGTTTTAAGCTTGTATTATATATAAAAACATGCAAAAATATGGTAATTACTACGTTAATATATTATTAGGCGTCTAAAGACTATCTTTATTATCTATTAATAATAAAATTTTTTCTTGATAATTATACTTGATATTTCTATTTAACAAATTTATAATATTATACGATTTCGTACGAATTCATATGTTTCAAATTATTTAAATTGTATGTTTGCATGCTTTTTTATTTTTAAAAATTATTATCTTATTTATGATACAAAGATTTTTTTATTTACTAAAAAATCTTAATTATGTAAAATACAAGTTATGGCATCCAATTAACAATAAAAATAGCATATTAGTAGTTTTATGGTGCAATAAAAAAAAGATTTTTTTGCCATATTTCTTTGAAAATTCGGATCTTTGCATGATTGAATTACATCTATAACTTTAAAAATTTATAAATTGTTACTTTTTGCGAGTTTAACACAAAAAATTTATTGTTTTTCTTTTTTACCTGTTTCTAATAATCAATTTAGTTTCTCATAAAATATAAAAAACAACACCCTATCTAAGTAAATTAAAGTATTTTCCCGACATTTAAACTAATTTATATTACCTAATATGTGTATAAAGACAGTATTTAATATTGCAGAAAAATATCTCCATATTTTTATTTTAATTCATAATTTAGGATATTTTCACACAATAATTAGATTTTATATAATATATAAAAGATAATACTTTTGTTGATTGTTTATATCCGTTTTTAAAGATTCTGGTTGGTTTTCGGGTTTTTTTTTATTGCCGACCATATACATGTTCGTGACATTTTAATTTTTCTGTCAATATAAGATCATCAAAAAAGTGTTAATTGCAAAAAAACGCATTTTTATTTGTCTTTTACTTTTATTTTTTAAGTTATTGAATGTAATTAATCTAACATAGTATAAAATACCAATTGACTGTTTTTTTAGTTATTAGTTTGCAATATTTTGTTTTATCATTTCGTTCTTATCAATATTTGCTCTATATAATTGTTGTATATATATTCAAATATGTATGATAAATTTTATTATAGTTTGACAGTTAAAAAAAGAAATAAGAGCAATTTAGATATTATTTTTTTTCATTATACAAATAATTATAAACATTATAGACTAATTTTGTCCTCTATGCTATAAATATAGTTTTATATCGGTAGTTATATTCTATAGCTAAAATTAAAATATTATCTTTCAACACGCGAATCTATACATTTTAAATTATTTGATCGAAATTGTAATTTTTATGTGTATATAAATGTTTTATAATATTGAATTTCTATACTTTGACTGCTTTACTAGAATAATAAAGAAGTTTTCTTTATTGACTTGTTATTAAGCTAGAGGTAATCTAAATATTCTTCTCCCATAATAATTATATACTTGGCATTCATAAAATATATATTGCAAATAAAAATCTTTATATGATATTTATATATAGCTATAAATCAAAATTCGCTAATTTATTTTCAAATTAATTGTTTTTGATTTAAATAAAAGATTTTAAAATATTAATTTGCTTACTATATATCAAATTCGTACCCCAATCTATATAAGACCAGTAGCTTCTATAAGGCGTTACATTCTATTTTGTCATTATATATCTTGCTTTTTTTTGCATACCATAATCTTAGTTTTTATTTTTTTCTTTCTGATAAGAATGTATAATCATATACTGAATTGTATCTTTGTATGAAATTGGATTATATCATTTTTATCATAAAATAATGCTAGTATAACTCGTAGATGTACTTCTATTGCAAAGAATATAATTATACAAAGCAAATACATTTCAAAACTTAAGAGAAACGAAAAATATACTTTTGTTTCATATTTTGGTTTTAAAACCTGTTTTATATTCTAAGGATGTTTATTTTGAATATACAGCAACACAACTGATTATAAATGATTATTAATTAAAATCACCCCTTTTTCTAGATAAGAAAATAAAATAATACGATTTTTACCCGCTTTTTTTCATCTATTTTACCGATATTTTTTCTGTATAACTGATAAATTATTCATTGTGTACATAATTATGCGTTTTCCCTGGAAATAAGCCATATATTCGAAAAAAAACAAAGCTCTGCTTATCCTTTAACATATTTTAGTTTATCTTCGACATTATCACTATGATAACATTAAAATCTTAAAGTTAGTATTTTTATCTTTAAATGCCAACAATAATATCCACAAAGAATTACTCTCAAAAAATATTACACATTATAAACAGTGACATTATATGATTTGTTTTTTTCACAATTATCACCTTTTTGCGTAATTATTTTATCTAAAGTCATAAAAACTTTTATTTTTAATAATTTTTCTTGGTTTTTTTTATAATAACAATGTCTTTTTTCTCTTCCCTTTAATGCCTAATACTTCTAAATCCTAGATTGTGCATGTTTATTTTAATTTATATAGAAATAGTTTTAACACATTTACAATTTTTATTATTAATGAATATATTATTTTTAGATTTAGAAATTCGAATATTATTGATGCATAAAAAAACTTACTTTTTAAACAATATATACACTAGAAATCTGCGTCGGTAAGAATTTATTGTACTCTTCTAAATAAAAAGTAAGTAAATTCAAATAATTTGATGTATTCTTTCACGTAAGATGACGAAAAAGAATTACAAAGAAGATTTAATTTCCGTGCATAAATTATACCTCAAAAAACACAACTTTATTTTATATACTTTTTTGATCTTTATCTTTAAATTCCAAAAAATTTTATTTTTTTATAAGAAGATGTTCTTCGGATTCTATTTCCATCTCTATAAGATCATGTTCGATTGAAAAAAAATCTTTTTTATTTTGCATACCGATCTATTATTTAAATATATAAGTAAATATTATAAATGTATCCATATTTTATAGTATTTTTGCGGGTATTCATTGTTGTTTAAATAAAATCTTAATATCGATAAATAATTATTTTTATTATATGGAATTCTTTAAGAATAATTATATTGAAAATTTTATGCGTTTTGAAATAAAATTAGTGTATTCTTATATTTTTTTTATAAGATTCCATTCGTAGGAAATTATTATTTTTTCAAGTTTTTTTTTCTTTTCTTATAGCATATAATTATAATATATAAGATTTTACCGTTTAGTTACTCTTCTAAAATAAAAATATAGCTGACTGTACGTATAATAGATTATAAACACACATAAAACCATTATCTATTGTTATTACTAAATCTGTAGTTTTTTACGATATTGAAGAGTCCTGTACCATGATATTATAATTTGAATATAAACTACTATCTTTATTGTATTTTTTATATGTTCTGTTATTTTTATATTTAAAAGACGTAGTTTTATTCTTTTTTTGTTGTGTAATTCTCATATTTTTTATAAATATTTTTATAATATATGAATTACAGGCTTTATCGTGATAAATGTACACTAAAATCAAAACTTTCTTATAGATCTTTCATACTTAATGTTTTAATAAATACTTAATTTTCTGTAAAAATTAATAGCTAGCCACACATAAATAAAACCATTTGCGTGTTAATTTCGATTTGAAGAACTGTATTTCAAAGTTTTTTGTACGTTTTTTTTTGCTTTTTGCTCGATTTTGCCTAAATAGCCGAATACCACATGTATAATATGTTTTTTTTAATGGCAATAAAATGATATTTTACATACATGAACACATCTAGAACTATTTTGTAAAATATATTACCATTTCTATGGTTTTTTCGCTATTTCATTGCAACTAATAATCATATTTATAGTTTTTTTGTATAATAGCGGATAATTGTACTGCTATATTACTATTTATTATATAATATACAAGGCTTTTGTGTTATTGTTGTACATTGAATGTGGTTTATAACGTGATTTAATTTTTTACTTATTGTGTTTATTCTTCTTTCTCCAATAAAAACCAAAATATACCACATTAAATATATTATCACCCGTTATCGTTTTTTTAAACTATTTTTATTGCTTCGAGATGTATCTTTTTTTAGAAACTCTTACTCATTTACATACATTTTGGGCATCATATCAATTCTCAAATCCCAAAATCAATGTTTTTTTCCCTTCGAATACAGATATAGATGCACCATATTAGTGCTATTATGTGATAATGCATTATTTTTTAATGTTTTATGCCTTTTTTATAAATTTGAAACTTTTATATGTTGATTTAGATCACTATTTTTTTCATTATTTTAGCGGCTTTATCTTATAAAATTATGTTTTTATCGTAAAATGAGAAAACATATGTAATGGCATATATTATAATCATTCTAAACATATTATATTTCGATTCAAGTTCTTAAAATATACTTTAAGGGTCCTATGAGTATTTTTCTTTCTTTTTCTTTTTTTTCTTTTGATAAATCAATCATGAATAATAAAGCATAAAAAGTTTTATGTCAATTGATATAAGTTTACCATGAAAAGAAAGTTTTTTTTTATTTTTATTAGTTTCGATCTTAAAAGAAAAATTATTTTTGGAATGCTTCTTATATACAGAAAGATAGTCATATAAAAGTTTGGATATATATTTTTACGTGTATATGTTTTTTATTATACTAATTTAAACGTTTTTACTTTTTTTTATTGTTATTTTTAGTTTTTTTTTGGAACTTTTACTGTCTTAAATATAACTTAATCAGTAAATTTTACAACAACATTATCTATCTATCTTGTAATAAGTATTTTATGGCAAAATAAAACTCTTTTTTGTCATTGTTTTCTGCGGGAAAAAGAATATAATAGTAGGGTAAGCTTAAACAAAAGATGCAAGAAATAAAATATTTTTTAATAATTGAGTATATTACCGTAAAATTAAAGCTAAAGATACTAAATGCGCATTTTGAGGCGTGTATAGATGCATAAATAGCCGTATAGGTTATATTAAATACGTCCTTTAAATTAAGATAAAAGATTGATATAAAATATAATATATTCAAAAACAATTTTTTTGTCTATTGTACTTATATAATGATTTTGTTGCATAAAATACTCAGATTGGCATAAAAATGATGTTTAATTTGTCTGATAGCTATAAGAAAAAGGAACAATTCTAGAAAACTGTATCTATGATATACTGTTTCTTATGTCTTACCAAATGATTCCATATTTTTATGGACAGATATAGTTACAGGAGTATATTAATTTACTGTTTTTTGCTTAATAACGTTTGTTTTTAGAACATATAATACTATACCATTGTGAATATATTTGCGATTTTATGGATTTTATTAGTAATCATAAGTGTGTGTATTAAGTTTGATTTCTATTTTTATGTACATTTTCTTTTATTTGCCATTATATTTTTTCTCCTCTAAAACTTTACCTATGTCGCGTTTAACAACCTCGTGCTTTTTAAAAAAAATATATAAAAGTCATAAATCTGTATATAAAAATGCATAGTTTAATATTTTATATATGCCTTTGTATTCTTTTATTCTGTAAATATGTATAAATATCAATAATAAGTTTGTTTTTCTTTAAATTTATATATCAGAACAAAAAGAGAACAGCTGGTTGTTGTTTATAACTTAGCTGCTTTTTATTTTAACAGAAGTAATAGCAATCCATACTTTATATATTATTTAACTCAAATTTTATTTTTATTTATCGATAAAGCTTTTTTAAAAAAAAATAATACATTTACCATAATAAATTTAAAAATAATACTGCTTTGAACATCCTATCTAAGAATATATGATTTCGTTCAATTTTCTTACTTTTTTTAATTTGGTATATGTTTATTTAAATCCTGCCCAGACATGAATCTTCTCGGGATGTATGTATTAATCCCGAGAAGAAATCGGACAATCATTCCCATGATTGTTATCGACAGGGTTAATACGCCCATAACAACTTTTCTGCTGCTTGGAGGATGGCATTGGCGGGAGATTTGTGTCCTCTCGCCAGGAATATTTAAAAAATTAATTGGAAGCTTGGGTGGAGAAAAAGAAGATCGGCTGCGGCCAAGAGAAGAAAAAGATTTTTGGTTTTGTTAAAGTTGCGCCGAAGGCATGCCAAAATTTTGTCTGAACTTTTTATTGGAAATATTTAATAATAAATTGAAATTTCACCTGTATATTTTTTTGTCTCTGAATAATTTTAGAATAAAATATTCTATGTTTCTTGTAAATTTACTTCTTAACATATTTATTCTCTGATTATTCCATTTTCACATATATCTAAATCACACCCTCATAATTTAATAAATTTGCTGTTTAATTCTTCATTTATATTGTATTTGTTTAAAATTATTATTAAATGCATATATAGCATTTCTAAACTATTTACTATGAATTTTTGCTATAATTTTCAATTCCGACTTGATTTAATTCATAGATAATAAATTTGGCTTCTATAAAAATTATTAGCTAATATTTTATTTCTATTTGTCACAAATATTACTTTTAATAGATTGTTTTCTAATTGTAAATATTATTTAAAGTTTGTAGATTTCAAAAAAAGTTTTCATACGAAGTATCTTCATTGTACTAGATTCTGAAAACAGTTTATTTTTATAAAATATGGAATCAAAAATTAATCATCACATTTTCTTGTAGGAACGAATAGATGTTAGTTTTATAAAATTAAAAAAAAAAGATTTATAAATTTAATTCGCCATTAATTAAGTATATTTATCCATAATGTCAGAAAATTAATAATATGTTTAATTTATATCCATTATATCTTTTTAGTAATGTTTTGAAACACTAACATGTATATATTTTAGTTTGCATCATTATGTGTATTTAGACATACATTTGTGACATAAAATCGAAAAAAAATTTTCAAAAATATTTTGCTTCTGTATCGAAGAAAAGTGTGTTAACATATGTATAAAAACTAAAAATTATAGATTAAAGTGTTTTTAATATTTATGAACATAATAAATATGTAGAAAAATAAGTAAATTAAATGCAAAATATATAATTTATTGGGATAAAATGATAAAATAAAAAATAACTCATTCTATTTTGATGAATTTGAATTGATTCTAATGGAAATTTATTGAGTATAATTCACGCCAGTTTATAAATTGTATAGAATGCTGTATCATTTCTGGCTATAATTTTTATATTCAATGGGGAAATGGTGAATTAAATGAACTTTATAATACTTTGGTTAAGAATTTTCATGAAAATATAAATTATAGTTTTTAAATAAATGTTATTGACCATAAAATAAATAGTATTAAGAATAGTAATATCAAAAAACAATTATTAAAACAATTTATATCTATGATTATAAACATTTAATTTTTGCTGTATTTTTATTTTCTTGTATTTTATCGTATATTTTCTCCTCTTCTATATATTAATCGCGAGAATTTATTCAAAGCTATTTATTTTTTAAAGATCTGAAATTTTAAAAATGAGCTAGGTTCTTGTCTTGTTTAAAAAAAATAATGAATGTTTCTAGAGCAATTTTTTTATTCACATTTTTTAATAATGAAAGTCTACTTTTATATAGAAAAAAACGATTTTTATTACAAGCGAATGTTAGATATTACATTATCATCCTTTACAATAATTTTTTTTTCGACAAAATAAACTTGAATTCATAACATTATATCTATGCTAAATCGATACATATTTTTAATTTCTAATTTTACTAGAGTCATGAGAGGCATTTATTTTAAGATAGTCAAAGGTAAAAAAGAAAAGAGTGATCGAACACTGGAGTCAAATTAAAAAAATAGCTCAATACATCAGAAATACAAAGTTAAGTGTTAAAAAGAAACCCAATAAATGTAGAGATAGTAAATTTATTTAGTCAAAAACAGAAAACGTGTGTCATCTATTACTAGAGTCACAATTTACCACAGCATCTAGTTTCTTATACTTATAGAGATACAAGAGTATTATATCTATCGATTTGCTCAAGAAGCTTATATTACACATTTCATAAATATACTACAGTCACTTTTTTCTCTAAAAGTGATTTCAAAACTACCATTTACGGATGCCAGCCTAACAAACACCAATCGAGTCTCAAAATTTCCCTCTTTTTTATCGTATATTAAGGTATAGGATTAATTCATCAGGATTACTAAGTTCATCAGTGATTATATTGCGCTGACGTGTATAACCTTCCGTGCATGCTAAAAAAATTGCCAGTATGAAAGTTGCCAGTATGAAAATTGCCATTATGACAAAAGTGCATGCGATAAAAATTGCCATTATGAGAATTGCCATTATGACAAAAGTGCATGCGAGAAAAACTGCCATTATGAAAATTGCCATTATGAGAATTGCCATTATGAGAATTGCCATTATGACAAAAGTGCATGCGATAAAAATTGCCATTATGAAAATTGCCATTATGACAAAAGTGCATGCGAGAAAAATTGCCATTATGAAAATTGCCATTATGACAATTGCCATTATGAGAATTGCCATTATGACAAAAGTGCATGCGAGAAAAATTGCCATTATGACAAAAGTGCATGCGAGAAAAATTGCCATTATGAAAATTGCCATTATGAGAATTGCCATTATGACAAAAGTGCATGCGATAAAAATTGCCATTATGAAAATTGCCATTATGAAAATTGCCATTATGACAAAAGTGCATGCGATAAAAATTGCCATTATGAAAATTGCCATTATGACAAAAGTGCATGCGAGAAAAATTGCCATTATGAAAATTGCCATTATGACAAAATTGCCATTATGACAAAAGTGCATGCGAGAAAAATTGCCATTATGAAAATTGCCATTATGACAAAATTGCCATTATGACAATTGCCATTATGACAAAAGTGCATGCGAGAAAAATTGCCATTATGAAAATTGCCATTATGAAAATTGCCATTATTACAATTGTCATTATGAGAATTGCCATTCTGACAAAGGTTCATGCGCGAAAAATTGCCATTATGAGAATTGCCATTATGACAAAAGTGCATGCGATAAAAATTGCCATTATGACATTTGCCATTATGAGAATTGCCATTATGACAAAAGTGCATGCGATAAAAATTGCCATTATGACATTTGCCATTATGAGAATTGCCATTATGACAAAAGTGCATGCGATAAAAATTGCCATTATGACAAAAGTGCATGCGATAAAAATTGCCATTATGACATTTGCCATTATGAAAATTGCCATTATGACTTTTACCCTAAACCCTAAACCCTAAGCCCTCACCCAACCCTAATTTGTCTTTTTTTGTCCCTTTATTTTTTCTTAATGTGGAAGCAGGCAATGAAACTAAAAAATTCAAAAGCTAAAAATTAGATTTACATGGAACGAATAAAAAACTATTTAGTGTAAGTCTAAGTTCATTATTAAAAACCGAACTTTGCAACGTTATATATAAAGTAGGAGCAAATTTTCGGGTAGAATAAATAAAAAAATTCGCTTATTCAATTATTCTGTATCTTTTATTTTATTTATAAAGTTTCAATCCTGGCATTTATTATAACATTAACGGAATTTTCACTTGTAATTTTCATTCGATATTTTTATTTATCATACAAAACGAAATTCAACCCGTATTTTATCTATCTTGCAAATAGATAATATGAATTCTATTTTTAATCGAAAACTATTTTTATATGCAATAGAAAGTTAAGTGATTTGTATAGAATGAAACTTGATTATAACATGATTTATATTTTTGTTTAGTTCATCAGATATGGTTTTAGGTACCGTTCTTATGTTTATAAAGCCTATTATATGTTTAATTATTTTTCAATATTCAATATTACAAAATTATTTTCGCTTCAGGATTGTAATTTATGCCGTCAGAATTTTTACTGTCTAAATTGTGCAATTATTCTAAAATCCAGTTCTTTTATAGGATAAATAATTCTTGCCTTTATTTTAGCAATATTTCTAAAATACGTCTCCGCTAATAAATATTATGAATTTTCACACAAAAAATTTTATATCTTCTTACTTTGGCAAAATAAAATTCGTTTAAGTTAAATTTTTGATTTTCATGGAGCTCTTCGCTACTTATATAACTTATTCTTTCATAAGTCAAATTTTGTATAGTATGTTTTTAAAATATATTTATCCCAAAATAAATCTATATGAAACAGTAATATTGATCGAAGCATAAACATAAACATAGCCCTACAAACAATAGGGCACAGGAAAACACTTGATTTAATAAGACCCAATAAGATATTATGTATCTTAGATTCTGTGAAATGAATGTGAATGAGTTACGTATATTATTCTATTTTATAGGCATTTGCTTGTCTAATTATGTGCAAAAGGGAATAAGATAATTAGAATAGAAAATAAATTTAGGAAAGCTCATGGTGTTTTAATCTCATAATAAATCCGAATATATTTTTTATATCTTCGCACATAACCATACTTTAAATAACTTGCATATTGTTTATTGTTATTATTTTATGCACAATTAAAATATTTATTACAGATTAAAATGTGCAAAAAGCATGAGAATACATATATTCTATTGTTTTTTGGAAATGCAAGATAAATATATGAAAAAATAACAATGATTAAAAAATAAATAATCCTAGAGAAATGACTAAATATATATCTAATTTATGTTCATGGCATTATTTGATTTTTAAAACCAAAATATCGTGATTTATAATATGTTTATAACGAATTTTGCATTTAAGTTTATACTTAAGTACACATTTATTCTAATTATTAAGTGTACTTGATTTAAAATTTATTTGAATTCATTAGATCAGGTTTTTAGTGTGACAGAAATATTGAAATAATATTCAGTTAAACTATTGTTATTTACTAAAATTGAAACGCTGTTACTGATATGCATGCATCATATACTATTCTGAAATAGATTTGACTTAAATACTAATTAATTGAAACACATAATAATTATTGCCAAAATGATTTATCCTTCCTCTATATGATAAATATATAAATGTTCCAAATAAAGGGATTCAAGTAATCTAAAATTTAAATGATACTTTCAGAAGAAGGCAAAAATAAATACGAATATGGGGGAAACTTTTAACATAAGGTTTGAGAAAGATACTTCTAAGTGAATAAGAGAATACAAAATAAAAAGGGCGTATTGCAATCTTTTTATGCGTATAATTTTAAATGATCATTTAAAATTATAGTTAGGGCCATTATAATATACAATAGCCGTATTATTACATAAAAATATAAGACTTCTATTACAAGCCGTGCTGTTGGATAGCATTGTTACAAATAACATTTAGAGTAATTTGTATTGGCACTTTATTATCGAGTTTTCTATAAAGAAACATAGTTTTCATCGAAATATAGATGGTAATACATGTTTTATTTGACTTAAAGATAAAAAATAAAAGTTTATACACTATATCGTAATACAAAAAAGAAGTATCAGAGTGAATAAATTTGCACATTTTTATGTTAATGTATTCTATATTTATGATTTGAGCATTATTTTTTATGTCGAGAAAGTGCAAATCCATATATAATTACTTGGGATTTTGGTGGTTACAAAATTAAATAAAAATATATCATAAGGAGTTAAAATACACAGGTGAAGTAGAAGTAACTATGTAAGTTCCTCTAAATCGCAAGGCACTTTAACTAATATAATTTGACTGATTAAGAGCAGGTTACCGAAATTGATCAGGGTAATGTGTTAAAAGATGCATAAGGGTGTTGTGTAATATTCCTAATGGGCTATCTACATCTCAGTAGAGGAATTCATAAAAAGAAGAAACTTAACACATAAATAAAATCTGTAAATACATCGAATAAATTAATACAGATATATAATTCCTTCTTCCATTATCAGGAAATTTTAATTCTTAATTTGAAGCTTCTTATAGACACGTGCCATAAAATTCCCGATATTTAATTACATTTATTTAAAAAATGATGTTATCGAATGAACCCCGGGTAGAAATGAACTAGTGTAAGAAAATTCGAGTCATGCTAAAATGAAAATATATTCCAGTGTATTTGGTGAATTTTATGTCAAAATTAGATCGTCTCTAAGATAGATATCCTTTAATCTTCGAATTAATTGGTGTGGAGGTAAATATATAATGGAAATCTTTTTTTTCTTCTGTTTAAATATGTCGAACAAACTACATTCTTAGCAGTGGTAATGGTATTGTTGTGTAAATATTTGGCTTGAAATTTACATTTCAAATGGTTTAAGGCTCGAATACTCTTCACTCAAGGGCATTGAAAAATTATCAAACAAGTAATAAATGCTACCTAACAGCAAGATAGACAGCAAACAGTGTTAGATCGAGTTGCAGTTAAATTGATCTTGCAACAATTAAACAGTCTTTCTGAGCTGGTGAAAATCGAATTTATTCCTAAACATAAGCTATCAAATTCAGTTTTATTATAATAGGCATGTTTCCCGTAGAGTTGACCCGATTGACATGATCAACACTGTTAATATTCAGCGTGAATAGAATTTAGACAAAAGCTTCAAGATGCAGTGTTTTAGGATTTTTAAATAATGAAGGCATAGAATTGTTGGGATTAGAAGAAGATATAATTTCTCAAGATGATCCATGATTTTATGCATAATGATTCAAAATAAGAAACACACATCTTAATATACAATTTGATATATATAAAGCCACACTAAACATATCGCCTACAATAAATTATCCTATTTCGGTAAATAAATTTCTTTTATGCGTCGAAGTTATTTGTAATATTATGTTCCTATGAATATAAAAATTTTAATATATATATAAAAAAGCCTTAAAAAAACTGTTTGTCATAATCTTACAGTATTCCTAGAAAGTGTAACATTATATGGTTATATATGGCGCAATAAATATTTTATTATTATATTATTTATAGTCAGGAAAATCATTTATTCTGAACTATAAAAAGTATAAATTATAGATGTATAAATGTAATAACAATGATATCGTACGCAAATCAATAGCATGGAATTAATATTGATGAAATGTAAAATATAGAAAAGAAAATTGTGATGAATTTACAATGTCAAAAGTGCATGTGTATTTTATCCTGACAGATTTCGGTTTTTATAAATCTAAGTAATATGCAAAAAAACACACTTGATAAACAAGTATAAATAAGAATTAATTAATTGATGCAATATATAAAAGTCTTTGACGCAAAGATTACCAGTATAAATTGCTTATAATTTATACTGTAAACAACTTGGAAACCGATTCAAATCACAAAATCTGTTTAAATTTAATAGTCAAAACATTGCAATGACTATAAATACTAATACAGTTTTTTCATAAAAGCGTGAAGATCTCAATAAAACATTTTTGTGTCCGCGTATGATGTCATTTTATAAGAATTGAGACAGCTTAATGATTCATATATTATTTAGTGATGATTCTATAATTCCGGTTTTGGATATAATCGCATCTTATTTGTTTCAAAAAATAGATAATTCTCGCTAAGTGAATCTATGAAATATATTTTTTGTGAAATAATAGTAGATTATTTTCAAAATTTAAGATTCTACCCGGTAAGAAAAAGAAAGTTCTAATGTATGTATGTTTACTTAACAAATGATACAAAATCATAATGCGTAATAATATTTTGAATCAATTTTTTAAAGAACAATTTATTCTATTAAGATGATATAATTCAATATTTTATATCATATATACTAAAAACTATTATTTGAAGCAAAATGTAGATATTAGTATATCTGGTTAAAAAAATATATTTTTGCCAGTAAAAATCTAATATTGATCCTATAAAAAATATAAATTTTGCATTCATTTATTAGTTTTCTGTAATAAATTTAGATTTAGATATTTTATTATATGCCTAAATATTTATTCAAGGCTTCTTTTTATACTTCCATCTAAATTTTATATTTCGCTGTTTGTTTATAAAATATAAAAATACTTTTACTTCACATCCAAACCACATCTTTTATTTACACTGAATATTCAAAAAAATCATCCCATTTATTCAAACATCTAGTTGATCTAAAAATATCTAGGCTATAAAAAATCATTTTTTAAAGTTTATTTTATGCTATAAAATGTGGTTTCACAATGATTTATACATTAAATATTATATTTTTCTTTTTAATCACATTTTTTTAAGTAAAAAGGTATAATTTTATGATAACTTTCCGACTTCAGCTACAATAAAAAAAAGCTGTGTTATTAAAAAAAGGTTATATTAAAAATGTATGTATATGTGTATTTAAAATTAATCGGGAATAAAGATAATAGAAGCTCTCATAAAAAAAGACCTTTATTAAAATTGAGCTAATATTCTAAAATTCATATAGAACAATATAAAATGGCATGAACTCAAGATTATAGTATCTTATAAAATTACAAATATATAAAATAGTTATGCTATAATTTCATAGATTTTATTTAAACCATCATTGTAGTTTATACAGCTCTAATTGTATTTACAATTAAATTATTTATATGCTATGATACGCAGATTGGAATAAAATAATCAATATTATGATTCTATGAAAGTCAAATACCAATCATATTTATTTTCATAATTTCTGTGTTATGTTGAAAATTATTTATAAAAAAATATTGTATCTATAATTAAAGTTAAAATCCCCAAACGAAATAGAAGCATACATGCAAGTTCTCACGTTCGGCAAGACACTTGAATTCAAGTCATTTGAGAGAAGAAGAGCGGTTGATGATGACAGACCAGAGGAAGGTGTCAAAAGATGCATCAAGTAGTTGTGCAATATTCCCAATGGGCTGACCACGTCTAAGTACATAAAATTGATAAAAAGAAACTTATCCCATAAATAAACAAAAGTATTTATATAGACATAGAATTTATGGAAAAAAACCGAAAAACGGCACGAAACATATAAAAATTTGATTTTTAAACCTTAAATTAGAATAAAATAGACATATTTAGTTTGTGTGCACTCATCATAAAGAACAAAAAACTGTTTTATTATATAAAATATCATTAATAAAGCAAAATAATTTAAGATCCACTTATTTCACTATCAAATTCAATATATTTTAAAGAACTTATTCTAATGACACAAAGGAATTTTTACAAAATTAAGTACCTATCATAACGTGAAAATATCGCATTCAAGAGAATTACATATAATGGACGTCTATATCAAAGATATTCTTTTTAATTTAATATAAGGAAGTTATAACTCATGTAATAAAAACCATGTATTCATGTTTACGAATGCAATTTTTCTACTATAATCATTTCTTAATATCTATAAGTATCATATATGACTGGAATAAAAAATGATTTTTAACAATCTATTTTTTAAATAATTTAATGAATATTTTATATTGTGAATTTTTCTATATATTATAATTTAAAAATACAACCAAGAATATTTAAGTATCTAATTCTTGCTACAATACTTTTTTAAGCACATGATAATTTTAACAACAAATCTTAGTATGGTTTAATAAATTGTTTTCATATTGATCTAATATAATTATATTAGCGCTATTTTAACAATTGTTATTTACGAAATTATAATATGAATCTGTTGAGAATCATTCACAAATGATTGCATAACACTGCAATCATCTTACAAAAAAAAACTATTTAAATAAAAAAATCTTCCATAAACACTATCCTATTGCCATCCTGTATACACAGCCTAAAAGTATAAACCTACAATAATTATATTGTCTTTTTTTACCAAAAATAAATAAAATGATCAAAAATATTTTATATAAGATATGCGTAATTTTCAGAATTCAATATATACTATGTTTTTTTATAAATTTACGAGCATATTAAAAATCGATCTGATAACAAAATTTGGTGTAATTTATTTTCAATCATCGTTAACTAATATTTAGATTTTATTTTTGCTTCTTAATTTACAGCTACTATACGCATTTCAAAATCAATGGAATTAAATTGGGCGAATATGTATTCGGATTTTTGTAAATAAAATAAATTTCAATAAAACATCAATTTTAATATTATTATGCGATGCCAATTCTTTTATAAAAAAATATAAACAAAAGAATAAGATGTTAACGTTTTTACCGATAGAATTATATTCACTTAATAGAAAAGATTTTGTTAAGACCCGTGTATTATAATTTTTAGCTCGAATTTTTCAATAAACATTTTATGTTTCTAAAAATTATGTAACATAGAGTTATTTCTAGCCAAAAATATTTATTGGATATAAATTTAACGTATCCAATATCTTAAAATTGATGCATAGGATATATATACCGATAGGTTGAAATAAAAGAGAAAATCCAAGATTTTCATAAGTGTAATGTTCTATCAGTCTAAAATACAGAGATTTAGCCGTAAATTATTGTATATTATTTTGATTACTAAATCATCGAGAATTCCTTGAAATTTCTTTAAATAAGATGTAGAAACAATCTTTGAAACCGATCAGTAGCTTAAGATATTGAATATGTGTTTCCATGTATAGCTCATGGGACTAAGAAGGGATGTAAATAGTAAAATCCATCTATAATTTTTATTATTTCAATGTATACACATCCCAAGATAATAATCAATCAGATATAAATTCAATAAATTTCCGAATTTATCATGCTTATGTGTAATTTTTATTTAGATATTAAAAAAAGTGTACATTTATCAACATAAGTAAAAGTTTTCTTCGAAAACTATAGCTTAAAGATATCTATATAAAAATACAATTTACAATGTATCAGCAGAGCCAATTAAATTTATATTTCAGAATTTATTCATTAAATAATTCTTTTACGGCTTTCAATTAAAAATATGAAAATGTATTGGTAAAAAAATTATTGTTTGATTAGGGAAACAACAATTGCATTAACAAAGATATTTTTCATGGGTGCTAGTTACGCATATGAATAATAAATTTATGGTTTACATATAATATACATATTTTATGCTGAAAAGTGTATGAACTTGTAATTTGAGCATGAATTAAATAATTAACTAGAAGTACAAAAAAATAAGAATCAACAAGATTTTATGGTAATATAAAAGCGATCAAAAAAAAACGAAACCAATTTAAAGCATCAACATAATAAATATAAAGCTGAAGCTTGGGCCGACGTACAAACAATAGCATTTAGAATTTAGTTATGTTTATCTATCTTGAAAGAAAAATTAGATTGAAAAATAGTATATTTAAAATATTATATAATATGTTATTAGCAAGCCTTTTAAAATCAATATAACTTTTTCACTATGCGCTTTTTTATGGCTAGAGATAATATATGCCCATAAATTAATTTAATACATAAACTTGATTATATTTTTAAAATAAATTTTATGATAATGCACAAATGATCAAGAAAATTTACGTAAAGATGAAATTTTGATATTTTTCAACATATTTACAATAAATTTATTTGAATAATAATTTTTTAAATATCAATTTATGTTTTACAGAGCAAAACTAGGAAGAAGTATTGTATAAGCTTATTGCTCTAGGTATTTTTACAATTTAATATAAAGATAATTCTTAGTATATTTTCCAGGCTGCCGAAAAACATTTTATTGTGCATTTTATCAGTTATAAAAATATAATTGATTTTATTTATTAATTACAAATCGAAAATATAAAAATAGGTAAAATCTTTAAAATTAAGAAAATTTAATTATAAGTGAACAATAGTTTGAAAGTATTGAGGATTCATCTTACTAATTACAACTGTTCTTGTACAAGCTGAAATCTTTTAACTTTACATTTAATATCTATGATTTTCGCAAAATAAATACTGCTTACTTTAAAAGCTTGTATTTCTTATTGAATTTATAAATACAGTATCGTAAGTATCGATTTTTTTATAAGCTTTGCTAAACCCTATTGAAAGGATTTTTCAATAAAAAAACCAATTTAGGAAATTTTTTCTGGTTTTTTATATACATGACTATTAAATTTTATATTTAAAAATATTTGCATTGAATATTATTAATATATTGGGATATTACACCAGAAAAATTCATAATCGAAAACATTTTTATAAATAGCAAATTAGTTTTTTTAAATAATAAAAATTTCTCATTAGGCAATTATCATTTTGTTACCGGATAGCTTCTACACCTATATAACAAAAAAATGCCGAAAAAATAATAAATGTATTCAAAAAATATATACTTTAATAGCTTTTTCTAAATTATAAAGCGTTAATTTAATTATGGCTATGTTTCCAAAAAACACATTATTTATTTTGCGAAATTATTCTATGCATAAAATAATAAATATTAATAAATTTTTTGTAAATTAATATCGATATCATTTTAGTATGTTTTTTTCTAGTTATAGTCGTGTTTTAGCTAATTTAATCATTAAGTAATATTGAGTTTGTTTATTTTACTAATACACACAAAAAATCATATATTCTAGATTATAAACATCAATCTTATTTATGAAGTCATCAAAAAACGTAACTCGAGGCTAAAATTGGCTTTTTCTTCAATTACAAGTAAAACATAATAGCTTAACTATTTTTTATTTTTTTAATCGAACAGCATGATCATAAAAGTTTCGTAGGATTGTTTGGATATGTTAAAATGCTACGTTACTTTTTCATTTATATAAAACACTGATTTTATTATAGTTATAGCCTATATCTTTTGTGGGGATCGCTTTTTGTTTGTCTTATATAGTTTAAAAAGCTAAATTGTATATTTTTTTTTGCTTTTTTTTATAAAGATTACATTAAATACTTTATAGTTTTGATATTATGTTGATCTCATTTATCAATTTTATCAAGTATATAAATTTTTCCAAAAAAAATTTACACACTGTAGATTAGCTTCAATATAAAATTTTATTTTCTGAAGATAAGAATCATAATAAATTTTTAAATAAGTACAAAAAAAACAAATAGCTTTATTAATTTTCAGTTTTTATATTAAACCTTTGAGCTCTAGATTAAAGCACGTCAAATTTTATTTGTAAAATAGGAATCTTATAAAGGGTATCAATAAAAATCAAGATTCTATAGATTTTATAATAAAAAGAACTACTTAGCAGCATTATTATAAAAATACGTTTATTTATACCATATTTGATTTTTCAATCAGTATCAAATAATCCTATAAAACCTATTCTTCTAAATAAATTTTCTTTTTTGCGTCTAACAAGAAATTTATAAGGCAAAAAGCGTTTATTATTTATTATTATAATGGTTCACACAAGTAATTCATTTCTAGTTGCTATATCTATAACTTTATAATATATAATTTTTCTTTTTTATTGATAAAAAATATAAAAAAAAGAAAATATTTGCGATTTTCAAGGGTGGTGCATATATTTTGCAGTATTTCATATAGAAATCTACAAAATTGAGTGTTTATTTTCTGTTTTATCCAAGAGTTTCTGTCTGAAATATTCGTTTTGTCTGTTGATGATCAGATACATTTTATAGATATATTGTTTATGTATACACCAAATTCGATATCTCAGCTCGTTCTATATTAAATTAAGGTAAAAAAACTTTTTAGAAATATATATAGAGATTATAATTAAACCTTTGCCGATATTCAAATGGTATTTGCTATAATAAAGCCATTTTGATTTTATAAAAATAAAGTATTTAATTAGTGTAAAGATATAATTGACGCTTTATTTTTCTTCAAGTATGTTTTGAATGCAAACTTCTTAATGAATTTTGATTACGAATTTGCAAACGTTGTGTCATATGCAATAAAATTAGATAGAATAAATGTTTCTAATAATTTGATATAGAAATACTATAGATATCCGAGTTTACTAGATAAACATTAAGATGCAATTATGTTTGCGTGTTTGAAAAAAAATTATAGTTTAACCAAAATTATACGAATAATCATTTCTATAAAGTAAAAGAGAAAAATAAACGAAATGATGACAAAAAAATAGAATAAGCATATAATTTTTTTTCTTATTATAAAATATTGGCTAAGACTTCTCTTTTTAGCATCTAAAAATTTTCGAATCAAAAATAGTTTGTGAATGTTATATGAGAGTTTCAAATGAATCTGATATGATGTGAAAAATTTTATTTGCTATTTCGATTATTACCGTAAATATAAATTAAACGAGAGTTTTTATTGAAAAAATTGGTATTTTTTCACACCTTAGAAAACATACTGCTACTTATATTACATCGTTGAATTTGTAATAAATATATTTTACAGGCTACTTATATGAAAATAATTTTAGCTCGTGAATTTTTGATGGTTTTTGGCAACTAAAGTAATGGTGTAACAAGAAAAAATAGTTGGATTTTGACTATGTTTTTAATCAGATGTACCAGATATACATGTACATCAACACTAAGAAATTCATGATTAAAATTTTGATATGATATATTTCTCACATTTTATAAAAGATTATTACATTGTTAATAAAAATTCTAATTGAAAATTATATAAAATATTTTCCGAAATTACGATACATATAATAATGTGTGTATGCAAAATTTACGCTTTTTAAACGCTAACATAGCACAAAAAGCATACTACATAACACTATAAGGTTTATTTTTGAATTTTTCGTTGCTTCAATGATCTCTATTCAATGCTTCAAAATAATTTAACGCATTTAAAAAAATATTGAAAAAAAACTTTACACTATCGATGAATACACATATTTTTATGATAAACACGAACAAATTGAAACTTATAAAATTTGAGAATAGAGATGAAGTTGATGTAAAATGATCAGGGGTAGTGTCAAAAGATGCATCAAGTAGTTAGCCGAAATATAAAATGTGCCAACTACGTCTTTATAGATATAATTGAAAAAAAATATATTTTATATAATAAATTTATTTGAAAAACAATTTTGGTTTATAATTCCAGGGTTTAACTTATTTGTGTAAAATACGGATTCGATTTGCCTAAACAGACAAATAGGGATCGTATCCTCGGAATAACAGCATCAAAATTGAGTTATAAAAAAAATAAAACTATTACAAATCATCAATATCATATGTTAATATATACTTTAGTGCAAACGTCTTACTTTAAATTGAATATAATTTAGTATGTTTTAAAAAATAGTGATGATTGAAGATCATAATAAATATACTTAAATTACAATGAAACTAAATCCAAAAGTTTTCGATTCAAAGGAATAATTAAACTATGGATTTTTATTAAGTTTTATGTATAAGATCAATTAATTTGTACTAATTTAGCTTAGCTGCAAATCTGAAAAACAAAATTTATATTATCGAGGTTACAAAATTCAAATATTTGTACAAAAAATTATATATTCAGAACTAATATATGTTCAATTCTTGCCATTTATACAGCAAGCATGTAGTAAAGGTTCTTACAACTATATTTTGGTGTCAATTTCCACGTGATAGTAAAATTTAGTTTTTAAAAATAATTTTATTAAATAGTAATTTTCAGATTTTCGGATATAAAAAAGTATTAGAAGGAATAAAAATACATGTTTACAAAATTTCTTATTATACAAGCAAATTATAATTTCTAAAGGTAATAGCAGCATGGAAAATTTTTGATTTAAATATAATAAGGTCGTTATTTTATAGCATTTAAATGTGTTTTCTATAAGCTTTATCTCCAAAAAAATGCTACTTAAACTTCTTTATTAAACAAAAGGAGTAAAAATACAAAGAATTTATGTAAAATACAGATAAAAGATATAGAATCTTTTTTGCAACGAGAATATTTCTTGATTATATGATAGGTAAATATTATCAGAATTTTCACCGAATATTTTTCAGAAATAAAGAAACTTGAATTTTCTCTATGTTTTAAAATGTTTGTGCATCATATTCTATAACTTTTACGAGAAATATTTTTTTTGATTTTTATTCTTCTTATAAATTGATTTCATATGATATATGATATCTTCCAATAATATATTTCTCTACCATTTGAACTGGCATTTGATTCGAATTGCATAAAAAAAATTGACTTTTTAAATCTACGCAAAATAATTTTATAAATTTAAATATACTTTTAGATAGGAATTTTGGATCTCATAGTTTACTTTAAGCAATCGATTCTTATAATCCAGATTTGTATAATAAAAGCATCATATAACTGCTCTATCAGTAAAACCGAAAAAAAAAACATTTTTATTTTTATACAATTATGTTAAATACGGTGATATGGTACAACAAAATTATATAATTATATAAGCTGAATCTTGCATCCAAAGTCCATTGCGACCACGCTAAAACCAAACTTCGCATTTTAGATCATCAAATATATGAAATTGGCCTGTAAAAGCTAGATATTTAATTTAGGAAATAGTAAAATTGATATAAAAAAAAAATTACTTGATTTTCAACGATTATAATTGTATCCTGAATATCTATAAATAATATATATTTAAATTTACGAATAATATGATTTCTTGTAGTAATTATTTAATTCTTTTAGTATATATTTAAATGGATACCAACAAGATATAAAAGTCACATGCTTTTACCTTATTCTTGCGACATATATATTTGAAATCATTTTTTGAATAGTGTTTTTATACTATGAAATTTTAGATCATAAAAAATATTAAATTATAGCTTTATAAAAAAATAAAACATAATTATTCCATTGTCTCTTATTAAATATTTTTATGTGTTCATGATAAAATATACATACTTCAAAGAAAAATAGAACCATTAATTTTAGAGAAACATCATATTTAACTCATAAAATATCACAAATACTACAATTATTAGTTCGATATATTAAAAGTTAGAACAATAACTTTATACGAATTTTGTTAGAATGCTGTTTTTAATAACAATTAGATACCCTTATCTGAATTTTCGGATATTAACATATCATTATAAAATGCATTTAAACATGTTCAACAACTTCCTTTTTTTTTCAAGAATATTACAAATTATTATATTTGACTAAATTTATCCTATTTTTTGGAATTTTAGGCCCTCGGCAATTATAAGTTAATTCTATGTAATCTATAAATTGTTATTTCTTTCAAATTTTTTAGCGCTTGTACTCCGGATCTTTATCGGCTTTTCAATTTTGTAAATTAAAAAAATATAAGTTCGTAAAACTAGAAAATTAAGGCAAAATGCGCTTTTGTTTACTATACCAATTTAAAGTTAATTATTGCATTAAATGATTAATATCGTGTTTCAATAAAAACTTTTAAAAGCAATATAGAATAGATTTGGCTCATTTTTCTGCTCAATCAGAATATTTTATATTTTCATCAATACAAATACAAAATATCCATTTTTTTCATGATTCTTCCATAATCATATTGTTTGTGCGGATGCTTCCGCTGCAGTTGGTTATCCTAACTCCTTAATATATAAATTATGATATTCTATAACCATGGGTTATCAATGTAAAACGAATGACAATAATCGAGTTCTACGTTTGATAATAATGGAGTGATCATTATCTAATTTATCATATTTTCTTGGCTTTGCATTTGCAATATTCATCCTATATTAAAAATTGTTTTTCCCATTTTTTTTATACCCATCAATTATATTTTACAAATTGTCTACGTTTTTCATGTATTATATACTATTTTCATATCCGTATTTATATTTTTATCGACCTTTAAGCGCGCAGATACGTTTTTAAAACTTCTTAAACCGAGATATTTATATATTTCTATGATTTTTACTGGTTACTTTTGAGAAGTATATATGTTACCATTTTTTTGTGTTTTCGTGTAAGGTAATAGTGAATCATCCTTTACTTCTGGTATATATTTTTTCCTTCGTTATATATGTTTCTCTTTAGTGTTGACACTTTAAATAATCTCTGAAGAATACTTATATCCCGAATGAAACAAAATCTTGCTTCTTTTTTGTATATAGTTACCACTTTCAAGCCACCCGTTAGATCTTGTTTTTGGAATTATTGAATTTCTGTAGATAAATAAAATTTTTATATAGATTTTTTATCTTATATTATATACATTTAACTTTTCTTCAGCTTCAACTTTATATATTTTATGTATATATTGTCTATGTTTAATTACGCAAATATTTTTTGTTTCCAGTTGATTTGGAAATGATTTATTCACACTCTCTATTATGTACATAACTGCTATGATTGGTGATATTTTTTATCTTTATGCAAGTTTTGTATCAAGCTAAAGAAGCTATTCTAAAATTAAATTTAGCACACTATAGTCAAAGTTATATTATACTTTTTTAAAAATATAATCAGTATCTTTTATTGTCCGTAATTGCTAGATTTTAGTCCTTTAAATATTTTTTTTGATCATTTCTTGCAGCAAAGTATTTTTTTCTTGCTTGAAAATGACTATTTAGTAGTGTTAGTGGTCAAATAATGTGTTCTATGAAAAATTTATTGGTTTAGCAGTTAATATTGGCTTTGACTATATTTTACATTATCATAAATTTTTTTTTAAAACCGTGTAAATGTTGTATCTTTTTGCACTGATTTACTCTCTTCTTATACTAAAGATATTTATATTAACCTTACTTAATATTAAATACGAACACAATAAGCCTAAAATCGTTTGTTGCCGACTTACTTTTTTGATTTCTGGTCCTGTGCTATCTTTGAAATGTCTTGTTTTTTTTTTCTTTTTTAGTGTTTTCTGGGTCTCTGATCACAAGTATAATGTCATAAATAATAGATATGATATGTTCGAAAAATTCATCTCTCGGTAGATTTAACCAAGGATGTAATACCCAAAGTGCCCAACATAATGGATCTATGCTGACCACAAATAGAAGTTGTAATATAGTATCGCCTTGCATTACATCCCTAAACATACTTTAAGTTTTATTTCTTTGTTTTTATGCTTAAAAAATTGCCCACTTTCTCGTTAACACTCAAATAAGGCGATATACCTACTCTTTATTTTTATGTTTTGCCTATGCTGTCATTAAATTTGAATGGAAACTGTGTTATAAGTTTATATTACATCAGTTCTTCTCAAAGTCAGTTTTTATGCTATATTCCCATCTTATTGTATGGGCAGAAGATTTCTTTGTAAATTCTTGTATAATTTGTAAGGTACAATGTTGATTTTCCGACGTTTATTTATACTTTTTATATCCTAAGTTCTTAATTATCAAAATAGTTTTAGTTGTCAATTTAAAGAGAATATAAATGCAGATTTAGGCCTAAATTTCGAACTAGTTGTAACATTATCTTAAAGAATGTGATGTGTTTTTTCTTTATAAAGCCATTACTCAAATTTTATTTTTCAAACTCATCACAGTAATATTATCTTAGATATATCGGTACAAAGATGTGATTTGCACATATATAATTTATAGAACTTATCTTGACATTGCAGCTAATCTATTAAGATAGTAGTTATAATATAATTTTATTACGTAGTTCAACATAAAAACACGACATTTTGTTATTCTTAAGAAGCTATAGAATCATAAAAAAGCCTTTTATGTTATTTTTAGCTACATATATGACGAAACCATATAATAAACTCTTATTAGCTTTTATTATATTCATATGTATTGCTTGCTGGCTGAAATTATCATCTTTTGCAATTTTAGTCTTTTCTGTTTGCGCTTTTATGCGAATTTTGCTACATTTTTATCATTAACAAATAGTACATCCGTTTTTCGGACCAAGATTTCGACTTAGATTCGCATAATCTTACGCAATTTTTTGCTTTTTTTGGGCACTTGATTCTGTTGCTACAAAAAACTAACATTACTTTAAATTGATATCAGTTGTTGTTATTCTTCTTTACTGTAAATTTTTTTTTTGGATACTGTTTCTCTTTAATGGTGAGCTCTACATAAGATAAAAAATTATCTATAGTATCGTAGGATTTTTACGATATTTTAGTTTGTTTTGCACTCGAAATTGTCTATACATCACTATTGCGATATCCTATAACTTCCTTCTATACTTTGTGAAATATTAATTTCTTTGTTCTTATAAACCACATATCTATTTATTACTAACTACAGAGTACTTTTTTTTCATAGATTTGCATATTAAAAATTTTTATTTTTACCGAATTTTTTGTTGTGGTTCAAAAATTCATCGCTTTGTATTTTTTCGATGTTACGTAAATAATTTTCGTTAGGTTTCTGCCTTCATTTATGTTTACTAATATTGAATTTCACCGCTTCTATACTTTTTATATGATAAGAGCTTTACAAATTAATTGTTATAGTAAGTCTTTTATTCTGACAACCAAGGCGTGGCTTACGCTGGAAGCGGGGAAGGATTGATTTATAAGAATTTGAATATAAATTTTTTGTGTTAAAGCATTTTTTTACTTGATTGTAACTGAATGTGCATTTACGTTGCACGAAATTTTTGATAAAGTCTTTTCTTCTTTTTATCGATCTCTTATTTCTTTATAAAATCATATCAAATAAATTTGCTACTGCTGTTTATTTGTCCTGATTTTACTGTTATAATAATTGATAAAACTGTTAAATCTATGATAATATACATATATAAATATTTAAGTCTTCTCGTGTCTTCAAGAACACAATTTTCAAATATAAGTTTTATTTTTTTTAAAAACAAATTTATAAATTGTATGGCAAGAAAATACGATTCTTAAAAAACAAACGCATATCAGTCCAGATAAAGAATTTATGTGGTATTAAAAACATACTATTTTTATTTGAAAAGATCTTTATCCTTCATTAAAATTTACAATTATAGATTGTCATAAGATTAATTAAATTTAAACGAAAAAGAGTCAGTTGATAGAATATAATGGAACATGAAATAGAATCTGGTCTAAAAAGCACGAAAATATAACAAAAATATGTTTATCATTCTCTTTTTATTTTTTATGGAATTAAATATTTAATTTTTAAATATGACGTAATGGCTCGTTATAATATTAATTGATAAAGTTTAAAGAAAAATATACAAGCTTTATATTTGTAAAAACCTTTTTTAAGAAGAATTATATATAGTGAGAGGCATATTTTTTATCTTAATTTCATATTATTATTTTTTGCAGCAATAAAATTTGTTCTACATTATATAATTTCCAATTTTCGAAGCTTATGTAGACATCTCAATGTAATTTTACTGCTAGAAAGAAGATGAAAAAATAAAAATTTCTAAATATGCATGATTTCCGTGGTATTTATATACATATGTACTATTTTAGCATATAGATACTTAGAAGAATAATTTATGAAATATCTTCAATTATATGTATAATGACGGTATTAACATATATTACTAAAAAATAAAAAACCCGCATAAATTTTATTCTTCTTTTTACATCATACTATTTTAAATTGTTATAATTATTAAAATGGTAAATTTCATTTTGCATATATTATTTTTACCTTTTGAGGGATTATGAATTTAAAATGAAACTTCTTGATGATTTTAATTGTAAGATTTTCTTTAAGTAAGTATTTCTATATCTAAAAAAATTTATAGAATTTTCTTTAAATTTATTTATTTCTTCTAGAAAGAAGGATACTTTTTTGATAAACATAGAACGACATTAAATTTTTACGATATTCGATAAAAACAATGATGAAATGTATTATACTAGAATAGAAAATTCGGAGATTAAGTTAATTTGTAGTTTTTTTTAATTTAGTTATATTGAGATATCTAAATTTTTATTGTATTTACTTCGAGTAACCAGGAGGGCTTGTTTCAATCAATCGATTTATAGATGCTTGTGGGCGTTTAAAATTATCTCTGTACATTCATACGTAATTCAATGACAAAAACAGATTTATATATACTGTTTTAGTAAAGCGTGAATTACATATGCGGGATATTTGGTCTGATAATAACCATTGAATTTACTGAGTATATAACACTATAAAAAATGAGGTTTGTATCGCCAATAAGATGTAGTAAGATCTGAATTTAAAGAATTTCTTAAAAAAATATATACTAACACTAAAATTATGAGAAAACTTGTTTATATGACCAAATATTTACTATCTAGGATCTTTACGAGCGTAAATATGCGGAAAATCTTATTTTAGACAAAACCATGGAAAATTGCTATATAATACGAGCAACATATTTTATAGACTTGTTTAGTAAATAATCAAAGTAGTTGTAATATTAATGACTTAATTTATCTGTGGCTTGGAATACTTTTATGTGGCATGAACGTTAAGATTAGACTGAATTAAATTATTAAGTGACTTATTATGTCTTTCATCGATTTATTCATCTTTTGAGTTTAATATTTCTCGATCTTTCTATATACGCCAACTGTATTTATGTTTTTTCTATTTATGGATTATATAATAATGCAACACAAATGAACTTATTTTGATTAACAAAAATTATTTTTAAATTAACTTTTCTATTTTATTCTCTGTCTCGAAAAAACGTGGGGTATTGAAGAAGACTTTGGAGAGGAGAAGATAGCCGAAGGTTAAATACGCTGTGCGTACAGAGAATCAAGCAAGCTGTGCCTGAGAACTAAAACTAAAATTACGACTATAAATTTAGGCAATTAATAAAAAATACTTTATTTTTCCTCTGAATATGTTTTAGATTATTTTAAGTTAAATTATCTTAAAGATAAATTTTTTAGTATAATAAAAGGCAGTTCGATTTTTTTGCAAGATTATTCTAATGCTTTTTATATAGACATTATCAAAATGTAATTATATTTCATTTGTAATAAAGACCAGCTCATTCAATTTGATTTTCCTTGTTTACTATGATATATTTATATGCTTACTATGATCAGAAAATTATAATTTAACATCAAATATTTTAGATATTGCGTTTTAAATTATATATCTTAAAATTATTATCAATTTTAATTCGTTTTCAATAGCAATTAGTGGCTATTCGCTATTAAGAAATCTTTATCACATGTTTTTGTATTCTTGAAATCCTATCCTTTAAGAATAAACGAAGAGAGTGTAAAAGGCTTTCGTGGTGAATAAACAAATATAAATCCTGTTGTGGTATAACTAAGGGTAATAATCCCCAAACACCTTACTTCGGCTCCAAAGATAGCATTGTCAGATTTAAGGACCTCTCGCCTGTTATTTTGATATAATGCGTGAGAAACTTTGGTATGGAAAATGTGGTATTGCATCATGCTGAAAATCGAAAGGTAATTTTTACTTTATAAATAGGACTAAGACGTTGCCAAAATTTTGTCAGGACATGTTAATCATCTTCTCGAATCTTTAAATAAATTTAAAATATATTTTTCATTTTTTTAAAAAAATATATTGATTGATCATATTTACTCTATGTTTCTTTCATACTTACATTTTATAGATTTACTTTCTATAATTCTCCAATAAAGTTCCGATTATTTAATTTTGAAACAAAAATCGCATTTTAATAATAGATAAATTTAGCTATTGGGAAATTTGGTATATATTATTTGATTTGAATACAGCAAAAAAAATAATTTTTCAATAAATATATAGCATTTGTAAGCAGCTTTTAACGATATTTTTTATTACATTTAAATGTAATTTAAAACAAAAAAAAATTAGTTTGCAACTGTGAGTATAATTGCCAAAAACATGAATTCTATTTATTAAAAGATTTAATTGTTCAAATTGAATTCCTTAATGGATCATAATAAATTACTCTGTCGATTAGAATAATTATAATATATATAATCGTATATGTGTTTTGTTAGATTCAAACATTTGTTATTAATATAAAAAAATAAATTTCATCGAAAATAAGCTCAAAATAGATTCAATCGAATATAATTTTATTGTTTTAAACATTATTTAAAATCTCGTTATATAAATAAATTATGTTTTTATAATAAGATATAAGTTAGATTTAGTATTTTTAGAAAATTAATCAATAATTTTTTTTGTGGTAAATAAATTGCTTTAAGGTACGGGTAATAAATTTTTTGATACATTAAAAACCTGCTAAAATATATTAAAAATTTATAATTATATATTCCTTCCAGCAATCACAAAATAAAATAAACCGATTTAATATTTAAATAAATTCAAATTTCCAAAATTTATTTTTTGTTGATAAAAATCACAGCAAAGAAAATATACAAATTCTTAACATTATCATTTTATACTTCTATATATATAAAATAATTGTGGATTAATATTTTCAAATATAAAGCATATTAAAGGATAGAAATAAAATTTCAATTAATTATTAATGATTTCAATTTTTTTTATCACTGTTATATTACAGTACAATTATTATTGTTAACATTATTATTATTTTTCGAAATATTTTATTATCTTACAAAAACGATGGAGGCCACAATTAGAGTATTGTTACTAGTTTTATTATTTAACATAACAATTTTAATTATTATTATTTTTCAGTAAAGAATAAAGAGTGAGAGCTTTATTGCTAGTTTTTCTGACCATAAAAATGGTAAATCTAACTTTGTAAAAAATTATCATAGAAAAATGTAATAAATATATACACAAAATTATCATTTAGATGATTTAATATATAAAACTTATATATAAATTACTGTGAATGGCTTCTTTCACACAAATATAATAAAGTTTATTGATTGATTAATATATAGTAGACCATGAAATTTTTATATTATGTCAATTAATGGATATTTGAACATAATTTATAATATCTTTATTTTTTACCATTAAAAATACCCACAATTTAAATGGATCACATTTGATTTCATTGCATTTTAAATTTTTGCCTATATTTTTATAATTCTAATTGCTTCCTTATATAAAAGCAAGAAAATTTAACAAAATAGTAAAAAATATAATGTATTGCCTTACCGCTTTTTTTAATTATCGGATTTACAATGTAAGAGACTTTATTTTATTATTTTATTATTTTAATGTGTTTTAAAGATAAAATTTTTCCATAGATATTTTTAGTATGATAGGTGCCTTGAAAGTTTATTATAAAGTAAAAACTACAACTAATCCATGTTAGTTATATAAGACGTTCATAAAATCGTTTTTTTATAAAAATACACTTTATGATTTTAATACCAATTATTTTTTAAGAATAGGTTATATTATCAATAATATAAAAATTATTATTATGAATTTTACTAGTTTTACAAAACTTTATTCGTATTTTTACAATATTATGAATTCGTGATTAAAAGATATTACCATTTATAATGTTTTATAAAAAATAATAAATTTTTGAAATTCGCCACAATATTACTACAAATAACACCTATTTTTATGTATGCTGATAATATTTTTGATTTTTAATTTTTTAAGTTTTATCAAAATGATGATCGTATCGCTTTATAGATAAAATAAGGGAATATTGGATATGCATAAAAATTTCTAATAATTTAAATATGAATTCTTTAACAAATGTGCGATCATATAGCAAAGAAAACATTCAAATTTTATAATATTGTTTAAAATATAATCACAAAAACTATATTTTAAATTTACTATTGGAAAATAATATGCTAAAAAATAACATTAATTTGCATTATGCCTATAATTAACCGTCAGAACTGTCAGATTTATTATTTTGTAATTTTTTGATTTAGATACGATTATGAATATTTTATTATATGTTATTAAGTAATAATAAACCATTTTCTATGTAGTTTACTGTACAACTTGGCACACAATCATGCAACAATCGAATTCCATATGTCTTGAAGAAACAAAATTTCGAATCTCTTACCTTCTGGATTAATTTTTAGATAGCCAATTATTCATTAGTGTCATTCGTAAAATTTTTCAGGTCGATCTACTGCTTATAAGAACCATTCCTCCAAAACAATAGGAACTAATAAATGATAAATACGGATAAAAAAATGAATTCTTAAGTATTTCGGGTAACAAAAAACACTAATTTGCGCTTAGATCATATACAATTATGTATATTTGTTATCGTTTATCCTGTCAACCATTGATACAACATAAATTTTTGTTTCGATATTTTCAAAGTTTGTGGATCTGTATCAATTAAGCATTCTTATTGATATTTAGTTACGTTGTGAAATATAGATTCGAATCCTTGCGAGTTACTCCGGTTTGTGATCTTAAAGTTTTTCAGATTTTCACTAATTTATATTCATCTTAAGCAGAGAAATTTGATTAATATCTTTATGTCTCTGTTCTTTGTCAAGTTAAAATTCTATGCATTCTTTGTGTGCTGGTTCAAATTCCATAGCAAAATCTTCTTGGTTTTATGTGTGTCATATAAGATTTAAGGGATGGGCATTCGTCTTGTCTATGGTCATAAAATTAGAAGTGGCTTCATCTTCGATATTAAATGATTAACAAGCGAATAAAATATAGCATAAAATGTGTTTCATTTCATCTTGATTCATGGCCTTTGATATGGGTCTTTTAGCTTCATCATTGTATACTAAGTTATCCAAAAGAACCGATACTTCTTTTTTCTGCCAATAATAATATTTCTTGGCTCTTTCGCGTTTTTTTTTGTTCTAATTTTTCTTTGAATCTTGTGATAGATTCATAAAGAAATATATTTTTGTTGCTTCTATCGATACAATTTACATTTTAAAGTACTACAGTATCTAATTTGAATTTTTTTACATCAATATATCTTGTTCGCTTATATTTTCTTAGTTTGTGGAATAATATTTTCTATCTTGTTATGTCTTTTTATTGTATTGAAATTATAATTCTTTATTCATAATTTCTTTGGGTTTATTTAATAAACATCTATATTATTAAAATAAGATCACAGATTCCTTATATCAATGAAATAGAATAAATTTAATGATTATGTATACTATCGTTGCTTATTATCATCTTCGAAGCTGTACATATTAAATTCCAATATATACACTTTGCATACATTGAGCTTGTATCATAATTTAAAAAAAATATGCACCGGTATTTTAATTTTATACTATGATGATTGTTGGCAAGCTTCTTGTCTAATAAGATATTCTCTCATTTTCTTTTCTATGACTGATTTGTCGAATATATTTTTTCTATCTCCAATGCCAGAAATCTAATTTTTATACACAATGCAGTTATTTGCTTTTAGTTTTAACAAAAATATTTTTTCAGCGCAATAATAAAAATTTTAAACACTATCTACAAAGTTTTTTATTATAACTCTAGTTATATGGGTCATATTCACCATAGATAGTAAACCTAAACTGTAAAAGATCAAGAATTTCCTTTATATAGTATAATACTTTTGATTCTACGCTAAAAAAAATTGTTCATGTAAGCTTGAAAAATGATAATACAATTTTTGAAGTTTAATGTATATATAAATTGCAATTTATGGTTCATTCATATAAAATAATTGTATATATTTAAATTATCTTTTTTGATTTTATCTAGAAGTAACTGTGCACGTTAAAACATTATATATGATCAAAATTTTTTTCATTAAAAAGAGGCACTTAAATTACAATTTGAAAACTTTAGAGATAAATAATAGTTTTTGAATGCTTTAAAGCAAGTTAGCAGGTATGATCAGATTCAAATGATATTGGGTTATATATTTATATTTCTTATGATATTATCAAACATTTTCTACTGCACAGAGCAAATATGAATTAAAAAAAGCCTAAAAACTGATTTTTTATTTACTTAAGTAAAAAAACTGATTTTTAATATTTAACCTATATACGCCATTTTTAAATTTTAGCAAAATTTGATTGTATTTATAAATAATGTAAACCAAAGCTAAAGATTCCATTTGAAGGCATTAACACTCAGAAAATATATAAATTTAATTTCTTTAAAACACCATATATTTAAAAAAATCAACTATGTATATAATGCATCAATGTCTGCAGATTTTTGTTTTTGATTTAAGAAATATATTCATTCACAATTTTTTTTGTTTATATAATATATTTTTAAACTACAGACATTGTTTCGTAAAAATTATACATATATATTTATACACTCTATATAAGATGTTTTAAAAAAAAGGCAAAAAAAAATTGAAATCAACATATATAACTTAGATTATCTTTTTTATATAAGATAGATATTTATTATCTTATACAAAATTTCTGTTGCAGGACGTGATCTTATTTTAGCTAGATTTCCCCAAGATTCTTACATTTTCCATGCCAAGCGTCAAGAATAAGCATTTTAATCATACATTAAAATATAAAGTATTGTCAAGAATTTAAATCATATATTAAAATATAATATATTGTCAAGAATTTAAATCATATATTAAAATATAATATATTGTCAAGAATTTAAATCATATATTAAAATATAATATATTGTCAAGAATTTAAATCATATATTAAAATATAATATATTGTCAAGAATTTAAATCATAAGAAACGAGTAGCTTTCTTATTTTATATTTAATCAAGGTTTCATAAAATACAAATATACAACCTACTTATTGAAAATTTATCGTGAATATCTAGATTTTAAAAAAAAAAGTTTCTTAATATATCTGTCTACAAAATTAAAAATAAATGCGAATAGAGAAATATACAGCAAATATCCAAATATTTTATTGCAACATGTATTTTTCTGTGTGTATAATGTTCACATTAAGCATTATCTAAAAATTGGTCAATTTTAAATATATATTTTCGGGTATATGCATAAAAATTCAATGTGATTTACGCATTACTTTACCATTTTATGATTTATTTTAATAAATTCATTAAATTATTTTTTGATGGTTGGCATTATATTTTTACATGGCCTATAATTTTATTCTTGTAAAAAAAATATAGCATGTCTGAAAATCATATTTTAGTTTATATTTTTTGTTTCTTACAAGAATACTTTGTAGATTTAAAAATCAAAAAAATTGTTATTTTCTATATAACTATGATGGTTTTTACTTTTATATCTTTTTTTCAAGTGATCAATATAAATAAATGTATAAAACCCCTCGGGATAGAATTCAATGACTTATAAACGGTTGAAAAACCACTTTAAATGCTTTATTGGATTTTTTTTTCATGCTTATTATACACATCTAGGCCATATATAATTTCTTAATACATGTAACTGGGAATATTTTATACAGCTTTTAATTATTACCGTATCGCATAAAAAATCCATATAAAAAAATTTGCAGTTTTTTACAAATTAATTCTATTAAATGTTGAATAATTTTTTCAAAAAGAGGTTTTTTTCCATTTCATAGATTTATCATTGCTTTTAAATTAATATTATACTTTAGAAATATCTTAAGATATTGATTATTTGCATATTTCTTATATATTTAAGTTATCCATACATATTATCGTCTTTAGAAAAATTAATCATAAAATAAAAAAAAGAAGCGCAAAATCGCATAATCTGTTTTTGTATATGTTTATAAAATTAAGATATAATTTTTCGTCGGGTATAATTTTACTGTGTCTTTTATATGATTTGGAAAATATAACACAAGAAGAAAATCCGTATCCTGATCCTAAAATATATGTAAAGTTCGAAACTAATTTAAAATATTTCAATTACCATCATTTTCAAAATGAATTATGAGATTTTACAAAATGAATTCTCTGTAAGAATTTCATTATATATTATCCTCGGATAAGACATTTAAAAGATCAAATTTTGCTATTCTACAACAAAAAAAAAAGAAAATTGACATTTTGTGTTGCATTTATATTTTTTATACAGCTTTTATATGATAAGCGTTACTCATCGGCGTAGGTTACCAGTCAAAAATTGAATAATCACCTATAAAAATTAGTATCCGTCATATTATTTTTTTGCTGTACGCTCTATCCGACGCATATAAATAAAGCCTGTTATTTGATATGCATATAAAACAGAACAGATAAAGCAATAATTTAATATTTTATATAAGTTGAATCGTAGAAAATGTGCATAAACTCTATTAGTCTTAAATCTTTCTTGCATATTTTCATTATAGTTGTTGTTATTTAATATGTTTCAGAAGATATTCCATATTTTATATGCTTTATACCAGCTTTAGAAGTAAATCGGTTTTAAAAACAATAACATGAGTATTTTTGTACGTATGCAGTTGATTTAAGTACTCTTTTTTTATGCTCATTGTATTATTATGTAAAAACATTCGGGTGATCATTATGGATTTAGAATAATAAATAAATTTTATATACAAGAGACAATACACTTATGCTCGATTTCATGCAAATACAACCTTTAAAAAAATATTAAAAAGGTAGAATATTTCTTAAAATAACGGTTTCACATTTATAGAAATGATGGTATTTTTTTGATAAATCATCTCATATAAATATGCAAACAGATATATATTTAAGAATGAAACTTATAAAGACATATATCTAAATGAATGAATGATAAATAAATAAATAATTTCAATTCTTAGAATTAAACATAAGGCTATAAATAAGTGTAATTCATGATATAAAGAGCAGAATTATACATAAATTGTATAAATTTATGCAAATTATAGTCTTTTTGCTATATTGACATTCCAGCACTTACAATACGAATGTGAGGGCTTAATTATTTCAAGTAGATAATAATTTAAAATTTTAGTTAATGAATATTAATGTATCAAAAATCATTACAAATTAAAATTGTAGCCCCCAATAAACCAAGTCTGAAAATTACAAATTTGAACTTCATACAAATAGATTTTAAGTAATTAAAACATTGGGTTCGTTTTATTGAAGGCTCAACACATGAGATCGATTTGATAATATGAGGCGTAGTTAATATACTATAAAAGTGATGTTCTGGGATTAAATTACTAATAAAACAATATACAAGACTCTTTTACGCTGTACACATTATGCCAAACCTTCACGTATGATATTTTTGCAGAAATGCGTCATAATAATATTGAATTTACATTAAGAAATATTATCTTCCTATAAATCACTGAAGAAGCTAAAATTCTTTCATTGTTAAAACCAAATATGTTTTTGCAATGAATTATGGGTTAGATTTATTTTTATAAGACAATAAGAATATTCTCGTTATATAAATCGATTCGAATTTAAAATTTTTTGATTAAACAAAAAAAATTGATATACAATCTAATTAGAGGTGTTTTTTATGTCATCACACCGATGAAAACAAGAAATTTGCACATTATTTATGTAAATAACATTTAGATAGCCTATTTGACAAAATATTGGAAAAAAATAATGATTAACTATCTTTATATGCCAATAATAATTTAAAGTATAAACTAAAATAAATATTGCACTTGTGTAATAATCAATAGTAGCAGGAAATCAATTGGATTATTTTACGTTTTCTAAACATCAATAAATACAAAAATGATAAATAAATCGAGTAAACTAATGCATAAATTTTTAAAATATAAATATTTTATCTTGACAAGTTTTTATTGGCTATTTGATCCTACAATATCTTTGCATATCGTATATTTGCATGCGAAGATTTTGTAACATAACTACCCCTTTTCAAGCATCAGCCAGATATTGAGACGGTTCAAATACCCAAAACCATGAAATTCTTACAATCCACGTATTTATGTGGATTATAGGAGTCAATTAAATCGCCGATACTGTTCAGAATATACATAGCTGTTGATAATTTTTAAGACTAATATACATATGTCAAAGGAGATTAAAAGTCAACTTTTATAAAGAATATATCACCTATACACACATATATTACTTAATTTTTTTTGTACATAGTAATACTTGAAATATTCCTTTTAAACGCAAAAAATCAGATAAAATATTAAATGAATGTATATGAAACAATTTTGTTATTACTGTATCATCAGAAAACAGATTAAATTTCATATGATTCTAAATAGCCCGGGAAAACATATTAGATTTATTTTTTTGCATAGAACACGTTTTAAAATATACAAAAATATCATAAAAAGCTACATAAATATTCTTAAAAGAAATTATAATCTTTCATGCTTAACAAGTAATATTTTTTTGATATAAGACGAAATGCGTCAAAAATAGAATAATTTAGTTTAAGCAGATACAAAAAGTCATATATTTGATTTTTTTGCAGCCCGTTATATTCTGTCAATTCTATTTTTGCGGACCCATAAATTTGGTTCATAATCAAAGCCATAAATCATCATCAAATAGCATTGATATATATTTTTTTTACCATGTATTATCAAAAAAATTAACAATTTGCAAATTTACTCTGTATCTCAGCACAGAATCTATGATTAATTTATTATTTGACAAAATATCTGTATAAAATTCGAATCTTCCTAAGATTGAATTTTGGAAAAATTTAATGGAATGTTAATCGTCAACTTTATAGTTATAGGCATAATAATAAATTTTTTTTGTTATTTTACAATTTAATTTATAAGTATTATAGATAGATTATATAAAATATAAAATTTTTGCTAAGTTAAACCTCTAGTAGATGTTATTTTATTACATTTATGATTATATTAGCAATCCCAGCCTTAAAATCTGTTTTTGTTGCTATTTCAAACATGAACCGATAACATATCATTAATAGAATCGCTGCTAGCTTAAAAATTCTTATGCAGACATTCTCTATTTTCTATATTTGTTTTACATTATAAAATAAATTAGCCATAGATTAATTTATTTGGATACTTTTTTTCGAATATTTAGTAAAAAAGTCAGCTAATTTTATTTTGGACCAAAAAATACTTACAGTAAAATTCCAGATAAAATCAGCAGTTTTAATATATAAATTTACCTATCTTTATTAATTTATACCGTATGTAACAACAAATCATTTTTTTTCTGCTAGAAAAGTGCCACCTTTTTAGATCTAAAAATAAGATTTTCAAAAAAATCATCCAGAAGAAATTAATTAATAATGTAAAATTTTTGCATTTTATACTACTAAACAAAGCAACGTAATATTTTTCTTGCTTACATAATTTAGATTATCTATTTATTTGTTACTAGCAATTAGTAATTTTAAAAATTATTGTTAAAATATACTTTTTTTATGTTCTTACACGATAATTTGGGGGCTGATTACAAATTTTTGCTGTGAATATAACAAAAATTAATATATGAGTATAATGTAGAATTATATGCAAATTTCAGAAAAAGTACATATTATAAATAATTTTACATCTTTGAAAACAAGATCTTAGTTTTTATGCCTCTTTATACATTATTCTTTGTTTATGTTATACCATTTAATTTCTTTATTTTTTTATAGATAGATTGGAAATAAAAAAACAGAAATTAACGCAATTTTAATGTAATTAATGACTAATACTATGGAAAATATCCTTGTAATATATTATAAATATCAAAAGTGCATGAATTATTATAATGAAATGATTTCTTAGGCTTAGTATTTTAATATACAATAGTCTAATATGTCAATACTAAAATATAAAAAAATAAATAAATCAAGTAAATTTGACATAAAACTTGCGAAATAAAAAATACAGTTAAGTAAATACCCTATATTATAAAAATCAAGATTTAATGACAAATACTACTATTTAAATATTAGTACATAGGCAGGTATAGACTGACTCAACACACTCTAACACAAAGATTATACAACATATTGTAAATTTTTTTTTCAAATTATAGAAATTTTTATTGCATGTGATTATGTTATAGAAAAGAGTTTTTAAATCTGTCTCGCTAATTATAAAAAATATGTTTGGCATGATTTATCTAAAGTTCCACAAAAAAATCTACTAACAATTAGAGATTTATGAATATTTAACAACTAGTAGCTGTCAATTTTTTGTTAGATGTATGAAAAATAGATTATTCTTATATGCTAATATGGAGTAAAGTTAAGAAATAAATATCTATATATATTAATTTTACATATTAAAATTCATTTTAAGCTTGAATTTGTATTAAAATTTGGTCTAATATTTTTATTGTATATAATAAACAGTACAGCGGCTATTTTTAAACATACCTAAAAAACATTTCTGTTCTACTAGTGTAATTAGCTAGTTATACAGAAAAAATAATTTATATACTGTTAAAGTATTGTAATTCTATATAAATTTACATAAAACCATTTAAAAATAGAATCATAATCAATCTAAAAGCTTCAAATTTAAATGTATAGCACAAGGCATATCATAATACTATATAATATATAAATTGATTATAGTTTTTTCATTTTAACTAAATTTGTTTGGCCTCAATGCATCCTATGTATTTAAATGCTCTGTTAATCAAGGATAACGAAACTGTGATATTAGTTCATTGAATCAAGCTAGATTCCACGTTTTGTGCAATGGATTTGTTTTCGAAATCATAGTACCAACTCTTATTATAGGCATTAAGAGCTTTTTATCACTTATTAATAATATGATGAACCTACTTGAAATAAAAAAACAAAGGTAATATCGAAATTTTAAAAAGGAATAACTTTTTCCTATGATTATTTCAAATTAAAGATAAATTGAATTAAAAATATTCTTCCAAAATATATTATAAACAAACCTGGTTAAGAACTATAGACGCTTAAATGCCAACATTTATTTTGTTTATTTTTGACAAAAAATACTTTTTAGTCAAGTATGCAAATCTTTTACTTTATAAATGTATAGAAAAAGCAGTAAACAGACGCATGTTATAAAATCACGAAAATAAAAACACTAAAAAAAATCATGTATTTATAATACAAACACGAGAGTGCCATACAATAAAGAATAAGAAAGTTTGCTCACTAAATACAATAAGTAATATATAAGAAAATTTGAATCGTCTGCTTAAGCCAAGAATATACAAAAATTATATAAAAGAAATATACTAGAACAGTAACTCTTTAAAAGAGAAAATCATTGTCTAATATCGTAAATATCATTAGGTATAAGCAAATTTATCAATAATTCTCTAAAGTGAAACATAAAAGTTTTTAACAGCTTATATATTATAAAATAAATCAAATATGTTTTTCATATATAAAAATATTCTTATAAAGAATTTTATTAAAATTTACATCGAATGTTTAGGAAACCGAATGAATTTGAAAAGGGTTTTTATAATTCTTATTTTATATTACATAAACTATATAAAATTCTAGACATATTCAGCCACAAGTGTAAAATACATAACAGATCTAGTTTCAAAACATTTTTTATGATTCATATATTGTGAGCTATGCGCGAAATACGAGTAATGGAATAAATTTATTTTAATTAAAAAGTTCACATCTTTCTTCAGCTACTAACTAAAAAAGAGACGTTTATAAGTATGTTAATTTAATATTATTATTGATTTATAATTTAAGTATATATATTTGAGCCTTGTATGTAAAAAAACAGTATAATCAAAATAAAAAAGGATTTTTTGTAATTTTTTTTATAGGTTTTAATCATAATATATTGCAATATCTTAGCACATATACTTCATATGATTATATTTCTAATTTCTGAATTTTTTTGGATATAAAACATTTTCTGAAAAAAATTTGATTTCATTTGTCAAGCATCTTCAAAGTAGTGTTTCTAATTATTATCTTTATGTTAAATATCAAGGCAATAAATCTATTTCTAAGTTTAATTTTGGAAAAAATAGTATTTTAGTATTTAAAATATTATATATTAAACAATTTCAGATTTTAAATGTTGTTAAGTCCTATAAAAAAATTTATTCTGATATCGCACACTAAAAGTGAATGAAAACAATAAAAAACTATAATTTAAAAGATGGAAATTGTATTCGACTTAATACGGATCTATAAATAGGCAAAAAAAAGAAGCATGTGATTAGTTTAAAGTATGTAATTAAGCATGCTAAATATAGTTAAATGTATATAAAAAGAAAAATTCAGAAAATAAAATAAGAATTACCATTTAATATGTAAATCGTATTTAAAAATAGATACTTGCCGTTTGAACCATTTGTAATCATAGTTTTCATTATATATTTTTTCTTTTTCTTCTATATTTTTGAAAAACGTATATTTTCCTTGTTTTATCGAGTTTTTATAGAATCTCATAACTTTTTTTTTGTAGCTTATAAGTGCTGAAATTTATAAATACGATCTTATATATGTACAAATGACAGTTTCGGTTTTTAAATTTTTTTTATTTAATTTGAGAGCATAATTTCAAGTTTATTGATTTTATAGCGCTTGATAATGCCAGTTAAATAATTAAATATATTATCGATCAATATAATATGCATGAATATATAAATATGACAACCAAATTTATAAAGTAATATCAAAGCGAAAACATCCACTTTTTATTCATGAAGCTTTTTTTTTATAAAATATACACCACCTCATGCACATTTATAATTTCCTAAAATTCCGTAAGTGATGTATTTAAGACATGCATATTAATAGGTTTATAAAACTACGGCAAAAACAAATATATAAACTAAAACTAATATAAAAAATCATAAATGATTTATTTAGTAAATTCTTGCGCAATTTATGGGACTTTTCTGACAAAGTATCATAGTTTTAAAAAAAAAACTAAAAATTTTGTAAAACCCCAGCATATTTATAACGACAAGTTAAAGCTTTATAATTGCATAAAAAACCAAAAAATGTAAGAAGATGAATTTCGCTTAGTACTTCAGAACATAAGTGTCATAAATGGATAATAAAGGTACCCTAAAGGCATTTTATTGTCTGTGCATTTGTAAATATTTTTGAGCGCAAAATTAGGTCTTTTAAACAAAAAATCCTTCATACAATACAAAAGCCCTTTTTAGAGTTATAAAGTAAATATCTTTTTATATAAATTATCAAAAATGTAAATGCACAACTAGCGCGTTGACTATACTATCTATAACTAATATATATGCTTTTAATGTGATATGTTACTATTTTTACATCATCGAAGCGGTTAACAAGCTTTTCTTTGTAAGCTTACGTCTTTACCATGTGGTTTCTAGTTAAGCATAATTCACAATAAACTTATTATGTCACCTAGTCTTTTCTGGTTGAAAAGACAGAAACTTTTCTTAGTTGTTAGAATGGCTACATGCAAAATTGTGTTAGTCAAATATTTTAAATTTTAACATGGTTTATTCAGAACCTTTTAGTTTGATGTAGTTATAACCTAGTCAAAAAATAAGCTTGATTATGCCGAGTGGGCCTATGAATTTAAAAGAAAAAATATGTTAAGATGTGGTTTTGAATTTTAATCATACTAGATTTTTTTTTACAATTTACCTTGTAAAAATGATCTTCTGAATTCTTTAATATATTATCGCAGAAAGATCCTTTTGAGTTATCCGTGATTCAGTATTGTTTGTGATCTTTATAGGTGTAAAGAAAGACAAAAGTATAATAAGATAGCATAAAATAAAGGCCTATCAATGAAATATTATATTTAATATTGGGATTTTTTTTCATGCTGAAAGAAAAAAACATAGACAAAAAATCTTTACTTTAATATCAAATCTTTAAACAATTTAAAGATGGATTTCCATTTAAATTCAATCTTTATTTGGTGAATATTTTAAAAATTACAAATTGTCAACAAAACTTTTTTAAAAGAATTCGAATTGACTTTCTAGCTTTAAATTTTTATATATTCGAAATTCAATCTAAAAGATCTCATATTGATGTGTTGTAAAATTGTATTGATATCTACATTGTATAAAATTTACTTGAGTCAAATACAAAATATTCACCCATAAAGTCAAAACAATCTTTAACTCAATCGATGTGAATTGTAGATTTATTTTATAGATGTTTCCTGGACGTAAAATATTTCTTAAGATAGAATCGTACTTATTTCACAAAATAATCTTACGAAATGGCACATAAATCATCTTTAGATCGTTTTTGCTTTGTTTTTAGTATTTAAAATAGATATTTTTTTTCATGTATTTTCAGTTAAATTTTGTTTTTCTTTCGGCATTTCTACCGAAGCGTACATGAGAGCATCAAGTTTTATAATATGATTCAGACAGTTTCTTAAACACTGTATGTATTCCGAGATGATGTTTTTTTATGATTTCATGTGATAATATATTAGATATTGCCTGAAAACAGATAAAAAGGTTTCCTTCAAATATATGTATAAAATTTTCTAAAGCTTAAACGATCAGTTTTTGATTCTATGTTTTTCATAAATTTGAGGCGTCAAAAATTTAATTATGAGAGTGGCTATTATGTTTTTATTGCCAAAATATCGTGGTCTAATTTTTAAAAAAACAGCAAGACATTTACTTTTTGATTCTATGCTATATTTTACGTGTTTAGCTTGCTCGTCTGTAATTTTGTTCTTTGTTTTTGCCATCTTTGTGTTTCTTATTAAGACTTGAACCTAACAGATTCTTTTCTTTGCTTTAAATCGTTCTTTTTTTGCCTATATATCTTTCTGATACATTTAAGGATCCAAGTAAGTGTTAATATCATCAAAATTATTTATTTCTTTTGAAAATGATAAAAGTTCTTTTTTGAAGGTTTTTTGGCACAGTTCATTTTTATGATTTTATTTGATCGATGGATTGAGTTTATATGCCCAAAAATGAAAGAAGCATTTCGAATTCGATATGAGTCAATGTCGTTGACATTCTCATACGGAAATAACAGTTTTATTAAATTTTTTTGTCTTTGAGCCCTAGTTTGTCTGTAATTTCATGGTCAAACTCGATGATTTTTGTATAATAACTGTAATAAAGAGAATTTACATCACTGATACTGTTTGCATATTCATACATGAAATAGTTTAATTTGCGATTTGCTTAGCGTGTCTTAATGGATATAATAGATTATCTTCAGGGGGCTTTTCAAATATTAAGTCGTTCAGAAAAAAAATACGATAAAATTCAATAAATTTCGTTAATATATCATGTTGGGTCAAAGAAATTTAGATCGATACCAGATTTTGTTATTATAATATCTAAATCACAATCTTTCGGAACTAAAAGTAACAATGGATGTTTGTCATAAGTCTAACCATCTTCATTTGTACCTTGTGTACGTAATATGTTTATTAGGCACAGGATGGATGTTATAATATATAATTTAATTGACAGAAGATATAATTACATGATTTACTATTATAATCGCGTAGTTTTCCAGATTATTATTTTGACGCCTAGTTACACCATTAATATCTTCTCTTAGATATAAATGAAATTATTTTACCATATAAATTTATATATTCATTTATATCAGGTCTATTTATATTATCACTGTAGTTATTACTACCGAATAAGTGCACATTTTCAGTATAAAACACTTATAGTCTAGATTCTTAAATTCCATGGCAATTTATATTCTAAACAATCCAAATTATCTTATTAATTTTTAAATTTAAAATCATTAGATACCATATATTCGAAACCTGTATAATGGTTTTTTCTGGCAATATAATTTCTTTCATCTTCTTGATTTACTGCTATTTACAAAACGCTCCAACATTTTCTTTTCTTTAAAATATTGATCGTTGACACAAAGATTAGAAAATCGAATTCATAATTGATATATTTATAGCGAAAAATATTTTCAACTGGATAAATTTGCATTAAAAGAGAAGTACTGTATGTGTTTTCATAGTATTTTCTGTTTTGCCTTTTATAATTTATTTATTGTTCCGATCTTTAATTAATTTTTTATTTGCTGTGAACCAGTATTTTTTGTTTTCATCATCAATGCTTCCGATGAATAGTAAATATTCTTCTATAATGATCAATATAATTTCTTTGTGTTTGCAACCCCGCCTTGTAATCTCTTTTGACGTCCACTAAAAATGAAATAGAAATCATATCATATATACATGTCTCTATCCTTATGATTGATTTATTCATCTTTAAAATCCAAAACAAAAAATTTTGCCTTTGATAGTCATCAAAAATTAATAAAATACAGTGATTCTTTCATGCTTATACTTTGAAACATTGGGATCTCGATTGATACAATTATTTTACTTATTTTATTTATGGATTTAATTATAATCCATTTATTGTGATATTTTTATCATAAAAATCTATAAAACCTTTGTTTGCTCTTATTTATTTTATATCTCTGAGAAATCTTTCATCTCATTTGGATCATTTAAAATTTAAATATGAAACCCGTGATTATCTATATCTTCAAGTGAAATGCAAAGGTTGCACAACGGAATACAAGAAAAACATTGTTCTATTTTATATATCAAATTTAAATATTTAAACTATTTACAAAGCATCATTTTAAAGAGACAAAATTAGTTTATCAAAACAGAATAATCATTTCTTTAAATTAATAACTGAAAGTGTATATTTGTTACCACACGTAAAAGCCTTTAATCTATCTCTTAAAAAACAATAAAATAACAACCCTGTTATAAAGTAGATATATTTCTTGTGGCTTAGATGTAATTCTGAATCTATTATTTTAATTTCTTTATCAAGAAATTCTTTTTCAAGCTCAAAAATCGGAAAAATCTTGAAAAAATCACAAGAGATTTGATAAACGCATTACTAAATATAAACATATGCAATTGGTCATATCATCAGAAGTTGCAGCCTTTTTAAAATTACTTTTCAAAAATAGAAGTTTTTTTATATTTTTCATGGCAAGTCTACCTGTTTCATTTATCATAAGATGCTCAAGCAAATTTGCAGTCCCAGTTATTTCGTTCTGGAATGATCCGACTGCAATAGATAATGAGCAGGGATATAAGAGAATTGATAATAATATGCAATCTAAACACATCCCAGTTTTGAAGTTGTAAATTTTCATATTTAATTTTGGTGTCTGCAGTTTTAATCATTCTATTTGCTTCAACGAGTAACAATAAAGAGGTTATTTTTTGTAAATATTTTAATCTTGATAACATTCTTGTCGACCACTTATTATTTTATAAATAATAGGGTTTTTAAAATTAAAATTGTGCTCCAAATCGATAACCCAGGATAAGTCGAAAAACCAGATTTTACTTAATAAATTATCCTGATCAACGCATATTTTTCCCTGCGTTGAATATAACTATATAGATTTCCAGATAAATTTCAATATGTGTATTTTCAGTGGGAATATATATAACGTGCTTTAATTAACTAAGAAAAAAAGTAATTATTTTGATATCACAGAAAATCATATATCATTGTTTATTGAACTTATTATAAGCAGACATATTGATTTTTCGTGTATTCTTATTTAATTTATATAGTTTGCTTAAACTACACTATATTTCTTTCATGGATAGAATCCAATGAAGTTATTTGAATATAAATATATTTTTATGTTTTGTATGTGACTGTTTAGTGATTTAGGGCTACAAGTCGTAAACATTAATTTATATAATCAACTTTATATTTGTTTAATTCACATTGTCTCGATTTCATTTGCCATATGTAAACATCTTTTTTTAATCAGCTATTACAAGAAAAGGATAAAGTTTAAGTTATTTTTCTAGAAGATCATAATTTTTGCATACGTTTCATAAAAAAATGAACAGTATATAATTTTGTTCTTTTTCAGTGCGTTCTTTTTTTTTACCATAAAAAAGCGAGATTTGCTTACATTTATATATTAAAATTTATTTATGATCCGTGCAGTTATGGTCTAAAAAAATTTTCTACAAACGATTCACATTTTGAAATATTCTAGTCTAGATTATCTTGTGGAAAATGAAATATTTGAAATTGACTGGTCAACTGTGTGTTTATACATAATTTACGCGTCTTGTGTGTTAAATGCAAAAAATAGAATTTATTGGTGACGAAATCTGGAAAGAGACAAAGTCCATCGAAATTTGTCTTGATTATACGTAATTTTTTTTATAAAATATAAAAAATTATACAAGCAGTCTAAATATATATATATATAACTAGAAATTAAGTTACGTGTGAGGATTTTATATCTATAAACAATATTATACCTTTAAATGCTTAGTAATTAGAAAATACAGCAAAGAAAGACATAGATGGATAGTAACACACTCAATTCTTAAACAGAAATATATGCTATTAAATAGAATTTATTAATAGTAAAAATAAATTTAAGCTTGTGTAGTTTAAAATTTACACGTCAATTACATTTGAATTTGTAAATTTCTAATTACTACCAGTAAATTTACTAATTTAATATATATAGAGAATAAAAAATACCATGGCAGTATAAAATATATATTATCATCGTTATTTATATTCATATTGTCTATATTAAGAAAAAGATTATTATATGTTAATTTACAAAATTCATTTGTTTTAAATTAAATATACCGGTATATTATGTTGATTTGAAAAACTTATTTAATCAGGCATATTACGTTTATTAAATATAAAAACCAGTAATATGAAATATTAAGTATATTAAACTTTATTCGTATATGAGCATACAGTCAAAATTATTATTCAAAAGGCATTAAAAAAGTTATTAAAAAATTTATTTCTAGCGATAAATAGAAAACTCGATGTATTTCAAAGCTAACTTCTTAGAAATTTTATGTATAATTACACATTTTTTTCTTTTCAAATATGTAAATAATTAAGTGTTTGCTAGAAATTATAAAATTATTTGTTTTATATCTATATTACTATGAAAAGTCTTATATATCACGAATAATATTCTTAAAAGAAACATTTTTGCAGTTTTATTTCATGATGCAATTTATGTTTTCAAGGATTTCTAGCAGTAAAATATTTTAAGATTTTTTAATACCTGTTGGATTTACATTATTTTAATTTCACACTTTTATGATGAAATTAAAAATAAAAAACATAAAAGCCAATCACTTGACGGTTTATTACAGTTGGATAGATATTTGGTGTAATATTAGCAAATGAATTAATTTTTCTTGTAACAATATTTGCATATTATATGCATAATTATTGTCATAATAAATAAAATGTGTGAATCGAAAGGATTTACATCATTTTTAAAAAAAGGGTAATATGGTGCATCATTATTATATAAAACCTATGATGCTAAAATTAAGCCTTCACTTACATCCTTTAACAAAGATTTTTAAACAATCATTAAAACATCTCTAATTATATTTTAAAAAGTAAAAATGAAAATTGGAACGATAAATTTTTAATATTTTTCATATTTTTTTTACAAATATAATTCTGGACCAATATATGATCGAAGATTTTTTTGTTCTGTCATTATTTGGCTATAAAAGATCTTTTTTGTTTATTAATGATATTGAAAAAAAACGATAAAACCTCCAAAAATCTTTCTTCTGTCATTTAATCCAATGAAATTCAGATATAATATTTTTCAGAAATATATCGAGTTTAAAAAATTCTATGTTTTTCACCCTTTAAATTTAACCTATGTTTATTGAAGTCTAAGATAACGTAAATTTTACTATAAATAAAAAAAAATACATATAATCGATATGTTTTTTTTATAATATAGATTTTATTTCAAAAGCCAATTAATCGATTGATAATTTATTTAATAATTTCTTCTGATGTAATATGCCGAAAATTTTATATTTTATTGTAGATTTCACTAGGTATTATATTATTCTAGTCAATTTATTTAATCAATATAATATTTATATATTTTATTTTGTTTCTTTAACAAAATAAAAAAAAACATAAAGATGTTTATCAGACATTAAATCGATAGGTTAATGCATTCCAAGAAGCAAAAATAAGACTTGATATATGCTTTTGTAACATAAACTAAGTTTTATAATAAAAAAGTAGGATTGAGCTATTTAAATAAACTATCGTATTTTCTAATTTTTTAATATAATATTTTGGTCAAAATATATTGCCAAATTGCCAGCTTCTAAGGCTGAAGATTCCACTTTCTGATTTGATATACGACTGTTTATATTTTTAAATAAATTTTCTTAATCTCAATTTTATATCAGATTAAAATTCTATTCATTTATGATTAAATCAAAGACATTTTCTTTATTACTTTATGATGCTTGTTTTGCAAATTACGTTAAATTTTATAAATGTATTAATTTTTTTTGGTTGGTCTAAAACTTAGCTATTTGATTTATGTTTTGTAAAAATTATGATATCTCATATATAATAAATTTATTTGATAATGATAAATTTCTTTAATCTTTACATTTTTCCACAATTTGCTTTCTTATAAGTGGAGAAAATCAATAGGATTTATTTAAGCTATCTTAATGTGTTCTTTTTAAAAAAGGCTACCAATATAACATCATGCATTAAAAAATCAATGTGATCAATTTAATCTATAAATTCTTATATATTTCAATAATTTACATGAAAATATTCGTGTAAATATGCATCTAATATGTGATGTTTATTAATTCTGCTACCATTAAATAACTGTTTTTTTTCTTAATTACATAATGACGGGTAAGCTGAATATGGATTTCATTTTTTATTATGGGCTAAGTTACTTTTTATCTATTTAGATATGGTCATCATATTGGGAATGTTAAACAACTTCTTGATGCTTCTTTTGACACTAATCTCTGATATATCTGTATTAACTGCACCTCTTCTCACAAATATGATGAGTTCAGAATTATGTGAAGCGTGAGAGCTTGTTTTTATGCTTCTAATTCGTAATAGATTTTTGCTGTTTAAAATAAATTTATATATAGATAGCGTTTCGGAACAGAATATTTATTTGTAAAATTACAGCTTATTTATTTGATTCTTCTGTATATCACTTTATGTAATTTTGCATAAAATAAGCCAAAATTTAGAATTTTATAGCCAAATTATAGGTGTTTATAAATGCATTGGATACTTTGGACTTTCATAATTGCAAATGTACTAGTTATCGGTATACATTACTTACAAAATTTCCATTAAATATTATTGATTATTTGATATAATTTGAACATTATGATTTAATATTATTATAAAAGACTAACGAACGTAAAAAAATAAGATTAGAAAAAAAGACAATCTTTATATCCCTAAGCAACAAAAATATAATTTCATATTGATTTTATATTAACAAATAATTAGAGATATGAAATTTTATTTATCAGTCTTAAATTTATGTGTTTTTAAATATATTTTTTCTACACACACAAAATCACCTAAAATCCTTTAAAACAATATCCAAATAAGAAACATGAGAAGACATTAAAATAAATCAGACTAATATAGATCACTATTTTTATAATGTCCAAGTAATGCATAAAATAACCCACCGCATAAAAAACTACATCTTAATATTAGATTTCGATTTTTTTAATGTAAAAATTATGGCTCCCATTTATTATTCATATATCATCTACATTTAAAATAAAGGGCCATTTGTTATTATTTTTTAATAATAAATTTGCTTATATTACTTTCTATAAGGCAATCGTTTTGATTGCATTAAAAATAACCTAATATCCATAATAGTCTCTAAAACACCTTAACACTACAAATACTTGGAATTTTGATATTTTGCTAGTTTATGGCCCATATTTCACTTCAAAACTATTATTAAAACTTAAGTTTATATTTCAACTACTAAATATTATGCTCATATAAGATCTCTGAAATATTTAAGACTTGAATAAAATAATCACACATATAAAAAGAATAACATAATGATTTAGATATAGGTAGATTTTGTGAAATTTCCAAAAATATTTTTAGCATGAATTATAGCAAATTTTGTGATAAAGACGCTAAAAAGTCCTTTGAAGTTCAAAAATATATACCCGAAAACTATAGATAGCCGATAAAGAGCTTAAAATAAAAAATACATGTGTTTTATATACTTAATATCGAAATTTTATTACTAGTGATTTATTAAAAAGAAGAAAATATGGATGATTTTTTTTTGATGTATATAGAAAAAAACTGTTCACTTTAAAACATAAAAAATAATAGCATTTCTAATGATTTCATCTCAAAAAAAAGAAAATTTTTTCTTGTCTTTTATCGTTTTATTTTTACTTTGATGTTTGTAAAATTATGATTCCTATATACCTTTATTTGATTGTGAGTTTTTTATCATATATAAAAAACAAAAAAAACATTCGCACGTTATCATAAAAAATTCAAAATTTTTAGCTGGTAGATTTTTTCTCACATTATTATTAATCCATTAATAGTTTAGTATATATTTTTATAAACTAAAGCCACAGAAGTAAATTAAAAAAATTAATCCTATGAAGACAGAAGTTTTTGGACTGTCAAATGTATTCAAAGAGATTCATAGTATCTTTAATAATTATTCGAATTGTAAACACACTGTGTAAGATTTTTTAATTAAAAGTGTATAATACAACGAAAGGGTTTTTTTTGATAATTTATAGCTATAAAGCTTTGTTCCAATACATCAGCAGTATTCAACGAGAATAGCAGGGTATTTTCTTACGCTGGTTAGTTCTACAGTGTAACATCTTTCTTAGATAAAAGATATATTTATAAAACAAAAAGTCTTTTTGAATAATATATATCATCGCGAAATAAGAGCTAAAAATAACTCAACTTCATCAATCATATTTTTGCATAGTTTTTTTGTCTTGTTTTATTGGTTATAAGTACAGGTGATCTTTATATTTCTATATAAATCAAATTTATTTTGAACATTATTCTGGTTTTAGACATGTAAAATGCGAAATATACTAAGTTTAATTCATTTTTATCGTAATATAATTCAACATATAATCATCATATTATAATAATCAGAATATTCTTTTATGTGGTTCCCAATCTAGAGCAAAAAAATCATATTCCTGTACAATACAAAAATTATTTTTCTGCATATGTAAATTTTTAAGCTGTTATATCAATATATTGTATATTTTGTATATCTTTTTAAAGATTTGCTGTATTTACTTTTAGCATCTAAGAAATGTGATGCAATGCAAAAAAAAGGTCAATGGTATAAAAGAGCAAAACATTTATTATTGGAATTTATATTTTACATATTTATAGTTTTATATGGTATAAAGAAAGAGATTTTTATCTCTTATTATGATGATGAGTTTCATAAAAAAAGCTATATATTATCGTATATCTGAATTTCATGCTAGAATCTATAAAATGTAAGAATATACGTTCATATTTCACCAAACATATATTGATTTTTTTATGGATTTATTATAAACATTTTATAAAAAATACAATACTCTATAGATTTTATTATCGCCTAAAAAGCTTATGAATACGTTCATGCACACAATTCTATATACTAATGTGATCCCTAGGTTCTTTCTTCGATATAAAAAGGCAGATTAAACTTCAAAATTTATATGTAGTAACAATACGCATCTATTTTTTTATTAGCATATTAATAAACAAAAATTAAGCATTAAAGACATTTTTAATAGATTATCGTTAATCTGACATACATAGTGACAGCAGCAAGTGCAATATGCGACTTATATTATACAGAAAACTGTGATTTGGGGCTTTGAATACGAAGTTTTAATTTTTTATGCACAACCGCTAGTCTAAATATAAAATAAACAACTGTATTTTCTTACTAAATACGATGCACTGCACAAGCGTGGGACACTTTAATTACGAAGATGCGCTAAAACTGCTATACAAGCAACCTTAGATAAAAAAAACATATGCTATTTAACATCAAAAAAGTTTCATATGATACGATTAAAAATTTATAAAATGAAAGATGATAAAAAAGCTAATTTGTATAATGTGTATAGAATTAAGCCAATTTTTAGATAAAAAATGTATTTAAATGTAATCATCCAATGCTATTGTAATAGTAAGAGCCCATCTGAACTACATTGGCTTTTCTAAATAGCAATATTTAATATAACCGGCAAGATAAGTGCAACGCAAAATGGATTCACAATACTACTTAGTAATACTAAAAATTACCGATGCAGCAAATTTATCTAATCAATAGCCTGAAACCAAACTATAATATTTCAGAATAAGGATTGCATTATAAACCTACTTAAAATTCCGTAATATACTTTGCTATATGTAATATTAACACTCCGAAGTTTAAATTATATAAATATTTCAAGAAAGAGTATCAAAATCATAAAACAATGCGCGCACTAGCAATATAGAATCCGAAATATGTATAAAACCTTTACACAAACAAAATTTAGCAACATCTTCTCTGTTTATATAAAAATTTCTTTTTAGACATTTTTTTGATTAAATCAATATCAATAATAAACAAATATTAGCTTTGATGTATAAAGGTGCAGAATCAAATAAAGACATCACAAAAATATACATATAAATAAAAAAAGTAAATCAATATTACAATTTTAACCTCTAAAAATCAGAACAATAAATATTAGGTATAAGATCTAATTCCAACCATAGCAAATTTACTGTCACAACGTGGCAATCTAGTATAAAAATAGTAAATACACATGCACAAAAGAACTACATAAATGCAAAAAAGAGGATATACAGGAAACAAAAAGCAAAAAACTATTTTTAACATTCTAAATAGATCATTTATCCAAACATTTTGTAACTAGCCATAAAATAAATTTAGGCATAATTCCCCTTCAAGAAAAATGGTAGGAATTATGATTCGTTGGGCACATGAAATATAAAAAAAACGATGAATATATAATCCAACACATATGAAAGACCATTCAGATCACAAATCATGCCTATTCGCAAACCAGATTCTAGCTTTCGATTCTACAGCACTAAAGAGTGTTGTAAAAAAAGACCATAAAAATTTCATTTTATTTAAAATGTAGACTAAATAACAGATTATCTATAGAAGTAAATGTATACATGATTTAAAATACTCAATCGGATTTTTATATATTGCAATCGCGGAGAATGTCACCATAAAAACCGTTTTTATTCCAAAAAATGGTCTATTTGGGTTTTTAATGAATTATTTACTTTTAAAACACGCTCAATGCCCTACTAAAGAATTTTAAAAAAATAAAAAAAAAATATTATATATGAGATGGTATACTTAGATGGTTAAATTAAATTTTATGAACCCTCAAGCAACAGACAAAGGACTCTTCAAATATTTTTATTTAACTTATATAACAGCCATTTTTTTAGAAAATTTAGTTCTCTTATGACTAATATGAAAATATTTATGAATGGAAAAATTTGTCTTAGATGGCTTAGCGAACTGAATCTATTGAAAATCACAGCAATATTATACTACATCTAGCCCAAATAAGCTATGGAAAGGCAAATTAACTGCGTTATAAGTATTCTAAAAAATGTACTATATTAATACTCGCGATACCACGATCACTTTTAACACTAAGCAAAGTAAAATTTTTTTTTTAAAAAATACCCGTAATAAAAGGATTAAATTATAATATATAAATCATTTTTTGTACATTACACATATAAATCAAACGAACGTCGATATAAATATATATTGACCATTGACCCCTCTAATTTTGCAATACCTTCAGTTCTATTACAAGCAAAGAATCTATTTTTCTAATGATTTACGATCTTTAGGCTAGATAGAACAAGAAAAAAGACTTAGAAGTATTTTAACAACGAGTTTAGAGTTTCTTAGAAAGTAATCAGGGATTTGGATACTGATCAACAAAAATAAATATGCTTTCATAACGACTACAAGGATTTTAAAACTTGTAGAAACAAAAAACATATACCAATTCATATATTTTATTGTTTTAGATATAAGTTTTACAGTTTTACCCAAAATAAGAAGCGAAGAAAAAAATTTAGTGGAAGTAAAGCCGACCAATTAGAGCAAATTCGACAAAAACTGCAAATATAAAATTTCATGCAAATTTATTTATATATTAACACTTACAACAGAGGTAAAAAGCTTTTTACTTTGTATTTTTTTTAATCTAATTCGACAAATACCATACAAGAAATAGAGAATAGTAGAATAGCTGTAATACTTCCAAAAAACATATCTTAAAATATATGCATAAATAAATTAATCTTTGCATCAACAAATCTAGAGAATACTAGAAATTTAATTTATAGAGAAATTGTCCCTTAGTGTATATAATGCATATTTATTTCTTGGCTGAAGATATTGCCAAAAATATATTTATACAAGCTTATAAACTATAATACAGAAGATCATATTTTATGCCTTAAAAACCACTTTGTTGACGCAATTTAGACCCCCGATATAAAATTAACAGATAGCGGTCTGAATTCACAATAAAAATATATTGAAGATATTAAATTGTCACATCATAATCTGTATAAAAACTGATTCATCAGTCCCACATAACATAATGGGTTGTTTAAAATAGTTATAATTTCTACTAACAAAAAAATAACAATCATTTCATACAGTTTTGCAGAATGAAAACGAACTAAGAGCTGCTCCGAAAGCTATATACTGCATATAAAATTGAATGGTATGTAGTATTTATGCATTTACAGATACGAAAAATGCACTATTTGTAGATCTACGATATTCAAATCGCATAAAAATACGAATTAATGACAGAGAAGAGACATTGAATTCTTAAATTAACTGTAAAAAAACAAAAAATACAAATTTTATAAGATATTAAAAATCAAAATTGATATAGGTGTGTTATTTATATACTTGGTTTAATATTCGAAATTACATAATAGATATAAAGCGTGCATTTATGGAGTTTTTTTTGGGAATTTGGTGTCGTGATAATGATCATATATTATTATTACAAGCCCTACGAGCTATAAAATGACATATAACAATGACACATATATTATAATAAATTTATCGGATACAGAAAATATAAAAATAGACTTACATATAAATCTGAGAAAAATATTACAATAAGCATGTGAATTCACACAGACCTCAAGATATCGAATATAAAAGAATGGCTTAAAAATCAGAAATATAGATTATATGTCAACATATGAAATAATTAGCAGAAAACTAAATGTTTGAATGATCAGAAAATGTATGATACTAAAATTTAAAATATAATCTATGAATAACAGATATAAAAAAAATAACGGACAATTTTTTTTGAAAAGATTATAAAAAGTTATTTGAAAATTTTGACATAAATTCATTGTTTAAAGATTTTATAAGTTCACTTTATTTTTTTATCATGTTTTTTAGACATCCATAGTAGTATTTGAGGATAAAAAGCGATAAATAGATCAAATTTAATTTTTATAATAAAACAAAATTCACAAAAGTTCGTGGATGTTCATACATCAAATTTTATTTGCCATATTATTTATTTAAAAAAATTTCTTATATAACTGCATAGCATTAAAAATCCCTTAATTTTACTTATTAACTAAAAATTAAGAAGTTGTCGAATTTTAAACCAATATGTTTGCTTTTATTTACATGCACTACTTACGAATGTTGTTTTATATATATTTTGTGATTTTTTCTGCAAAATATATAAAAATAAATTTTTCATTGTTGTTTTTGTCACAAAGTTTTTTTAAAAATATGTTAAGTTGTTATAAATCCCGCACGAAGGGGAAGCATGCATCACGCTCGCAGACTCTACAAGACACTTGATAAGATTGCATTTTAGAGAAGAAGAGTAGTTTATGATGATGAGTTAGGGAAAGGTGTCAAAAGATACAACAAGAAGTTGTACAATATTCCCAATGTTCTAACCAATCTAAATATATAAAATGAAAAAAATGAAAATAAACTCATAAATAAATAAAATAATTTATGATTTATTTATTCATTATGTTTTTCTATAATACATAGACTGACAGATTAGTTTTTTTTTTAGGGAAAGAAAACAGTTTAAAAAAATGATTAAATGATAGACATAGTATGAATTTTAACTGTGATATCGTATCTTTAAGCATTCTAGATGTAAATTCGTCTCTAAATTCTTAGACAAATTTATTTAATATTGGATATAAGATATGATATAATTATTTTTTTAAATGTCAAAAAAAAACACATATGAAAGAAATTTCTAAAAGAATCTATATTTTTTATTTTATGAAGTTTAAATGAGATGCCTGTAAAATAGGGATTCATCTTTTATCTTCGCTTTAAGAAATCTTAATTTTATTATAAAAAAAGCCTGAATACTAATTCATTTTGATGAGCGTTATATTCACAAAAACTCAATATTGAGATTTATAGTTTAAATTTGACCTTATGCTGGAGTGTTTCTTAGGATAAATATTCATATCATAGCAATAAAGGCTTTGATTGATTAAATTTGAGTTTTAAAAACGGGAAAGATACTTCTGAGAAATCACTACTGTCTGTGTTGATCCAAAAAAAATATTCCACTTGGTTTCAGTACACCATGTTTGGTATATTGCTTGGTGTTGGAGAATATTCATTGCCCATTTGTATTAGATTCATGTAACTTAAGTACAAGTATTCAAAACAAAAAAAAAATCATTTTAATATATATAGTTAATAAAATAAAATCTTACTAAATTGGCATGGCTTTTGTGTTTTTTATAATTTTTGTCTAATAAAGAGTGATAACCTGGCTGAAATATTCTTTCCAAAAGTAATAAAAGTATTGCATTACATCAAATTCATTTTAAACTATAATGGAAATAAGGTGTCAAAAATGCTATTAATTGATACATTGGTCCGTTATGTACTCTAATTTACAGTTTCGGATGTGGCTGTAAAGTTATTAAAAATGTTTGTTTCATCTGTACAACAATATACATATATAGGAACGAGCATTCAACTATATATCGAATCATAATACTTTCACAATTCTACGACGGAAATAACAGCGGTCAGAAAGACAGAAAGATCAAAGAACAGTTGACATTATTTGTTCAATGGTCATAGAGAGTATATGTGTCGAATTTAAATTTTTTAATCTATAAAATTCATGGGCCTAATTTATTAATATTGCTTATATGCAATTATAATTGCAAATATTATATATTGTAAACTTTGCAAAGGGAATTACATATGTTTAATAAAACAACATTAAAAAAAGCTCGAAATTTAAATTGTAATATGTCGGTTATATTAATTTTATTTTACGCTTCGAAATGAATTTAGAATAGATTTGATATTGATACCTTGTAACTATATACTCGGAAACATATTTTTATTGTAAAATATTGTTTGTGGTCTACAAACAATATGATGTTCAAAGAGAAAATTATAAGGGGTATTAATACGCATTATAATTGAATTTTACATGAATTACATATTTATTTTAAAGTTTTAACTGTAATAATTATAAGTAAAATGAAAGAATAGATAAAATTATTGTTAAAATTACATATGAAACAATTATAATTTCTTAAAAGAAAAATTATTAAATGATATCAGATATTATTTAATAGAACCATCAAAATACAAAATTTGATGTTTTGTTTGTGTTACAGGATTAAACTACAAAAAATGAAAATTTTAAAATCTGATAAAAGTAAAATATAGTGGAATACATTTTAATAATTGCAATTTAAGTAAAATTTCAGAATTTTATTATTAGCAGTCTCAATTAATGCTTTTAGCACAATGAAAATACTAAAATGCTAATTTTATTACACCAAAATCAGAAATAACCAAACATGATTTAAAAATACGGAATTCACTTTTTTTTAAGACAGAGATATTGATAACATCTTGATTCGAGTCTCTATAAATCTATATATATTTAAATAAAATTTTTAAAGTCTATAGTTATAAACATATAATATTCGTTTTTTTGTACGATTTCTTATTATATTTTTTGTTTATATATAAAAGCCACAATTGTGATATTTTTATCATTTTTGATGTTAGGTATCTGCTTTTAATGTAATCATATGGTAAAATAGATAGTATAACAATAATATTACACCCCTATTTATCGCATATTTTGAAACCTTACTTGCTGTTCTTCTTTTGTATGTTTTGAGTTTCATTTTCTAAACTAGTTTGAAGATTGTATGTATGCTTCTACTTCACTGGGATTTTGAGCTCCTAGTAATTTTTTTTTATGAAATTTTAGATCAACCATGTCTTAGTTATAGCAAATTGTATTTTTTTAGTTTTAAAAGTAAAAATTTAACCAAGTACTTTTGTATTATTTTCATACTTTGTATATTTTCTATTCTCAGATTCAATTAAGTTTTTAAGGCTAGACTTATTTTAATCAACGCAATAAATTTTCATGTTATAGCGTATGATAACCTAAAAAGTCTATTCTGTTAAGTAGATAAATATGTACATATTTTGCGACTAATTTTATTTCTTCAGTTTATTTAAGAAAATCTCTTATATTAGGTTGTTTCTAAACCTAAACGTTTTCTTAAAGTTCGAGCATCTTGCAAGGAAAAATTATATGCATACAACGATTTTGTACATTCGTATGTAATCAGAGACCAATATTCCATTATATTTTTATGCCAGATTATCTATTTTATCATTGCTTCGTACCAAAATGAACACTTTCCGGTCAACATAGAATTCATTTCCATCTGTATAAAACAACATTGGCTATATCTTTTATTTTTTTGATCCATTCAATTTCCATCTAATCAAATCAAAGACAATAACGAAAATGTATTAATAGTTCTAAAAAGTTTTTCATATAATTTCTTTCTTTTATTTAAAAAATATCATTTCACGTAGCTTTTTTTCTGTTCCTTGGTCGATTATGTCGATATAAAATAAGTTAAAAATACATTTTTACATTATCAGAGCTGTTTTCATTTATTTTCGATAAATAGATATATTCACCAGACTGTTTTCACTAATTTTAGTCAGTTATATTTAGCTTCTAGAAAATTTTCTTCGTTTAAATTCAATATTACATAGATAAGATCCAATTAATTTTTATTGTTAGATATTTAACTAGGCTGGTGAAGATAACAATTTTCTTGACAACATTTTTATTCTTATGATACAGTCGATTGTATACAAACGGTTTTTGTTAGGTTTTGCTTGCATAAACATTTATAAGCAGTTATGCATGTTAATATGAAAACTTAAATAAATTTTTACATTTGTTTAGTTTAAACTAATTTCTTAATCTTTTATCATTTAATTTTTATAAAATAACAAGTTCTAGTTTTACGTCATTTTGTTACACTTAATCACTTAAAATTATCATATTCGGCCAGTGCCTCAATAAAATTTCCCTCATCTTCGCATATTGTATTGTTAGGGGCTAATTTATTTTTGTAAATTAAAAGGTCTATTGTATTTTATGTGTGACGTAAAATACGTCGTATGCTTAAGCAATTACGCAGTCTTTATCATAAGTTCGAGTTCATTTATAACCAAAATTTATATTTTTTCGCATGATAGTTTTTATTTTTTTTACTGCGCCTATCCACTAATTGCATCCACTGTGCTTACACTACAACTTATAAATACAAAGAACAGAAACAGACTTTCTCCAAAAGTATGGTAGCAGCTATAAATTTGTTTAAGATTTCTTTACTTTAGAAGAAGGCAAAGTAGTGTATTTACGTGTTTTATAAAAAATTAAAAATTAGTTTTATGTAGAAATTTGTAAGTATTACAAAAAATTATGCCGGTGAAAGTGTATCTTCGCGTGTGGAATGATTACTTTCAATATTCTAAGTTTAATTTATAATATTCAGACGTTCTATAGATAATTGAAATCTAAAATAGCCTGTATTTTATTTATTAAACCTTTATTTAAATTGCGTATCGGTTTTTCAAAAATAGATAGATGTATCTCCATTATTTATGGTTAATTTTTGAAGCAGCTTTTGTAATAATATTTTTTAAGGTGAACGAACGAGGTTGATCTAAATAACATTTTTGTCAATTTTTACAATATAAGAAATTATAAAAATATAACTCTTTCGCTTGATTTTCATATAAACACATATATCTGATCGATATTTTTTTATAATAGGATTCATGATGAAAATTATTTTTTACACTAAAAAGATCTAATATTATATTTGAATCAGTGTATTTTTATATACGACAACGATCTTATTATGTCATCAAATACGAATTAAGTTAACAAGCATATTTTTTACTTTTTTTGAGTCAATGGAAATAGATACAGAACAATATATAAATACTTAATAACATTATTTTACATTCCTATTTTAGCATCTTAGCTCAATACAATCATTTTTATATTTGATGGGTTGATTATATTGTTTTATTAGTAGTCAAACATCATCAGAAAAATCCCTTATTATGCAAAAATCTATGTTTTCTTTGCATAAAGTATTTTTTTTTATTGCTCTATCATAGGATCATCTTTAATGTTGTTTTCTAGATGTTTTAAAATTCTATACACAATAGAAAAGTATAGACAACAAAATCTATGAACGGATAGTCAATTTTTTTGTTTTATCTTGCATTGAGTGTGTTTTTTTAGCACAATCTTTTAATCAGATGGGATAAATTTATACATTCAAGATTAAAATGAAAATACAGACTAGCTTTTATTTGACTATTATTGCAGAGTAACATAATTTGTTTTTCAATCATTAGAAAGTGCTTTATAAATTCATTATATTATCATATTGATTGCTAAATCATGATTAATTCCGCTTATTCTGCTAGAAAATTAATTTCAAGGGTCTTAATAAATCTGGAGTTTGATATGTGACTCGATACAGCAGATATTTTTTACAAATAAAAAATCAACATTTTTAAAACGTGTAATATAATATTAAATGGTACATAAAACAAAAAATCGAAAAGCATTGTTGTTATTCTTACAAGAGTCAATATAATTATTGCTATCTTTACGTATATCTACTTTTTTATAATCTAAAAATTTATATGATGTTATAAATATAAAAAAAACAATTCCTACAATTTAAATATTATTTGATCTATCTTTTGTGAGCTATCATTACAAAAGTAAATTTATTTGCTTAAAATCAAACTCTTTCGATTTTTGTAAAGCTAACAGGGATAAAATATATACATTCATGGAAAAAGACCATATAATCGGCTATATTATACACACAATGTTTAAATATTCAATCTATATTTTATAATTTTCGATTGATTTATATCTAGAATATTATTTAGGTCTAAAGGACTATTTTTTTTAAATGTGATCTATGAACGAACGATTAAAAATGAAACGCCGATAAATAATGATGAATAAAAGAGAATCAAAAAAATTGGAAATAGGATCTTTAAGAAGAGCAAATATCATCCCTCTTATCATCATTATGAAATAAAAATGCAAATAGATTGAAATTTCCTTACGCGATTCGATATGTGGAAATATTGTGACTCAAACAGTTTCGTTTTTTCTTTTGATTTAGTAAATATTATCTGTAATCCATTTCGACTATGTTCAGTTTAATTGTAATTAAGTAAATCTTTATCAGCTAATGATAAAATATTGCGACACATAAATAATTCGGGTACAACAAAGTATGCAGTAAATAGATAATTTTCTGGAAGACTAAATTTTTATAGTATTTAAAACACTATTTTTACCCCTAACGACTAATGTGGATTAAAATTATAAGATATTTTGCAACAAATTTTAGTAGTAAAATTTTAATAAGGGAGAAATGTTACAAACATATATTTTACAATTTATAAAAACGAATTATCCGTATTTCTAATAATATAAGTTATATCATCCATTAACCGATAATTTTGGCACAAAAAGAACCGATTATTAATTAAGTATCAAAATAAGTATATTTTCGTTAAATATGTATGTATATTCTGTGCTTTAAAAATGTTAAATATTTGGCACGTCCAATATCACAAGCGATGTTATTTGTGAAAAAGACGTACTTAAATGATAGAAAACAGCAACCATATCATCGCATTATATAAAAAAATGGTATAAGTTTTAAGCAAAATAGTCCAAATATCGATTATATCTATATAAAATAAACTAATATATACCGAGTGCTTAAATATGTAATATTATACAAAATAACCTTGCTATACATTAGTGTATACATTTTATGTATTTATTAACAGAAAAAGTCAATTTATGACAAATTAATACGCACCATACGATTCAAAAACATCTTTATAAAAGCCCCTTAACTCTGGAACTTGGTGAAAAATTGGAAGCATGTTTTATTATATATTTAATATCAAAGCACTCGATTTATGTTTTATTTGCTTCTTAAGCTATTTATATATTTTTAAATTTTAATTAAGCTACAGAAGTATTATATACAAATCTTTCTGTGATACTTACTATAATATTAAGCTAGATAAAATTCGCTGTAAGTATACAACACCTTATTAATACATGTATCGATTTTTTCGATATTTTTATGGTTTTAATGTGTATTTTTACGTACAATCATATAAACTGTACTGATATATATATGATAGCTTTCTTTTGAATTTACGAATAAGGTATGGCTAAAATATCATAAGGCGTCATATTAATTTAATACCGACATTGGTTTTCTAGTGTTTAACATTTTTATTTTAATTACTATATTTTTATTTATGAAATGCAACATAAACCTATGTTTTTTGTCTATTATATAATTTTTGAATGTAGTATGAAGGCATGTAAGTAGATTCTATTTAGAAGGCTTTTTTATCAATCGATTTTTTTTTATTAAAAAGAAACTATATAAGATCATCCGCCTTTTAAAAAGTTTAGTTATATACGTTTCCCTTTTTATATATATTTTTATCTTGTTTTTAACTTTTATCATTGGATATGCAATAAATTGATTGATGTACAGAAGTAATAAATATAATTTATAATTTATTTTACAAAAAAATTTGTCTTTTTAATAAAAAAATGTAAATTATTATAAATTCAAATCTGAAAATAAGATATCTTTTTTTATATTTTTTCCTACGATTAACATATTTTGATGCGTTTCATTAATTGATAAATTAATTTCCTTTTTAAATGAGAAACAATTAAATTAATTTTAATGGCTGTAATTAATAAATAAACATAATCTGCATCTGCTATATTAAATATTTTTGACCATTTTAAATTACAATTCAAGTTATACGAACAGAATTTAATTAACTTATAACATTATTGCAATTTTATTGAGATATTTTTATCTTTTTGTTTGTTTTTCATTAAATCTAAAATTTTGAGATATACATGGGATTCACTTGTACAGCTATAAATAGAGAAAAAAATTTATTTGGTATTTTTTTTCATTTACAAACTTATATTTTTAAATTAATGATCTCTGTGATATATATTAATTTTTTAAATAATTTTTTGTAGTGCACAAATTTCTAAAAAACCTTTCATTTATTTTCTAAGTAGATATCTTAATATTTCCCATTTCTTTGATCAAGGCAAAAGCTAATTTAATTTTAACAAACCTGCTCTACAGTAAGCATCTATCCACATATTCCTATATTCAATCTATGATATTATGTATATAATTTCGCATTTGCTCATTTTCAGATCATTAAAATCTATATTTATATAGCTCAAGGGTATTTTTAGATATTTTTTAGAATACAGCATTTCCTTAAACTCAAGAGATCTACAGAGTCCAAAACTGATTTTTAGCAGTATATAAAAATGTCAATTTTAAACCGAAATTAACACGACAAGTTAATAATTCTAAAAAAATATACATCTCAGCATTAATTTTTCTGTAATGGATGGTAAATAATGCTTCTGTTCGGTTATATATAACCGTAAGTTATGATACTGCTTCCAAATTTTTATGCTCAAAAAGATGAATTGGCTATGCCCGATTTTCTGACGAAATCTTGAGGTTCAAATTTTTTTAAGCAATGCACACATTGACCAAATGGGCTACCATCTTTTCTTATCTGACGCCGATTGGCTGGATTAAGAAAGTTTGAATAACACATGGATCAATCTCGTTTATATCTTCTGTTTAATATTGACACTATCCTCTACCAGAACCGATGATATTGAACCTACAATTTAGTAAATATATTGATGGTTTTCAATTTACAAGCTTGTATGTAAAATACGATCAATTTATCCAATAGGATCGTAATTTGAATATTATCAGGTTTAAACAGAATATAATATCAAGTATATTGACATTTCATACTAACGAGAAAATATAGTTTAAAAGGAGATAATTTTACGATGATCTCTTTCTAATATCAACAAATTAAATCTTTGTGGTTGAAAAACGAATGGATTTGTATAATTATCTAAATATCCAAATCTTTTTAGAGAAAATCAGCAATTGTGTTCTTTAAGGTATCTAAACTATATAAATAATGGCTTTAATTTGTAATAAATAAATATAAATAACTTACATTTGTATAAATAATTTTCAATAGAAATGAATGGGCTTCAGGCCTAGTTAAACGTTAGCTGTGTTTAAAAATAGGCTTTATTGTAAAAAACTCAAATTTTACTTATATAGTTCTTAAACACTCACAATGTGCAATGATCGGGTTTAATTTATATTTAAGGTGCTATGGATGTTTTTATGGGTATATAAAATCATGTGGTATTAGTTACATTAATATTATAATGTACCATATAAAAATGAAAGAAAACCTATATACCTCAACATTTGGTATATAATTTAAATATCACATTTACCAATGAAAAATATTATACGATTAGTATTGGGAACATATAGATAAACATATTATTGTTATGTGCATAACCAGTCATCAAGTATGCATATCACTTTTGTTTTATGTTTAAATACCACATAGGGCGATGTAGAAACTAAAATACTAATAAATACTGATCTTTCTATGACATTTTCAAACCAATCTAAATACAATATATTGTTTTTTTTAGTTGAACGTTTTATTAATACCCGTGTGATATAATAGAAAAAATATATAAAAAGATATAAAGACTTTGCAGAATTTCGTGCTATCATTAATATGTTTGCATTTATTCAAGAAAATCAGATTTACGCTATAATTTTTTTAGGTATAAAAATATCGGCATCTTGTGTATCATTTCTATATTTTAAATTTTTAAATATTTAAAATTTAATTTTAAAGATTATCCTAAATTCATGTATATTGTTTTTTTATAAGCAGGAAAATGTATGTCAATATATTTTCATGTACACAATACATTTATATATCTATTGAATTGTGCTTTTTAATAGCAGAAAACATTTTTAAATTATGGTGAACCTTTTATCCTTATCATAATATTGCTTTAACCTTTTTGAAAATATATAATTGCGATTATTTTATATTATATTTTAGAACTATTTTGTATTTAACAAGCTTATTGAAAAAAGGGAGCTGCAATTTAGTTGATTTTTAGTGATTAAGAACTACTAATAATTTGTGCTTGATATTTTAACGAAAAAAGCTCATTTTAGTTTTTTTTATCCCAAACACCAATTATTATATATTTAATCTTAATTAAAGATGTATTCTATCGCTGTAAAATAAATCTATTTCGAATTCTACACAAAAAAATTTTACTTAATCTACAAATATACAGATCTAAAATTATTCAGCGAGATCTAGGTGTTAAAAAACTAGTAAATTTTATGTTCGAATAAATAAATTATAAGTAAATTCTGTGCTGGCCATAAATTTGAGAATAAGTAGCCTATATGTTTTACTTGTAATTTTCTCGTCCAAATTTTTCGTTACCAAAATCTGCTGCCATAATTCTAATAGCCTGGATAAACAAAATATATTACAAAAATATTAAAAAAATTATGCTTTAAAAAGAAGATTTAATGATTTCAAATTTATACATAGATGTAAAAATTTATATTTTGAATAATAGTAATGCACAAAATTGCATTTATATTATTTGAATTATTCGAATTTTTTTGATAGTATCTAATAATAATTATACTATTAATTTCTAAAATAATATTGCTTTTTCGTAATGGGAATGGTATTTTTTTTCTTGCTCATAATTTCGTCGGTATCCTATGTATACGTAAACAATTTTTATATTACCGAAATGTTATTTTTGTGATTTTGTGATGCATAAATTTTTTCTTAAAAATAAACTAGTTGCATAAATATCAAGGCATCTGTTATTATATGTTTAGTGCTAAACTATAGCAATTAGAAAATATGCGACTATTTAAAGCATATTAGATCAAAAAATAGGAGTCTTAAATATATAGTTTTACTATTATTTGTTCTTAACAACTTGTAAAAAAATATATAATCAGTCTTAATTTAATATAATATAATAAATTAAAGCGATTTTTTTAATATAATAAATTTATAATGAGTAAATAAATAAATATAAGCGCGAAATTTATTCCCCTAAAGCAAGAATAATATATATTAAACCTTGCAAATTTCCATTGTAAGAATAACAAATATTGATTGACTGATTTCTCATTTTCTATAATAATAGATATACTTTTTTTCGCTTTGGATAGATAATCAATGATGCTAATATTTATTTTATGTACAATATAAAAAAATTATTAATCATATGATTTATATATAATAAGTTCTGGAGTGAATTGAAAAGCTGATAAATGTATGGATACAATCTTTTACTATAAATACTTTTAACACATATATTAAATCTGTGATATAAATTGGTCGATTGTTCTTAGATTTGTGAAAATTAACGATTACATCATAGCTTGTAAATGATGGTTTATTGTATAAATTATGTTTTTATTAATAAAAATGTGCTATGAAATTTATGATCTTTTATTTTATGGATATTTTGTTTTTTGAATGATAACGAGTTTGTTATATCTATTGATGCGGTTAAATTATACAGGTGTTGCTTTCTGCTCGATTAAAACATTTTATATTTTAAATTACTCCAGTGGTCAAAGAAATTCATTTATTGTGTATATTTTGTTTTTTGTAGCATTTTGTTTCTTTTTTCTCTAAAAATAACCAACAACTTTTATGCATATAGTGTAGTTGGGTAAAAATTTCTATACATTTATAAATTTCCTTAATTCATTGTTGATAAAAAATTCAAATTTATTCAAATCTAAAAAATTGTAATTATGAAAAAATTATATAAGCTTTTCTTCTTTTTACAAATATTAATCTTCTAAATATACATCTAAACATGATTACATATTATAAGTTATAAGATGCAACGTAGCAACTGTATTACAAGATTCTAATAGTTATTAAAATCACAATTTTTTACATTACGTCATAAAAGTAAAAAAATTGAAAATTTTAGTAGTCGTATACAAAATTACTGCATCTAATTCATACTATTACTTACTATATTTAAAATTCAAACTCAAAATTTTTAATCTAAAGATGCATATAAAAAAAGATGTGGCAATATATATTAAAATAAAAACTTAAAATATTTCAATTTTATTTTATTCATCAAATAGCAATTTATTCTAAAATGAAAAGCTTTTGCGTTTTTAAAACGCTTAATTTACCGCCAAGTTTTATACTATGATCAGTTAATATTAAAATTGATCATCATTTTTCATGCAACAATCAGATCTAAGATTTTTGTAAAAAAGTGTTTCTAATTCTTTTGAAGCTTCTTAAAGTCAGACATCCTCGCACTAATCTTTTATTTTTGTTTCATTACATCTGGTTTTGTAATCATATATAAAATGTTGAATATTTTTTTTATTTTACCAATTAGAAATATTAGGTTTCCAAAAGAACAAAATAATATTATATTCTCTTATTTAAAAAGATTCGTTTGTATTAATAGAGAAAAAAAGTCTGATGGCTTTTACATATTTCTTTTTTTCTGTAAAATAAATTAATATCTACTGCATATTGATGATACTATAATTTAAGCCTGATCATATGAGAACAAAAATTTTATTCATAAGTATATGAATATAATAAAATCAGATCATATAAAATATTCTCAAATTTAATGAAATAAATCAAATATTATAATTGATTTAAGAAAGTCATTCAGTTGCTCAAAAATGCCTGTTATATACAGACGTTTAAAATAAACATGCCAGCATTCTTTTTTGTAATTTTTTTTTGCGCAATTATACAAACATATTATTTTTTATTGGACCTAAAATCACTTGGTCTTGATTTAATATATCAATAGAGGATATTTTTAATAGAGTATGAAATTTATATGCTTTCTTTATACTGAAATACAATTGATTAAGACATAGAAGAATTTGGTATACATTCAGCACGTCAACCTTATTTTATCAGATATATGTTATGTTCCCTTCCTTAGTTCATAGAAATAAGTGTTTAAATAGCGTTTTTTTGTGTATTTGTTCACCGCGGTATTATAAACTTGTTTGTATAACCTTTTGGGATTGTGAGTAAATAAAACTTGTATCATACAAACTTTAAATAGTAAGATTTTCTATATTTTTTAATCTATGAATCTAATTTTACACATTTAATGCCCACAATTTTTTATAAATTCAAACTATAAAATGGAAAGATACAAAGCGCTATGTGAACAAAAAGATAATTATAAAAGGTTTTGAGTATTAGATTTTCAGATTTTCATGTATTTAGATGTACTGAAGATCAGTCTAAATATTGCAAATGCAATAATATGATAGGTCTTTTTTCTTTAAACCACAATCAGATTCAGTAAGATGTGAATTACAGGGCATTAAGACTTTTAAATTTTTATATCCTTTGTTTACTGAAAGTTTTTTTATCAACAATTAAAAGTCTGATTATTCTTTTTAAGACACCAAATACGATAAACATAATATAAAAGTAAGTGTTATTGTTATTTTAGATAAAAAAATTACTTTAAGTATGGAATTTATACACATTTGTCATATAGATTTTCTATGCAAGTATAAATATTGTATTATGTAATTTTATTCACCTTTTCATTTATGTGTACTTTTGTATACCAAACCCTTTACACTAAAAATCAAAACATTTGATTTTTTTATAGAAATTATAATTAAACGTTGGTGGTATAGTCATGAAAATTTATGCTTTTATAGGCACGAAACCTCGGAAAACTAGAATCAGCATATAAGTAAATCGAACAGTGCAAATAGTATAATAATAATCATAAAAGTAAATTTGAGGTGTGAAAAGGTTTATAAGATTCTAAATTGTATAAAAAATATAAATTAGAACTTTTTTAAAGTTCATATCGCATATTTTTTTCATTTTTTTAAAATGAGCTAACGGTCTGTGACTTTTTTTCTAAGAAAAAAATTATAAAGTAAGCATTCAAGATACAATTAAGATGATGAATTACTAGCAAAATCAATATGAAAATAATCAAAAGATAATCTAAAAGCTTTAAAAACATATTACAGATCAAATCAAAATTAATTAGGTCAAAAAAAAATATAAAAAATTCATAAAAACCATGTAGATAAATTTTTGATGGTGTGACAAACAGTAAATAAAAATAAAAATTTTATTTTTGTCTTAATTAAATGCATAAAAGAAAAAATTAAATTTTCAAATTAAAAATGCTATGAAAATATAGTGTTTGATCATATGATAAAAAGTAAATAAAATTATTGTTGTATATTGGATTCAACTTATAAAAAATCAAGGAAACAAAATATTTATAGAAAGAAATATATTAACCATTTATATCTATTTCTACGATTTATATTTTTTAAGATTGTATTTTTTTATGTATTACCAATAACAATTCCATTATACATTTTTACGCTATAAAAAAACGTTGATGGTATAACCATATAAAGTGGAATATTGTGATTTATACGAAAAAAATTTTGTACTTATATTAGAAATAATTGAATTTCTGCTTATTACATGGAATAAACTCTAGGGAACGATTTTTTTTCTTTAAATCATTTTCTCGTGGTAATTTTTTTAGATTTATCTAATCAATAAGAATATTTTTTAGCTTTATTTATTCTGGTCTAATATATTTTTCGAATCATAACATTGACCTATTTACACGACGAAATTGTAAAAATATATTTTTAAAGTCAATTGAAATCGTTTTGTTAAATTTATATAGATAGTATTATCTATGCTTGGTAAACTTACATATAATATAATATAGTCTGCAATATTTTCAATATACTGAGCTGTCTAAATAGATAAAATTGATGGAAAAGAAATTAACTTACAAATTAATAAAGATCATTCGGTATAACGAAATAATAATTAAAGGGCCGATTATATTTTAAATAGAATACATATGCAATCAGATATATTTGATCTGTTATCTTTTGATTCTGTTCTATTTTTTTAACACCTTTTATTTTTAGCTCTTTATTTTGCCTATTCGTTCTTAATTATTTATAATAAACGTAGAATCAACTAAATTTGCTAAACACGTTAGAGATACCATCTTAGCAATTATTTTTGAAATACTAAAATTTTATAAATTTTGAAAGCTTCCATAAAAAAAATTGTTTTTTTTCTCATTTTTTCCATCTTCATGAAATTGATTTACTGGATACCGTTGAACAACTCGAAATAATCCAAGTTCTGCTGCTATTCAATTTGTCTGTGGCTTTAATGATTAATTATTGTTAAGATTATGATTTCTTGATTTTTATAAATTACTAATAAATTTTGAATTTTAGTATCGGCGTATTTCACTGAAGGTGTTCCTGTATTTTTTTTACCCCTTTTTTATGTCATATTTTAATTATGTATATAAAAAAATAACTCATTATACTTCCTAAAATGATTTTTTTTAATGTGTCAGTTTATATTTCTACAATCAAATGTTTTTTAAATTATTCTATATATCTTTCTTTCATATATATAATATTGATATTTTTTTTTATGTTGGATAATATACCAAGAACATATCGAAAATCTTATTTGAAGTGTCTCTGCATTCTATTATAATTAGAAGATTATTTTTAGCTCATTATTATATTAGTGTTTAAAAAAAGCAACTAAAACATTAGTCTATGTATTTTTGTTTCATTTAAACATAACATTATTAGATATTTTTTTGACGTTAGATAAATGGGCAGAAGAAAACATTTATTTTAAAAATTCAATATACACCTGGATGTAATTATAATGCGAATTTGTTTTATCACACATATTCTAGGCTGAAATATAATACTTTCTATTTATAAAAATAGCCGTAGAAACATCTCTTGTAAGATAGAATGTCGAATATTTTTTTTTATATTCAACCGGCTTCTAATTGGGTGAAAGCACCACTACTTTTTATTATATGCGTTATAAATAGATTCTAATTTACATAAATGAAACCTGTAATTTTTTTTTGCTTTTCAATTAAGATTATAAGGGATTTTCTACACTATTTAAAGCTATGATATGATTAGTCTGTTTTTTTTATTGAAATAGTCGATATGTTCGTTTCAAAATTTAATTCGTAATATATAAAATTTGATACTTTTTTTCAAAATGTTTAGTATCTACTAGCATCGAAAAACATTAAAATTGTTTTGATTTAAAAAAGCTGGCATAAATCATATAAAATTTGATGAAAAATAATCTTTTTACACAATTTATTTCGAACATTTATAGGACTGGTTTTTTTAGTGGTTAGACTTTGTATAGTATACATTTAAGTCTGAAACGTTTTTTATTGCCTTAATTTGTATATAGGAAGAATTTAATATTTATTTATGGGTTAATTTTCTTTTTATCGATTTTATCTATTTAGACGTGGTCAGCGTGTTGAGTATATTACACAACTCTTGATACTTATTTTGACACCTTCCCCTATTCTATCTTTATCAACTGCTCTTCTTCTCTCAAATGTGATGAGTTCAAGTGTCTTGCGGAGTGTGAGAGCTTACATGAATGCTTCTACTTCGTCTGGGATTTTAGACTCCTTAACATGTTTTTTATGAAATTTTATGCCGACAAATCCCAAGTTATCACATATGGTGTATTCTTGTTTTACATTTGTAAATTACTCCAGGTTCATTCGCCAAGATGTAATACTTCCTATTACTTTAAGAAATAAAGTATATTTATATTTAAACAAAAAAGTTAAGCCTACTTTCATTTTTTTCTTATCTTCTATATTTATAAGACGTAAAATTTAAGAATAAAATTATTAGCGTAGCATTATATCAACTTTATAGTATAAGGCATAGATTAAACCCATAAACATAAACACGTATAAAATCCATTATAATTAGCTATTCTTACGACAAAAATGTGATGTAAGGTAAAAATATTTTTTGGCTTGTTAATGAACTAAACAGAAATATAGTTTAAGAATAGTACGGATTTGTATTCGTGAATTGAAAGCTACCAAAAATTAATAGTTAATCTTGTTTACTATTTTAAAGACAAATTTCTGCATTCGGATTATAATCAGGTATCTTTTTTTTCTATAGAAAATGCATGTAATACTGCATTATGACTGCTTTTGAAGTATTTATTGCAAAATAAATAAATTAAAGAATAAAATTCAGATAACAGCAATAGTGATGTTTATATTTTAATATAGATAAAATGACTATGTAAAATAAAATATATGATGTTTTAATACGAGAATATATTGCGGCTCAGATTATGAAATTAATATACCATAGAAAGCGTCTTGGGCAATAAAAGATTGGAAAGCCAAAGAAGGCCCAGATTATATATTTTTTGATTTAAAGAAAGAAATAATCATCGAAATATAAAGATATAAATTTATTCAAATATCTGTACTTACTCAAATGAAAATATTGAAATCATGTACATGGTTATCAGCACAAAGCTATATGATTACTTCTCACCATAGTATAAATATTTCCGCACAGAAATTTCAAAATATAATGCTATTGCTATTTGGATTTGATTTCAAGCTTCAAAAACGAATTTGGTTCATATTTTAAACATTTATTATCCAATTTTAAACACATCTAAAAAATAAATCTGTGATTTACTCACAGAGTCATATTTTCAATCAAATTTACAATGAATTAGTTTACGCATTATAAACAAAATTGTGTTTTTTATATTTATAATAATAACGAAAGCTCAAAAGAAATTTATGTTTTAGCATTAATTAAGATAAATAAGAAAAATTTTAAATCACTAGACATAGAAGATCGTACGATGATAATATGTTATTAAAATGTTTTAATATCGCATTTAAATAAGAATATATATTGCCATAGAACATAGCTCAAATAAATATTCTACTATTTTAAATAAAATAAAACTGTTTAAAATAATATACAAAGATAATAAAGTCTATTAGTTTTGAAGAGGTCTAAACATATTATATTTTTATTTTATAATGTTGCCAAATTCTTGGTTTAAAACTCTAGGAAACCAGGATCAAACTTTAATAATCGTCTATATTCTATATATAAATACGAGATGATCTCAAAGCACTTATACAACTTTTAAAAAAAGTCAATGATCAATTTTTAGAATCTAATGGTACAAAAAGATATTAATATATAAAACAAGCTAATTTTATATTTTATAGTTTATATTGCATGGTCATAATTATTTTGTGTATTCACTTAATTCTAGTTACCGAATCAGATGTTCCATCCGAATAAATTTATATAAACCATCTATAAGTATCAATGAATATAAATAATATAATAATAAACTTATAAAAGTTCTAAAATTCTTTATTATATAGGATTGAAAAAATACAGTTTTTATGTGTATTTAGAAAATATTTAAAAAACAAAACCATGAATTTGTGCATAATACTGCAATTAAATCGATATTTTTAGAAAAAAAATGGATTTTTTATTTGAAATAATTAATGCGAATGTGTAAATACCTTTTTCCTAAAATTTGATAATGCATTCTCAAGGGAATTATATATTTATTATCTGAAATATTGTTCAGAACAAAATTCAGAAGAAAGATATAAATTTTATAATTTCTTTTTATAATCTGTTCTTATTTATCGGAGATAAATTTAGTATTTTTTTGTAAAGAGATTTTTTTAAAGTTTAGTTATATTCTATTTTAGACTTTATAAAATTATATGTTTATATATTCCCTAAATTTAATATATATTCTTGCAATAGAATCTGTAAAGTTGAAAAACAATATACGATATATAAAATATGTATATTATTTACTATAAAAATAGTCAAATTTTTTATATGCACATATTATATTAGTCAGCTTTACCTATTTTAAAACTACCTGAATATCAATTTATATCTTTAATTATACGGTTTTATGCTTAATTTATATTTTTTAGTATGTATTAGCTTATCAAAAAAGATCTCTTAGTTATAATAAATATATTCACATTCAAAATTTAAACAGATATTCAATTGCACCCTTTGCATAGTATACTGGAAGCGAGATTCGGTGAAGGGTAATTACCAACCTCATACGTAAATTCGGTTTTTATCACATGATTAATAGCACTTAAAACTTCATTGTCTGTTCTTACGCAAATTATAATTAGAAAAAAAAGGTTTTTTATATTAGATCCACCTTTTTTTTTATTTTTGAATTAAGCGCTACTTTGATATAAGCAAAGAAAATTTAAAAAATTTTCAACAAAACTATGAAGCTTCATTATTACAAAATAATTAAGAACAGATAGATTTATTTTAAATGCTTTTTCATGCTAAGGCATTGTATTTAGTTTTTAAAATCGGATTTTTTCTGGCACGTTAACATATTAATCATCTTCATACGGTCGAATTCAATAGACTTTCTGTAAAAAAAATTAAAAAATGTAATTTATGGTACATGTATAGGAACCTTATATATTTATTGCAAAAAATTTTATCTATAAACGTAAAATATATAATTTCATATATATTATATTATATTTTAGCACACCGAACTTTTATGTTCGCTGTTTTTTTAATTTATGATAAAATAAAACAATTGAGAAATTGTGAATCATGAACTTGCCATTTATGCGATGTTTTAAAAAGCTATAAAATATGTTTAAACATAAAATTGCGCATAAACTTGTATTTGTATAGAAATTTGCCCTTCATTCTCAACAAGTATACTATATTGATTAGATAAGTTTGATCTTTCTGCTGCGTATATCATATATACAAATGAATTTTATATTCTATCATAGATGCAATACACAAATAAACCACAATAACTATTTTCTATTCCTCCTTTTTTTTGCAATCTATCGTTAAAACTATTTTTTTATAATATTATCTATGAATATAGAAATCAGATTTTACAATACTTAGAGTGTCATATTTTGTCTGTAGAACATTCAAACACATGTTAATTTTCATTATATTTTCTTTCATTTTGAAAGGTGTAGGTGGCATTATGGAAATTTCATATATGCCGATTTATGAGCAGCGCTAATCTAAGCCATTTTTATATATTAATTCTAACAAATAGAGATGGTATTTTTATGTATATATATTTACTTTTAGATTTAATATATTGATATTCCAGCGTTATGCACTCATATCATGACAATCATGTTAAAAAAATAATGATCCAATTGATACGTATTTATTGGTTTCACTAATAGATTAACATAAAAACTAGATCATACAAATATTTTCGATTACAATTTTCCAGAAATACTTTTTGAGAATAATTTTTATATTTGAAACGCTTAAAAACTTTTATTTTGTAAGATTTATATTTTTTTTGCGGTTTTAGTACGAAAATAAAACAATAGTCAAAAGAAAAACTATTTGTAGAATATTTTGGTTCGCATTATTGTAAATAGAGTGTATACAATGAATCGTATTTTTAAAATTTATTTAAAAATAGATTAATAACTAAATTATATGATTCTTTATAAGAAATAGCTTGATTCTTTTTCGCAAATTGATTATCACAATTTATTTCAATTTTTTTTGTGTATTCTAGGGCTCTTTTAGACGCTGCTCCTCTTAGTGTCAATATCCAAGCATAAATTCTAAACACCCATGCGCTAGTATTTTATAAAAATAATATTTCTATATTGTAATAATTAAAACAGATATTTTAATCAAACAAAATAGACCTGATATTTTTCTATTTTAAAAAAAATATGATTACGCTGATCGAAATAGCTATAACGAGCCTTGATAACTTGACTGAAGTTGAGAATGAAAAATATAGGAAATATGACATCTTGGCAAATGAACTTGGTTTAATTTACAAATTTAAAACAAGAATAATACCATATGTGATGACTTGGGATGGGGTGGTCACAAAATATCATATGAAATATGTTAAGGAGTTAAAAATACCGGACGAAGTAGAAGCATACATGCAAGCTCTCACACTCCGCAAGACACTTGAACTCATCTCATTTGAGAGAAGAAGAGCAGTTGATGAAGATAGATCAGAGGAGGGTGTCAAAAGATGCATCAAGGAGTTTTGCAATATTCCCAACTCGCTGACTACGTCTAAATAGATAAAATCGATATAAAGAAACTTAACCTATAAATAAATAAAATATGCTATATTGTAATAATAATAAATTTTGTCAAGCAAAAAAAGAAGATATTTAAAACTAAAAATCCATGTCTTATTAATTTTATGTGTTAAAAATTGATATTATTACATATTGAAAATATTATTTGTTTGTGATCTTGTAACTACTATTTTATCAAATATTCAGATTCCTGTAAATTATATCCCAGATATAGTATTATATGTATGATAATGGATTAATATGAATTGTTTATAGAAAAAAAAACATATATTTTTTTATATACTACTACACGAATTTTATCTTCTATCTTATATCATTTAAATATTGCTAAATTATATTGAAATCAACATATACAAAGAGCTGAAATAAATTTAGATTATTTCTTACGGCTGTGTGTTCTAGAAATAGAAGATATGCCGATAATTTAATGGGAAAATTTCAGGCCAAGAAAATATAAAGTACAAATAATGTTATTAAATGATTTTGATAAAAAAATCCTGCAATCTACTCAATAGATTATGTATTATACCCAATAAAATAAAATAAAAACAAAATACGATATTAAATTGTCAAGTAGGGAAATTTACTACGTAAAAAAAAGGATAAAAAACATTCAATGCGCATAAGTATCGCACAGCATTGTGTTTTTTTTGTAAAAAAAAAGTTTATGTAAACAAAAAAAGATGAAATAACACAATTTATTTAAATATTACAAATATTGTAATAAATATTTAGTGTTTATAACAGTATTATGGTAGAAAAATAGTCTTAGTGATAATAGGAACTTTTTTGATTGAATATCGCCATGCGAACATAAATAAATATAGAGTTAGTAATTTATGAATTCTTAAATTATTTTGGTGATAAAATTTTACTAAAATCATATAAGAACCATACTTTTTATGTGTATTAGAGTCAGGATTATCCTTGAAATATATTTCTTGATATTTAATTTTTGTTAATATAATGACATGAAAGTATTTTATTAAGAAATAGATAAACAATGTAAATAGTTTTGCGATTGTAAAAAAAACTAATAAATTATAAATCAATTTTAAGAAAAAAAAGTTTAGTAAATATAAGCTAAGTTACAAAAAGAATTCACCAACAAGATTTTGAAAGCATTTACAAATAAAAACAAAAAAGGTCTAATAATTTATGTCATTTTGTTATTTTATATCTTTTATCACGTAATTGTTGTATCTTAAAATTTTATTACATAATTTTTTAGTTTTCTTGTTATTATAATCTTTGATAATCAATAAAAATATATTTTGATCAATTACATATGACTGTGGATTGTTATGCTTATAGTAAACGCTTATTTATATATGTACAAAAATAAGATCGAATCTACATAAAATGCGAAATAAAAAATGGATTCACTGATAAAAAAATTATGTTGATCGAAAGAAATCCGTTTTCATATAATATGCTATATAAAATGTAATTTAACAAAGAATTCGGCATAATATTGTTTGCTCACAATAAATTTTTATGTATTTTTATCTTATGTTATTTCTATTTATTTTTAAGGTTTATATATTGTAGTGATTGTATAAAAATAGCCCTAAAGTTAATAGTAATTATATGTGAAATATAGCTTCGTGTATATTTATTACGCTTAAAATCAACATATTATATCAATCAGAAGTACTTAAGGGTTAAAAAACTTAATTTTTTAGAAAAATTTAATTAAGATATAAAGCATATAGGTTAAATCGTAAATATAATACTTTTTTTTATATTCTGTTTTCTAAGAAACCTTTAAACTAATTTTATTTATATAGAAAAAAATGTATATATTTTAATCTGTATCTGAATCATTTATAATTAAAATTCAATGAATTTCAATAAAATCTTATTAAAAATAATTAAGAAGGTAATAAGCTTGATTGGGTGTATTTCTTAAAAAAAATATCAATTGTATGAAAACAAACTTCGGTAACACATAAAAATTTGTTTTATTCGTGTGATAATATAAGGGTTTTATCATTCAAAAACATATAAATTTTACACATTACTTATTGTAATATCATAATTATCCAATACCAAAAAAAGGTCTTTATATTATAATATTCTTTCATAATGAATGAATTAATATTATTTCTGTTGCCAATATGTATACTACACTTGACTTATATGATTTATACGAAATTTATTTATTTTCAAGGGATTTTAAAAGAAACTTTTAAGGCTAAAATTGTGTCTTTAATTTTAACATGTTATATACAAAACACATAATATCAGATAAAAAGCTATTAATATATATGATAGACATAATTTTGCACATAAATACTATATCCGAATAAATAAACCGAAACTTTCAAAGATAGAGATTAAATAGCTTTAGCTAATAACATACGAAATTATAAAATAAATTATTAATATATTAAAATTAATAGAAATTGATTTTTATTTTTTAAAAAAATGGAATAATATTACAAAAATAATAATCCAGCAACTAACGATTGTTGGAATTCGTGCATAAATTAAAACTCTATTTTATATAAACCTATATTTAGCGTATATTATTATTATCTCGGATGCGATTCCGATCGATATTTTAAGCTTAAAACAAATTACATGAAATTTAGCTGGATTTATTTGAAATGATTTTTCATCTTTTTATTTATTTATACGGGCATCCTACATTTATCATATATTGCCTATATAATATATACCACATAGATTATGCATTTAAGATTAAATCCGACGTTTTGATATTGAATTATCTGGTTTCAACATTTAATTCTATATAAAAGATATTATCTTGTTTTTGTATGCATCTTTATAGCTCGTGTTAGATTTAAAATTGTAATTATATAGTTAGAACAGTATAAATTATAAGTTCAAGCTTTGACACTCATAAATACTGCGTGCAGATTACAATCATCAGAAAAATATATATGCGTTCAAACTTTCACTTTTCATAATAAGTATATCATCTATGAAAATAAATATTCGAAGAACAATACATAGAAAGCTAGTAAAAACACATGCACAAATTTTTTCAATATGAAAAACAAATGAACAACTAAGCATTGAATAATTAGAATGTTTAGGATATATAGCAAAGATGTTACAGAATAAAATAAGCCTTTCGCAAACTTTTATTTTCCGTATATAAATTCTATAATCTACAAAATTTGAACTATTTAGAAATCAGTTATTTAAGTCAAAAGATGTTAGTGACAAAATATTTTTACGCTTATATTATATATAAAAAATATTGCATGAAATATTGTTTTATTTTATCTTTATGCTTAAAAAAAGTCGAAAAGGCGTTATTATATTATTCAATAGTTTTGATGAATTTTATTGCGCCATGTGCCAAAAAAAATATTATGATCTATGTAAATACCATATGTATTAAAATTGTAAATACGCAATAAATAAATCATCTACCGTTTACAACTAAATGTAAATGGCAATTGTGCATAAAGTAAAATCTATCAATTTTGGTTATGAAAAGTGCGAATTTTTATGTATTTATCTAGAGATCTCGGATATCTATAGATTTTGATTATATCAATTTCTTCGTTTTTAAAAATAAAGATGCCTATTTTTTTATGTGTTAAATTATCTGCTTGTTAATCTTAAGTTGTTTGACTATAAATATAGAATCTCAGTACAGCATTTTTAATTAAAAGTTCTTGAATCCATACAATAAATCTAATGTCTAATATTGACATAAAAAAGTTATGCTAAAAACAAAAAATAAGCAAAAAAATCGTGTTCGGTGCGTATAAAAATATAAAAAAATTTCTTTGTCATTTATTGCATTTTATCGTGCATTACAACCAATTTTTGTGTAAGAACGACCTTTAAAATTCGTGTATCTTACAATTTTGTTTTATTGTGTATTTATTTCATTGTAAATCACATATGATCGTAAAATTTTTATGAAATATAGTGAATAATTCTCTTCTTTTTGTTCAAATACGCTGTTAAATAAAATATTGCCAGATATAATTATATGACATATAAACCTATATCGTGACATTTTTCAATATAAATTTATCAATAAAAAGTTACTTTTTTATAGAACTTCTACTATAAATGATTACTGTTCAATAAATATGATTATGGCTGTATTTTTTGTGGAATATTTTTCTGGATAAAAGTGGCATTAGAACTTAATTTACTTTTTTTAATTCATAAATGTATGTATTTTAAAGATAATTAAAATTAATCTATAGCAAATATTGATTATTGTTATTAAAATAATATTTTTTCCTGTGAAAACAAACTAATGGAGATAAATAATATAACTCAATCCTCATTTGTAAAAAGGCGTCACACCATTCACTTTCAGAAACCAAATTCATTTACAAAAAAGAAACAGTTTAAGTATTGTTTTTTTTTAATATTTTAACAAGGGAAAACAGCTTAAAACCACAGAAAATAGACAATCTTAATAATATATTTAAACATATATTTTTCCATGAAATGTAACAAAATGTTTGTATAATACATGAAAATTTTATAAAAAGTGTAGATAGAAAGCTTTCTAGCTTTTCTGTTACGTAAACACCATAAAAATACAAACTAAAGAGCAATATTTATATATACTTATTTAGAAAAACATACAAGACGAGCAGATATCCATATATAATATTAAAAATGTGATTTATTGGTTCACACGACCTATCATTTAGTAAATTTACAGATTGAATAATAAATTAGTAAGGATAAAATATTTTACTTATAATTACTCAGAATATACTTTTTTCGACTGAATTTACAAAAGAATTACCTTAAGTGTATATTTACGATCAAATATGCAATTTGTATATCCTTCCTGAACAAGACACTGGCATATTACATTTTTATTAAAGCTGTTTAAATGTTTTTATCAGTATTAAAGAATGTATTTTATCCTAATTATTATAGATTTTTATTTTTTCAAATGTATTTCTTAGAAGCTTAGTAAACACATATATGGCATATAAGCTCGCTCAAAAGTGATAATTTATCGTCACACCTCCTGAATCGATCCAGCTCTAAAAGTTGTGAATTCTGTTAAAGATTCTGCCTCCTTCGTAAATAGAAAGAACTTTTACACTTTTTGGTAATTCACTTATGTCATAAAGATCGTAATATTAGGCATTCTCATTGATTATATTTAATAAATAGGTAAAAAAACAATTTATATTTATTTATAGATCAACAAAATTTATGTTGTTCCTGTTTAAGATCTGTTCTGATCTATGTTATTTAATCATATCTATATAAACAGACTTATTTCTTTATATGATGCATTTTGTAGCATTTTCATTAATGTATGTTTCTAGAATACATATTTCATTGTATATTATATGAAATTATCGTATAAAAACCAACGAAAATCACGATAAAAATGCTTTTCACTAGCTCTATCCAAATTAAAGCCTCAGTTAAAAAAGTCAAAATTTCATTTTATAGAGATTAATACAGTATAAAATACATTATATTCTTTGATTAAAAATTCATTGAATTGATTAATAAACAATTTATGTTTTACATAAATATTGCAAAAATTGTTCGATGCTACGAATATTCGAGTTGATGGAAATAAAACTATAGTACTTTATTGATTTATGGAAATAAAAAGATATGTGCAAAATCAAAACATAAAGCATATAAAATATCTAATAAATTTACATTTTCAATAAATGTGATTTTTAACCCAATTTACGAACTAAGAATGCGTTTTTTAAGAGTTTTTGTGCTCATATATTTATAAAAGCGCTGTAATGTCAATAGATTAACTATATGGAAATAAATATTGATACTTTTATTACAGTTAAAAAAATTAATATGCAAAAATGGCTACATAGCATATGAAAGAATATTTTAAATGTGATTTTATGGCGTATTTTGCTTCTTTACTTAGGAATCTTCTGAAATTATATAAGAAATTGCCAAAAACTGATTGAAATAATGCTTTAGCTTATCGAAAATGTTTAATATTAGAATAATATTGTCATATCCTATTTTGGTGATTTATGATGTTACAATTTTTATCTAAAGAGCAAGTATACTATGAATAAGTAATTGGGGTAAATAGTTTTTATTTGTTCTGCGTGGTTATCTTAAAAAATATAGTAAAGATGATTTAAAAAAGTAATTTTTTTCTTCTAACAATTTTGATTATATACTCGTATAAATAAAATTTAATTTTCTTAATTGGGTATTAATAGAAATCTAACATATAACCTTCAACATGTATTTAAAAATGATTATTATATGTATGCAGATATCATATTTTTTATATTTTTAGCTTATTAAGATTTTTAGAAGCATCAAGCTCACATTTTTCTATAATTTCAGATTGCATATCTGAATAAATATGTCTATATAAATAAAATGGATGATTTGATGTACCATAAAATCAAAAATGACAATTAAATGTTAAATGTGTGTTTAAAAAGATGTTAAATTTCTGTTTGCAAAATTACGATTGAATTCTTATAATCATAAACAGATATCGCTTGTTATGATGTAATTTTAGTAAATCTCCATATACTTCGTGGAACAATGCATTATTATAATGTTTGTAATGTGGGTTTTAAATGTGATTAACCTATAATTTTGTTCTTTAAATCTTTTATAGATTAAATTTTGTTAAGGAGATACAAAAAAATATAAAATATTCGTCCTAAGGTATTGAACAAGGTATTGAAAAAGGTATGATTTTGACAATCTTTGATAGAAAAAATGATCTTATATTTTTTTCTAATAATAAGAGTTTCAAATATTAAACTTGTATTTTACTGCATTTTATGACGACTATATGTATAAGTCTTATTATGAAAATGCATTTTTTGGATTTGTATATAAAACCTATTTTTCTAAAGCATCATTTAAGAAAGTTTTATAGTGAAGTTACTATTTAACTTATTTAAAAATTCAGATACAATATCGTATATCAATCAGTATTAAAAATTTATTTCTTCATGCATTCATTATAGATAGAATCATATCCTTTCATCTTAGTAAATATATATAAAATGCTCTAAACTCGAGTAGAATTGTTTAATAAAGTGGCAGGAATCTTTTGAACAATATGAAACTGCAAAATTTTATTTTGATTTTATGTTCGTGACATAAAATTGTCATTAAAAATAAAATCATTCCTTTAAGACTTTAATAATTTATTTTTAGCTGTTATTAAATTTTTTGAGCAATTTTGCATCTTATGCATTTTTAAATTCATACATATAAGAGTATTTGGTATAATTTTCGATTTACAGAAAACTTAAAATACTTAACATCGACATCGAAATATGTATCTTTATAGAATTGATATATATGTGAATTTATATTACTCATTTCGTTTGATATTTTGGATTTTTCAACAAGACATTTATAAGTTCAAAGTTCTGAATTTCAGCATTTCACTAAGATAATGATTGGATCAATAAATACACCTTAAGTTTATTTTTAATTGTCTTGTATTAAAAATAGCAGAATCGTAGAAGCAAACAGAATGGGTAGGGAAAAATTAATTTTTTTAATGAATCTGGAAAGTGAAGCAGAGTTGTAATTTATTAGAAATTTACCAGTGTCATCGGAAATCTATGCTATCTGTTCAATGTAAGAATACAAAACAACATGGACTAAATATATAAAAATAGTATAAAACATCATTTAAAAAATTCATAATGTTATCAAACTATGCAGTTTTAATGATTAAATCTATATTGGATTAATTCATATGCAATTCTACTAGTATTTCCCAAAAGGCAAGACTTGCTTGATTATTCAGTGTATACTGCATATTTATACTTTCGGCTATTTTTTTCTCTTCGAAGACTGTATCAACACATCTCATTTTAAAGACACCTATATATTCTTTAGTCTATCTATACTATAATGTTTATACATAGGACACTATCAGGAACACTTAACAAGTTATTTTCGGGAAAATATAGATCGAAATATGTATTTCGTTATCATCAGTTTAACCCGATGCACTGTCGGTCATCTTATTCGTTTGAAATTTAATTTTAGTAGTAAATTGGTAAAAATTTATTATAATTGTATCAAAAATTACCAATATAAAAACAGCCATCTAATTATCAATATAACAATATATTTTGTAAAGTTATGTCTATATTTACTAATATATTTAATTTAATATTATACTCAACCAATTTTGTTGCTGTTCTGGTGTGTATTCTACTATAAAGATCATTTGAGACTCTAAAGGACACTATCGAAATGGTTTTTTCTATACTACTGTGAATAATTTCAGTTTTAATTTAAATAAATAAATAAAAAAAATTAAGTTATTGGCTAAAATTACATCATAATACTATGTTATCAGTTAATAATAGTATAAAAACAAATAAAATAATCTTTGGGGACAAACACTAATGACTTTAAAACGGTGATTATAGCATAAATCATAAGCAGAATTCTACGTACAGCAATTTCGTTAAGAAAACACTTATATTTAAATGTCGGGCTATTAATAAGTAAAAATATAATGTAAATAAAGCGGGAATCAAACTAAAATCGTTTTTATCTGATCTATGTACAAAATAAAAGACTCTTAATATTCAATGTTGAGATTTAAAAACTCAATCTATATCGATACAAAGATTTATTAATATTATTCGCAAAAGATTATATAATATATAATTTCTAATGTATATTTAGAAAGATAAAAAAAATCCACATCGTATAGCATTAAACCCATTAGATGTTTTACCTTTGTAGTTAAATTTTTTTTTTACTATAAAAAATATCCAACTATAAACAAATTATCTGGCAAAATAATAATATTGAAGGAATTTTTATCGAATTCTAAATGCTGTTACAATAAGTTAATTATTCAAATTTAGAAATTATATTGTATGACTAAAATACCGACGGGGTAAAAGGGCGAATGTTGATAATGTCACGCAGAAAATATAAGATTTGAAATAATAAATCACAATGCAATTAGCATAAATAAATTTAAAAAAATTCAAATGCACTGTGTACAGCTAAACACTTTTTATGTAATTTGTTGCAAAAATAAGCTAATCATCTGACAAAAAATTTTCCTACACATACATTATTCTTATTATATTTATATGTAAAAACATATTACGTATGAGTCAAATAAATGTAAATTACGTCTATATATTTTGTACACTATTTGTGAAAAAAAAATATCCAGATTGTATGATTTTCATGTACGAAAATGTCAAAAAAAGTTAAAATTCTAGAATTAATGTTTTTTTCATACAAATTCATAAATAAGGTTGATTATTTGTGTCTGGGATTCGCAGCTAGTTACATTTAAAATATTAAATATTTAAAAAAAATCTATTCTTATAACCATAAAGTAGATCATTCAAAATATAAATACCAGATTAAGCTTTATAAACGACAATGGTCTTATCTTTACAAATTAACTTTTCCCGTTTTTTCTATAATATATATTTACATATTTATTATGAAAAAAGCTTTTTGCGGCACTATATAACACTATTCTGGTTTTATCAATACTATAAAAGAATATACTGATTACGGGTTCATAGTTCTATTTTATATGAACATAATTATCACTATGAACTCTAAAACATCTTTTGGTATAACTACACATATTTTTATTATTTAAAAAAAAATTCCATGTATATAAAAAACATCTTTCTTAAAAATATTTGAAATCATAAAATGGTAGGATAAATACTTGAAAATGTATTTATATATGAATTCGATTCACAATAAAAAATTTCATCGTCATCTAATTGAATTTTCTCATGGTTTATTTTCATTCAATTCTGTTAATAAAAAAATATTGTTTCTTAAATTCATTTTTTTGGATCTAAAAAATCGTTGTCACCCTAAAGGTCAATTTTAAATATTGTTTCTAATAATTTCATGCGATTTTAGATTAGAATTTAGTTATAAAATATTTAATTTAGTTTCTATGGTTTGTTCTAATTATTCATAGCTTATAATGCCTATAATTGTAAACTTTTATTTTTAATCTGAGATATTCTGTGCCTAAACGCATAAAAATTGAATTTTATAAAAATGTAAATGTTCGATTCCACACAAATACAGCAAGCGATAGGTGCTTTTATTATCGTTAATCTTGGTTATTATTTATAATAGCTAAAATTTTATTGGATTATAAATTTCAAATTTATGTGCGATATATGTATTGTCTTAATTAAATTAAAAAATAGTTTCTTTATGAATCCCTCTCATGAAACCAACCTTAAATTCTGGAAAGAAGTGCAAAAGCTGTTGATATTTCAAAGTGGGGAGAGCAGATGATGTAAGCATCATCTTTAAGTGTTTAAACTTTCTGTCATATGTATTACATATATCATTCTCTGTGCATCTGTAACATATGTGTCTCAGTAATTGCATTGCAACCATAACAAAGGGTACAATAAAAATGATTAAAATTAAGCCTGTGTTGCTTAGATTGCTTGAACTTTACATAGAGAGAAATATGAAATTTAATCTACTTGACATGACCAAAAAATATTCTTATTATTGCCATATTTAGTATATGTCTAAAATGAGCTCCTGTAATAATTTTGTTAGGAAAAAGTACTTTTATGTGTCTTTAATTGACAGAAAAAAAAACTAAAGATAAAATAAAAATACTAAAAAACAATAAATACAGCAGGAATGCCTGAGATCTATATATTTTTTCGTGTGTTGATTTCGTGAATTTTTTTATATATATAAAAGATCAGATTATGGTTCTAAATGTTATTATATCAATATTGAAGTTCTTTTATATTGAGATAAAAACAAGTTGAATTATTTATATTGCACCCCATGATCAATTATTTATAATATCAGAAGATTTTTAAGAAAAACATTAGATCTCTGTCTCATTACGAAAAAATGATATTATTTACAGCCTATCAACGAAAAGAAGTCCTTTTAATGAGATAAAGCATTTATAATTAGCTATAAAAGCATTTCGCTCACCATGAATTGTTTCAAAGCTTAATAATTTTATCCCTTTCTTTACTTGTATAGAGATAGCAATTCAAGTGATAAATATTTTAAAAACCTGTGAAAGTTTTTTTAACATATAAATTGCACATCAGTCTTCGGTAGGTAAATAATTTTAAAACAATATTAGACGACATTTTATACATTCCTTCACCCGTTAGCAGCATATAAAAATTAACTTTTAGAAAAAGTTAATGTAATATAAATATCAGTTTCTTATTTCGATGTTAAATTGATCTTGTTTTTGTATTAAGATGATAATAAAAAAAATAAGATATTTTGTATTGTATTTATAGAAGCTGTTATTTAATAAATATAAATTGATTTAGATTAAAGCTCTATATATTCTTAATCAGAACATTGAAATGAAGAAATATTAAAAAAATAAATTTCTTGTACTTATATTATCTTAAACTTGAAATGCACTGAAAAAATGTTCCATATGGTGATGTATATTACATAAAGTATTACCTTACAGTCTAGCCTTCGTTGATCTTATTAAACTTATTTCTCTTTATAAAATTATTGAATCTAAATATTAAATAATATACCACTAAAAAATGTAAAAAAATTAGTTCTAGAAATATCGTGTTCTTATGTAATCCTATTATTATTTACCTCTACCCCATTTTAAATCTTTGGTGATGACGACGAACGTGTAAACACAAACAAGGAATATAGATAACTAAGGCAGTCCAAAATATGCGGTCTACGATAAGAAAAGTAGAAAAAATGAAATTTCGTGTCGTGATTACGATTTTGAAAAATTTATAAAACCCATCTAAGTCCATCTATTATATGACTTGAAAAAGAGAAATCAGAACCGAATTAATATAAGAGAACAATCAAAGACCAGTTTATTTTACGTATACTGGTAAATGCTTGCATATATAAGTGTAAAGAAAATCATTTGTATTTATCTTTATCGGGGTCGTATTGAGGGCAATTTATTAAAACCAAGCAATATAGGAAATATAAAAAAAGATATGTTGAGTCGAATTCGATTTTCTAGATTAAGTAACTTGAGGCTCTAGAATAAAATAATATATAGTAAATAAATGCAAGTTACCAAAGAATTCTATCAGATGCTAAAGAATATCTTTTAAACGTTTCTTAATTTATTTTGAATTTATGGTATTATACAGGGTGCGATTATAGACTTCTTACTTATATTTACTCATGTCTGCATTTTTATACACATTTTCCCTTAATAAACATATTTTTATTTTATAAATCACCTTTGAAAATTTTTTCTATATTTCGGATACATATTTTTTTATGTTCTTTTTTAAAGTATAAAATATAATAACTCACATGTATATATTATATATGGGTTTGATTTTCTTTTTATCATTTTATACGTTTTCAGCCCATCGGGAATATTTCACAACTCCTTGATGCATCTTTTGACACCTTCATCTGATCTATCTTTGCCAATTGCTCTTCTTCCCTCAAATGAAATGAGTTCAAGTGTCATAAATTAATACTATAAACATAAAAAAATATAAAAAAATATAAAAACCCATCATATTGAAATATTCTTTTATAAAAAATGCAATTTGAAGAAATAAAATTTTTCTCGTGTTTAAAACCGCAATATATAAATATATATTGAAAAAGGTTTAGGGATGTCTTGGCATTTGGTATATTGCATAAAATGCCAAATCAATCTTGTTGTCATTTTAAAGAAATTTTCGTGCCATCGGGTTATAACCAGAATTGCTATCTTTTCATAATAAAGATACAAAATACTATATCTATAGCTGTTCTTTGAAGTATCTATTTGAATAAGTATAACCTGAAGGATTAAATTGAGTAAACAGCAACAGTGACTTTTTATTTTAATGTCAATAACATGGCATCGTAAAATAAAATAGATATTGTTCAATACAAGAAACATCGAAATATTCTATTTATATTAAATGTTGACACAAGATTTCAAAATATATTGCCACTCAAGATTATCAAATTAATATAAAATAGAAAGAGCGAAAAGCATAAAAAGTTTAGAATGTGAAAGAAGATCCAGATTATATATTTTATGATTTATTGAAAGAAAGTTTGGCCAAAATATAAAGACTAAAACTATTCGAAAATTTATACTTACTCAACTGATAATATTGGAATTATCTGCAAAGTTATTAGCACAAAGCAATATGGTTACTTCCCACCATAGTACAAATATTTCCACATACAGATGTTAGGATAACAAACTATGGTTATTTGGATAAGGTTGCAAGCAATAAAAACGAATTTAGCTGGCATATATAAATTTGTATTATGGAACTACAAACATATTTAAATGATCATCTAAAAAATTAACTCTGTGAATGAATTCAAAGAGTTCCCTTTTGATTGTGAAATTTATAATGGATTTATCTACGCATACTAAATAAAAAAAGTTTCGTTTTAAATACATAATATTAATTATAACGAAAACTTAAAAGAAAAAAATACTTATGCATTAAATAAGATAAATAAGAAATATTTAAGGATCACGTGTAATAGAAGATATATCGATTCTTAAATGTTATGAAAATTTTAAAAATAACGAATATAATAGGTAATAGATAATTATGGAGCAAAGCATAAAAAAAAGATCAAATATGTAGAAAAAAACATATAAGTTGATAATAATATAATAGAACAATTAAATCGCTTAGTTTACAAGAGGTCCGTAAATACATCTTCATCGTAACTTAAGACTGAATTATTGCCATAAAACACCTAGGATCAAGATCAAACCATAATAATCGTTTAAACTCATAGATAAATACGATAAAATTCTAAAGTACCTATATGATTGTTTAAAAAGTTTAAGAACAGATTATATATATGTTCTGGCATAAATAAAAGGTTATATAAGAATAAAACTAATTTTCTAGTTAATAAAGTCTTGCATTTTTTCTTTGTGTTCACATGTTCTTGTTATCGCTCTGTTAAAATCCCTCGATATTTAATCTTTCAAGATATATAAAAGTATCAATTAATATAATAAATGTAAATTATATCGTTAATAGTTATAAAATACTTAATTATATATAATGCAAAGAAACAAAGACGGCTCGTACGAGTGTTTAGACTCTATATAAACTACAAAACCTTGAATTTGTAAATATAACTACAATAAATCAGATTATTTGTGTATCAAACAATGTTTTTATTCAAAATAATTGAAGCAAATGTATGATTACATTTAATTAAATTTTATAATCAATTCTTCTGGAATTATGGATAAAAATGAAACGGTGCAGAGAACGAATTCAGCAAGAAAATTTCGGATTTTATAATTTCTTTTATGAGAATCATCTATATTTTTTGGTGATAATTGTGGTGTCTTCTTGGTAAAAGTATTTTTTAACAGTGTGGTTTTCGTTTCTTACGTGAATTTTCGGAAGTTTATTTATATATTCCTAAAAAATGCATGAATATTTTCTTTTTTTATACATTAATCTGTATAGTTGTCAAAACTTCGTATATAGTGCAAAATATTTCTGTAAATTTACCAATAACTTGGCCAAATATTTTTCATACACATAATATATAGACGACTTTCTTGGTTTGACAATCACCTGAAGATCTATTGATATCTATAACAATATGTATCATATTCTCAATTGCTATTTTATGATATATATCATATTATCATAAGATTCCTTGCTTTTATATAAGATTCTTGGTTAATAATTTAAATCTGTAATTAATTTATGCCTTTGTAGTAACTAACTGGATAATAGTTCTAAAATATTTTTCTTCACAACTATATAGGTGTAAAAGGTTTACTTCGCAATGAAAAACAACTCTAAAATGGCATTTTATATTATTAAGCATAATAAATATTCATAATTATTTTTCTATTAAGTATATAATTATTTATATGATAAGCGAAATTCTTAAATAGTAAAAGCAAATTTGAATAATTAAAACAAACTTATAAATATCGCAACCATAAAAATCTATATAAAACGACAGAACGAAAATTTGATATTTTTCTATGCTAAGGCATGATGTTAAATTTATAAAATCTTACGTATTGTGACATACTGACAGTTTAATTATCCTTAAACTTTCAAATTTATTAAAAATATTATGAAAATGAAGGTAAAATGTAATTTGAGGCAAATTTAATTTTGTATTTCGAATTTTTAGTTTTGATATTAGTTCATAAACGTAAAATATTAAATTTTAAATTATTTATTTTACTCTGAAGTAAACTGAAAATACATATTTTATTTTCATTTAACTTGATTTTCAATAATTTATATAAATCCAAATTTTTCAATGATCGTGAATCATAAAAATTACCATTTAAGGCCAGTAAAATAAGCTATAAAAAATGTGTTTCAACGAAAAATCAAATAAACTTATATTTGAAAAAATACTTGCGTATGTATTCCAAACAAGTATATTATAATGAATTTAATAGGTTTGGTATTTTTACTTCGTATATCATATATAAGAATGCATTCTTAATTCTTTTATAGGCTTTACACACAAATCTACCAAAAATATCTATTTTCTATAATGTTAATTTTTGCATATGATCAAAAAATTACAATTTTTTGTATATGAATATCTATAGCTCCTAAATGCGGCTTTTTAATCCTTAGTATTCTAATTTTGCCATCAGAACATATAAACATATCGAATTTTGGTTTTTTTATTAGTATATCAACTTTTTTCATTTATTTTATGATTCATATATATATAGATGTGTGAATAAAAGCCATTTTTCTATATTTATTCTAACACGGTTGAATTTATGCGACTGCATATCAATGCTTTCTAGTTGCGATAAAATGATGTTTGTAGTACTTTTTGATCATAATATGACATGATATTATAAAACTAATAATTTTAAGATGCATGTAAATTATGTTTTATACTTAAACTAAAAAACTAGAATATACAGGGTTTTAAGGTACAATCTTTAAGCAAAAATTATAAAATCAAATGTATATATTTATCTAGTTTACCAACAAGATATCTTAGCCATATATTCCGATCTTTGGGGTTTAAATTCAGAAAAAAATATAAAACAGAAAAAAAATTTGTATGTATTTTTTTAATTTAAGGGCTCTCAATATTATATTAAATCTTTTCCATGTGAAAAATAGATTTATATAAATGTCTTTTGATAAAAGCTATATTCCTTGTGCTGCAATATATTGAGCTAATTACTCAAACTTAATTTTTTGGTACTTAAAAGTCCCTCTTGCATACCTGAATCTATGTGTGTCATTTCCAAAATTAAAAGTTTTCTTATTCATGGGCTAAATTTTAAAAAATTATTTTTTATTTGTGGATCAATTTTCTTTTATCATTTACATATATTGAGACATAGTCAGTTTATTGTGAACTTTGCACAACTCCTTGATGTATCCTTTCAAACCTTTTCTGATCTATATTCATCAACTGCTCTTCTCTCTCAAATGAGATGTGTTCAAGTTCCAGCAATGAAATGTATTTTTTATGGTATTACAATTACAAATTTCAATGAAATATATGGTGGTTGCAGGTTTTAATTTTATATTATCCCAATGTAATTTTCTTTTTCTAATTTATAAAATAACAGTTTTTGCAATAAAACTGAATCTAATAAGATATCAATATTTTCCTATATATTAATATGTTTTATGCTATTTATATGCGGGTTTTATTTTATTATGGCGGAATAATTTTGTTAAATACATTTATTATCTTATACTCTTTCTATAAATAACAAATGACAAGAATAATTCATATATAGTTTTTTTTTCATATTTACTAATTTGAAATTTTACAAAAAATTAGTATTGGGATTTTAAATGGTTTGGTAGGCATAAAAATAAATCTTACTTACACTTCATTTGGACCATATTTATGCATAAATAATTTACAAATTTTAAAGAAAAACAAAAAAAAATATATAAAGTATAATGAATTAATATATGATACATAATACGTATATTATATATCAGAAATTCAGAGATTTTGCATTTTGGTGGAAAATATAAAGCTCATCTCAATTATATTCACAATGCGCTATTAATATAAATAATATGATTTTTTAACGTCAAAAGATATAATTTGCGCTATCGTAATTATGTTAGCAGGTAGTTTTTTTGAAAAAAATCATAATTATGCTTGTATAGTCTTTTTATGTTAACTAGATAATGTTTTATAATATTAGACGGTGTGTGATTAAGATCCAGCTTGAGTATACTAGAAAAAATACAATCTAAATAGAATCATTTACTTATATGATTATATAATAAATCCTATATTTTTATTATATGTTAATCTTCAAATATTACAAAATCAAATGTTCATGCAGTTAAATTTTAAATAAAATAAATTTAGTCGTCACATAAGAATTCATATATAGACTCTATAAAATCATTTTTATAATAGATATACAAATTTAGTTAATTTTGATTTTCTATTATTTATAAATATATAAACATACATTTTTATACTTTTATATGATTATTTATATTAATGATGCCCATCTTTATGTCAATTTATAGTCTAATCCACCATTAAGATTTTATATATTTTTTGCGCTTCTATGGGTTGGAATATAACTTTAACGAAGCTATCTAAGATCATAAAATATAAATATTTTTTATATCTATGATAATTTATGCAATATGCATCCAAAAAGACAATTCTATTATCATAAAATTCATATTCTAATATTTGATTTTACATAATAAAAGTCTTATAATATAAGTTTTCTATCATAAGCCACATATTTTTTGGACAGCAACGTTTTTTTTGTTCTATCAGATTGACTAAACTTATAATTCTGATATTTTCTAGTCATCATATAAATGGTCAATAATAGGACATAAATTATATAATATTTGAATTTTATGCAGAATTTCGGTTGTATATTTATATTTTTACGACATGAAAATACACATTCGATCTTAAAACTACACGATTTCTCTAAACATATCTTTTATTACCCGAACATATCTTTAATATTACTTTTTAGACTTTAACAGCTATACTTCCTATATTTATTCATGTACTTCATGTTGCCTATTATCTTATTAACATATTATATATAATGGTAAAAAATTATAGGTTTCAAGGGCCAAATTTATATCATTATTTTTTTATATTTAACCCATAGCTTTTTTCCTCTATGAATATAAAACAAATTTAAAAAAGTGCACGCAATTTTGTAACTTCGATAAACAGTAATTGTTCATGTAAATCGATAATGCATAAGAAATGGTTTCATAAAAATGCCAGATTCAAGGGTATAAAAAATAAATTAAATATTTTAGATAAAATCTTGATGTCATTTCTAAAATAAATGGATTCAAATAATGTCGATTAATCTTTTTTTTTATTTGATTTAAGGCGTTTAAATCTTGTTGATTATATGATAAACAATATTTATTTGGTATCTTAGCGTTATAACGCTCAAAAGATATATTTTTTTTATCTTTCGATATCATAATCGAACAGTAATTCCATCAATTAATTTTTATAAACAAAATTTTGCAATGCGTTTATGGGCCTCATGAATATCGAGGAAAGATCAATATAAATTTATTAATGTTTTAAATATTCAACTCTTTCTGTTAAAATAGTTCATCGTATATTAATATGCAAGTTTACCAATCATCTAAGTATATTTATTCAAGATTTTAATGCATGAAATACCTTTCCAGATATGACTGTTAAGATGCTGTATCCATATCAATTGGACATAATTGCAATAAAACTATTATATTTCGATTTATTTATACTTTTTAAATAAAGATAAATTTTTTTATTAATGTAAAATTCCCAATCGACTCATTTATGTATAATGTCGTATCTTAAATAGTCTATTAAACTTACTAAGAAATATTTTATAATTCATATTGGTATTTGCATAAATAAAGTAAACAATTTAGCATATAAATATTATATCCTTGAATTTATTTATTTGTTTTATATTATATTTTATGCCAATAAAGGCTTTTTATAGTAGAATAAACATTATCATCTGCAAAATATATATATTTTTTATGCACTTATATGAAAAAAAGTAGCATTAGCCATCGCACAGATTAATTTTTCATAAATCTGGATATACTAATTAATTATTTACTGTAATATTATACTTTTATATTTCAATTTGTCTATTTTAATGGTTCACTTGGTATTAAGTTATCTTTTTTTAAAAATCTATTTCATATGTTATAATGCAATATGAATTCAAATCACGTCAAGACAAAATTTTAAGATAATAATTGATTTTATCATAGTTTAAACACTGTGAACTTATCATTTCTATTCAGTCTTAAAGCTATATACGAAAAAAATAGTCGTCAAGATGATACGTCACATAATATATTGAATTCACAGAAAAACAGATCGGTCGATTTAATTAATTTAAATCAAATTTAGTTAATGCAAGCTTAGAATAAAAAAACATATGTTTATAGTTATAAATTTATGTGATATGTAAAGTAATATAAATTATATTTTCATATTTTAATAAGGTCATGTGAACATAAATATAGTCTAACTTGTATTATAATCTGAATTATAGCATCTTTTGATTTTAACCATTTTGTTTTTCAATCATCTTGTAGATTAAAAGGATTTACTTAAGCTTGCTTTTGTGTGGCTTAATATGCTGTCATGTTGTGAAAAATCTAGATATATAGATATAATTTTTCCGTGTTTTATAATTTTGGTGTCTTTTGATGATTCTTTTTCTTTGACTTCATATTCGTATGTATATTAAGTATCCTTTCGTGAAGCTTTTCAAATGGAATTCTTATTTGTAGTTTTAGTTCGTGATAATAAAAACTGATGCTAATCCTAAGACATATTTTTCCCTTGATTCTACAATAATTGCGATTTAAGTATTATTGTTAAACTCTTTTTCTCGATGATGGTAAATTTTAAGCTAATCATTGTCTAATCGCCTAAAAAATAGACCGAGGTCGTTATAATGCTCTTATATGTAGGTAACGTTTGCTTATTGGTTTCTTAATCTAACTTATTATCTGCAGTGGATTTTAAATGTGATGTAATCACGCATTGAAATCTTTTTAAGAGGGCTTATAAAATAGAAATGTTTATATTTAAGCGATTTCGGATACTGAATTCTAATTTATAAAACAGTTTTTTATTTTTGCTGATATATTAGAAAAAAATTTCCCTGTTGGTATAGGTACAACTATATTATAGACATTATAGCTATTCCACGAACCGTTCAGAACCAATAGTCAAGTTGTTTCATATATAAACCATACAACTTATATCCGTGCAATAAACTTCAATTTATATGCAAAACTTCTTTCTGCTTTTAAGAATATTAACATAACAATTTAGTTAGTTTTTTATTAATCTAAGATTTCCAGTGCATATGTTTTACTGTCATAGTCACGTAAAAATAGATTTTTTTTGTTAATAAATATGTTCCATATTTTATATTAGAACTTTAAGGTATGTGTGCTTTAATATAAAAATATATACCATTAAAAATACGTAGCTTTATTCTTCTTTTCTTAACATTAAAATTTGCGGTTTTTATGTGTATTCTTCCGAATTTTTTATAAGGATGTATAAGTATATTGATATGAACAGAACTATTACAGGTCCCACCAATAAACTTATAATAAAAACGCGTTGATATAAACAGTACATCTTATTAAGCATAAATTCTGTGTATTCCATGTGCAAGTTTTAGTTAAAATATCTGCTTTATACTAGATCTAATATGTAAACTGCATATATATAACAACTAGTTAATAGATATCATTATTCATGCCGTATTTTTAACAAAATTATACGATATACTTCTTACGACGATAATAATTTAACACTCAAAATAGTGTTTTTATTTTTGAATATATTTTATGAGAACGCACATTTGAAGGTAGCATTCTTATGAGGTATTTAAAAAAAAATTAAACTTTTTTGTTTATACTTATATATAATACATAGAAGATATTCAAATAGACACTATCAATACATTCATATACTATTATTATAAATTAGGTTAACAAATATGAGAATTTAGTGTATTATTAATCACATGCATATCTATAAAGCAAATCATTTCTGAAATAATCGCTGCATTTAATTTGATAAAAAAAACAAATTTTTTTATTGATGAAAATTTTAAACTAGTAGATTTTTGGTTAGTTTAATCTTAAATTAGCTTAGATAACAAAAGTAAATAAAGAGAATTTTATTTAAATTAAATAAAAATTCATGTGTATTTACACGACATCGCGATAAAAAAATAGATTTATATAAGGAATATTAGCATAAATTTACAATTATCTAATATAATTTTTTCTAGTAGAACTATGCTTAGTATGTAAGTCATGCCCGTAAGTGTTAAAATAATTGTTAAACGAAGTCTAAGCAAAAACAACTTCTAATTTCAAGTAAGATATAATATTTTCGGTGCTCAAAATATATTTTACGGAACAATTATTTGTAGGCATTTGTATTTAATACCCAAATGATGGTTTGTTCAGGTTGTATATCACAGTTAAATAAGATAGATTATAATGTTTCAAATATAAAATAGACCTTTTTTATTTGTCTTTGATCTTACCTATGATGCATATAATATACTTTAAACAAAACATTTTTACAATATTTTCATTATCTATAGAAAGATTGGACGCATTTGAAAATTTTTATCAAACACATATTGTCAAATTATGCTTTTTATTTTATATTTTCAATCAAAAAATCCAGAATATTAGGGTTAATTATGTAAGTTTTTATTAAAATCGGAATGTCATGCATTAGTAACATATTGAAAATATTAGTAAAAGAGAATATAGATAATACGACACTTGCTTTAAAACATATATTTTGTTTAAAATTCCTTTAAGATCAAAATAATTATTATTTTATGCACTAATAAAGTTAAAAGTTGCGAAAAAAAATTGCTTGTAAATTTTATAATCCGTTTGAACAGATATTTTTTTATGAGCTACACTAAGTCTATATCATGGGGAATTGCATCTAAAAATAATAAGAATTATCTTATATGTTTAATTTGATTTTATGTATATTTTAACGTTTCTTAAAATTATATTTTTCGGTGTAAAAATCGGAACGTTTCCAGAATGATTCATTTGACGATAATTAAAGCTCCACAATTATCTGCGATAAATATGTAATATATCTCTTTTTGTATAATATTCAATCATACCTAAAAATATAAAATTTCACATTGCAATTCCAATTAAAAATAGATAAACAATCTTTCTCGTGTTATTATAAGTGATATTTACCAATTTCAAAAATTTTTCTATAAGCACTTTAGTATCCTAAAATTCTATAAATTTTCAAACAATAATATGTTGAGCTAAATTTGTTATACTATACACGCTTCGAAAATAAAAAAGCGAATATAAAAAATGCAAAAACAATAAAAATGTATATTAAAGTGAAATAAAAACTAATTAGACACAAAAATTGCATATTTGGTCAATTTATTTATAAGAATATTATTGTTATTAAAACTATATTATGTAATAACATTTTTTTTTATACTTTACAGCCAAGATTACCATTTTTCATGCCAGAATCAGTTTTTCAAGTTTATTATAATTTCATTTGCGTATGAAAAAGGTTTCATACTTTGATTAAATCGAAGGCCATGGCAACAGTAATAAAAATAAAAAAGAAAATATTTTATTTTCTGGGCTTTTTTGAACTTATTAGCTACATGATTTATTTTTTATCATATAAAATAGCTTCTTTATTTATTGGTTTAAATCTCGCATCTATCTTTCTGAATGCTGTTTTTTAATTTTTAAATTCGAAATTACACTCCAGATATAGTATATAAAACAATTTATGCATTTTTAAGCACATAAAAATAAATTGCAAAATTAAAATTTCGAACACGCTCGAGATTTGATTACAAGTTTTATTTCTTTTAATTTTATTTTTTTGGTTTTACCATAGAACCTTGGTATTTTATCAAAATATACTAATTTATGGTAATAATTTTGTATGTATGTTTTTTTTAGGTATTATATTATAATGCAGTAATTATTGCATGGATTTTATCATACAATTTAATTAGACGATGCAAACTCTTCGTATAAAGCAATGCAATCTTTTAAAATTGTGTATAATGTAAAAAATATTAAGTAATATAATATTTTGACGGATTGTATTTATGGATTCTTTTATGTTAGTGAGATTCAAATTTAATTTTTTGTAATTAAAAGCCTAGAGCCTAACTTATAATACAATATTTAACTTAAAAGATCCAATAATATCTGAATGTGAACTTCTTTAACTTTTTTTAAAAAAAATATGCATTCTAATTAATACCTTTATAATTATTTACATTTAATTTTATTATATAATATGCTTTGTTATGTTCTTTTAATCTAAATCAACATAAAATAATTTTTTATAATGATAAAATGAATTTTTTTTCGACGAATATTATATAAAAATGGATTTTTGTGTGATTAACATTATTAAAAGCCTTTTAAAATCTTAAATTACCAAGATTTCATTAAGATACATGTAATATGTTCTTATATACTAAGAAAAATATCGATTATTTTATATAGAAAACTAAAATAAAAGATATATAATTTAGATTTATGTTATAATTCTTTTATTACCATTTCATGTTAGTATCTTTGGCGTATAAGTTATATTTACAAATTAGAAATCCATGAATTTGGTTGTTTATAATATTTGTGCCTATATATTAGCAGAAATATATTTTAAGAAATTTAGTATATAAAAAATAAAGGTTCTGTAAAGTTCATCAAGTTAAAAATATGATTTAAAATATAAGTCTTGATTTATAACCGATATAATATAAATGAATTTTGTAATAAATTGTGCCTTATAATAAAGTGTATTATAATATCGAAGGGTCGTTAATAATAAGAAATGTTTTTACAAACATTGAAAATAGAAAAATGATTACATCTATTAATAACTTAAGGCTAAGTTATGTGTCCAAAAGCTTATAAATTTTATTAATTCACTTGCTATGACTGTCCTTTCAGTTGTAATACACGATATCGAGAAAAACAACAAAAATTTACATGAAATATGCACGCGCACAACTACTAAGCACATGAGTACATTTTAAGTATAAAACTTAAATAAAAAGTATATCTAGATATCATTAGACCATAAAATTTAACTTACATTATGTAAATATTTTGTCCGTTGACATTGAATTTTTTTCAACATGTTGTGTATATTTGACATTTAATAAGACCCTAAAAATAGAAAATGTATATTTGATGAATTTTAATTTTTTCTGTGTTTCATTTGATAAAATAGTAGCATCAAAATTCTTTTTTGGTACTCATTACGAAATTTATAATAATCAAAAATTAACCATGCATAAATATGACATATCTGAATTATATTTTCTTACACATGCAAAGGTATAAATGATCAAATTTAAGGGCATTCTAGAAATGGAAAAAATCTCTTAAATGCTGCTTATGTGCAAGGAACTAAAAAAAATCTGAGTATGTGACCTATATTATCAGAAAGATTTTCAAGTAAGCTTTGCATATTATTGAGCAGCATGAATTTTGAGTCATTCCTAGACATAGAAGCAGTGTTATGAGCTGTAAAATTAATTATTGAAAATTCCCTATACATGTGAACTATCTAAAATTGTGATATGAACCGTTATTGCTTATATAATTTAGATTTTTTAATTTGAGAAAATCCAGGATTTTGAACTTAATATTGGATACATTATGCTATGCATGTGCATTAAATACATAAGAAACGTTTAAAACATGCCAATCAAATATGAATTGACAGAAAGAATAGACATTTGACATGTAAAATATGCACAGCTCACGTGTGTTTATAAACCACGATATGCTCTATGTATTTCTACTAAAACATAATGTGATATTGGAATAGAAAAAAGAATAAATAAAACAGCGTTTAAATATATAAAAAGAGAATTATTCGCTGAACACAGATCATTAAAAGTAACTATAGCTATAAATTTATAAAGTCTTGCATGAAAAACATTTCTATCATATTTATATTTCAAAAATTCCTGTAGACATACATTAGTAAACACATTCAAAAAAATTTACAACTTTATTCTAAAACTCTTGTGTATATATTGCAAATAAACCAAAATAATTTTTTCGATAACTCGTTATTCTAAGTGATTTTCTAAAATTTTATATAAACTTATTCGATAAATCAGTCACATACTCATACAAAGACACAAAATGTATTTTAAAACAAAACTGTAAAAATCAACATATAATTGTAAACAATATTTAACAAACGATATGTTGCATGTTTATATTACTCGCATCTCATGTAAGTATACTTTCACTTTCATCATAATTCTGTAGCCAGAAAATTTTAATTCGATAATATAACAATACGATTCTATGTGTGATCAATAGATATAAAGAGGAATTTGGTATTAACTATGGTTCTTTATTTTGATATAAAATCTAAAATTTATATATTCGATCAGTTAAGTATATTGTGATTTTTCAAAATAATAAGTTTATTTTAATTTTTTAAAATTTGATTGATAACTTTAATTTTACATTTACTATTTTAATGTAATTTGAACACGTGGACAGCAAGAATTATTCTGTTTTATATGAAAGGGTAAAAATTAAGTCAAATGATATTAAAACCGATAAAATATAAATATTTACGTAATATATAACAAACAATTCTAATAAAAACAGGATTGGTATTAATAAAAGATTAATTCGTTATAAAGGCAATAATTGAAGTCTCGGGATTTTTATCTTTAAGCCAATTGTTTCAGGCCAATTTTGGCAAATTGATCTATGATCTTATATCTTTTCACAATCATGGAATTTCACATCTGAAATTTCCATTTAACCGTAAAAATTGTTTTAGATCACGTGTTTTTGCGCATGATAAATGAGTCAAATTTATTCGGCGTGATAAACATACATGTTACGGATTAAATGCTATATGCTGTGAGGCAGTTTACAGATGTATGCTCTAATTCTTGCAGATGGTCTGGATTGAATAGCTGTTTGATGGTTTGAAAATGCTCATACCGAAGAATATCTGAAAGTTCAATCTTTAATCATAAATTTATGGTCAATTATACAATATTAATTCATCAAAACTAAAAAAATATATCATCTTTAATATATTTTGGTATATCGAATAATAACCGGAAACATATTTTATCTAAACACTGAAAGGTATTGCTTTAATTAAAATTAGAGTCACAAGCAATGGTGATGATAATAGGGCAATAAAATATTAAAACTGACAAAAGATGGTGAAATTATGCACTTTAATTTATAGATAGTGAAATGGGATTGATATCAAAAATATGATTTTTAGATATGTAGATATAAATAAATGTTAAATCTATTTATAATTTATTAACGACATTTTAGCTAAATAGTAGATAGAAGTATTCTAACTCTAAATTATAATCGAAGCAAAGCTTGGGGAAGGTGATTTAAAACGTAAAAATAATTTTATTAATGTTTCTAGAATCAAATATATATTTAAATCGTAATAAAAAATATTTTAAAAATTAAGAAATGTTACATTAATTTATATTTATTATATGTAAAAAATTTCTATATCTGAAGGATTTGACGTCACGAACCAGGTTGAGACATATATACAAACCTTGGGATTGAGAAAAACCGTTGTATGAATAGGTCTTGAAAAAGGTGAAATATTGAAGAATACGATAAAAAGTGAAGATAACTAAAAGTATAAAAACGCTGTGCATGCAGGGAATCAAAAAATATTAGGTCAAAACTAAACATAAATCATAACCATGAATTTAGCTTATAAAAAAAATCCTTTCAAAGAAATATGAATTTTTTTCATTATATTTATGATAAAAACAGAAATGCATGAGAAAATTGAAAATATATATATAAACGCATAATATAAAAATAGCGGTATGTCGCTTATGAAATAATTTTTATTTGAGCCGAGAAAATCCAATAAAAATTATCAAATATATTATCAACTTTAGACAAAAAAAATTATTTAATATAAAAAAAAATATTTTATATGAAAAAATCGACAATAACATTTACCCCTAGATCTACCTGCGTGTTATTTTCGCATAAAATAAATATAGCAATTTTTATTTATTTATTGTACCAACTTTTGAATCAGAAGTGCAATCAAAGGCATAAAATGAAAGAATATAATTATATTTATCTATTACTAGGAAATAGCATTCTAAAAGTATATTAAAATTTTTTTTGATAAGCAACCTAGAAAAATATCTTAACACAGTCTGTCTACAAAAAACAGTTAATTTACAGCTTAGATGTTTATTCCAACTGTAATACAAAATAAAAGTTGATCATATAAATACTTAGCAAAAAAAAAATTAAAAATACCCACTTACAGATTTAAATATATTTGAACATATAAATCCACTTTTTATGTAAGTAAGATTGATACATAAATAGTCGATTGTTCTTCCTAGATATCCTATTGCTTTATGCTTTTTTCTATATCCTCCGAATCAGATTTATATCAAGACATTATTTAATATAAGCCAAATAAAGTGCCAATAAATTTCTTGATCTGATAAAAAAAAAGTTATTTATAGATAAAATTTTATACTTCATACGAAAAAGATATGTGATCATGATTTTTAAGAATCACAAATTTAAAATAAAAAAATTGGATTATTTTAAAAACTTTATAATCATTAAATACCAATGTGAATTAAAAATGTATTAAAAAATTTAATCTTAAAAAAATATACATTGCAATATATAATCATATTTCATCATATCAGTAAATTTCTTTCTTAGACTAAAAACAAATCTTACTTTATTTTATATATTCATATTTTTTTAACATCGATCTGATCTAATTAATGTCTAGCGGATCTCCATTTACAATGTATATTATTTTATAATATTATGCTATACATCCGAAAATTTACGTGAAATTATATAAATTAATATTTATAGAGTTAGTTCCGATACATCTTTAAATTTTTTATTTTTAGGCTTGAATTTTCAGAAAATGTGCAGATAAGATATTCACCCCCTTTAAATATAAAATTTGCTTTGCCATAAAAAAACAGATTTTGAGCTGTTATCTTACAATTAATTCAATTCACGTTTATTATAAATATCTAGAACATAACTGCCATTATTCATGATAAATAATAAATTATTGTAATCAAATGTAGCAAAATCATATTATTGTATGATATAACAAATATTTATATTAGACTGTTTTGATATTATTCCTAGTATAGGGGCTATTTACGGTATTTTTTTATATCCTTTATATGTTCGCAACAAAATTTCACCCAATAAAGAGCACGATTACATTTTTGTGGACTTATGATGTGTAAACTATGTAAAACTAAAGTTATGTGCAATAAAACAATAGATGAAAAATATAATATATTTTTGTCATCAAATATATTAAAACTTTAAATATCATTTTTAAAAAAAAACTTTAAACCTACAGTTAATAATAAACACAAAAAACGATTTTATATGTTTCGTTTTTATATGGGTGTATTCTTATTATTTTTATACGGTTGATTCATATTCTTCATAATTAGAGTACAGAAAGGGTAACGAATACAAATTTTAAATTTTTTAATATTAGTGATGTTACCTCTGCATAATTACAATAAAATACTATAAATTATATAAATTTATTTTATTGAAAAGTTATATGAAAGTATGTTTTTTATGTGATTCACTAGCTCTATATGTTTGATAATATAAGAATATAGATAAATTAGCCAACAATCAGTTAATTAAAAAATATTATAAATTAATTATTGTAATTAATTTTCTATTAATACGGAATTTGGTGTTTTTAGATGTTTGTATATAATTATATCCATAAAATAATATTTCAAGTTTGTTGTTAGAAAAATAGAATAGGCTATAATTCTAATTATGGAGAAATGAAAGGTGTTCATCAATGATTCTACGATTAGTATTTCTCTAAATTATATATTTTGTATTTTTATACATAAAAAATGCCGATATTACTTTTAAAAAATCATCGAAATGCAACCAATAATTTTTTAGAGTCGTTTTTTTTATAGAATAATTATCTTTGAAATATAATAAAACGACTCAAACTGCAGACTATTTGTTTTTTCTTATGTGAAAATTCAACTTTTAGAAGATTATTTATTTATAAAAAACAGTAAATAATAAATAAATCACCATTAAAATAATTTATGATTGTAATATTTAATTCAAATTATAATTTTAGTTAAAAATACCATAAATTCTTATAACTGAATATTAAGATCATTTTATAGATTTTATTCAACTATTACGAACCAAACAAACTTTTAAATTCACATATAATTACACGTTTTAAATCAATTTTCTATAAATTCTATAACTCTTAAAAGATAAAAAATCATTATATTCTAGGGTAAATATTTTTTTAAACTATAGTTCAAAATAATTTAAAACAAAATTCAAGATACTTGAACTCACCTCATTCGAGAGAAGACAAGCGCTTATGCGGATAGATCAGGGGGGATTCAAGAGTTGGTATAGGTACTTGTGCAATTTTCTTAATAGACTGACTACGTCTAAATAGATTAAATTGATAAAAAGACACTTAAGACATAAATATAAAATATTATATTTAGAATTTTAACATATTGTTCATAACTATAACATCCAAATTGTTAATATTATAGTAACAGTAAATATCTAATTTATGATACAATACAATAAACATATCGTAAAGTTAATAAAAAAATTATAATTTATACCCAATGATAAGTATATTCCCCTTGATTTATATATATTGGCGATGTTTTTTTAATATATGAAAATACAAAATCATCCATTTTAAATATTAAATTATAACTTTGTTGTGTTTATTGATTTTTTCTCAGTAGCCAGCAAGATCACAGAAGAATTCAGTTTTAAAAATAGATATATCATGAAAAAAGTAAAAAAAATATGATTGTAACGTTACATTTTTTGCAGACAATGTATATATAACAGTATAAAATATGTGTAAACCTTAAAATTTTGTTTTAAAAATATAAGGAATGAATCAGTGGTGCTTAATGATTTAAAAAAAGTTTTTGATCCTAAGAATTATCTAAAATGTTTATTTTGTTTGCAAATGTTATATATTTTTTTAGTTAGTTACTAATTCCTATATATGAAAGCTCGACTTTATAAATTGATAAATTATTTTCACATATTATCGTTTATATAAAAATATAAACATAAAAATGATTTATATTTTTTATTCGGCATAATAAACTGGAATTTTATATATTTTATTGGCCTGCTATACTACCTTTAAACCTTTAAAATACTGAAGATTCTGATTTGATATCGATTTGGATAGAGTGAAGATCCACAAAAAGATAATAATAAAATATAAATAGCAGGCTTTAATGTTTTTCGAATTTTGAAACTTTAATTTATGTCAACGCTTTTATGATGATTTTTTTCTGGTAGATAATATCATAAAAAAATTTAGATACATAGTGCTTTGCAATATATACTCAGTATTAAACTGGTATTTTATATGCATATACCTCTTTATTATCTAAATTCGAAATGTATTTTCTTGTTATGATCATGTATTTTTTTGGCCAAATAAGGAAAATAGAAAAACACATTTGTGTTATATCTTTATGATTTAAATATTAAAAAAAATATAGAATATATAAGCCTATATATCTCAATAGTATCTCTTGACATATTATTATTAAATAAGAAACCTTCAAAACGACACTTATTTCTAAAACCTAAGCTTAATAATTAGAAATCTAGCAAACCTTTTATTTATAATATTTAATTCTTATTTTTTCGATCTTAAATGCAATATAATCCATCTTTTTTCGATTTAAAGTTCGTCAACTCAATATTCCATAATAGTGCGAGATATTGAAAAATAAAAAAATCATAAAGCCATTTAATAACCTAAATTGAATATATAGATAAAATAAATTCTTCTTTGAATCTAATTTTTCATAAATATATAGAAAAAAATATTTTTTTATGTGATAAGTTAGTGCTGGGAGTGTTAGAGAATATAATTTTGTGGATTATTGATCGTTGGTTTTTTTTATGTAACTTTTAATTCTGAAGTAGTTCTGCAATTAATTTAGCTATTTTTATAATCCTAATCTGTATGTCTTCTTGAAAATTTACTTAAATGATTCAATCATATAATATTTTTTTTGCGTTCAATTTATGTATTTATGAAATTTTAATCTGTTTTCTTCTAATTATGAAATCGTTTAAATAAAAAAATGAATAATCACAAATATTCTAGCTAAATATTAAATAATAAATAATTTTTTATAGATTTAATTTTCATGAACTTACATTTATTCGAATATTCTATTGCAAAAAAATCATAGCGCTTGGCGGTAACTGATTAGAATATTTTGTTCACACAACAACCATTATTGATCATTTTAAAATTACACCGAATTTATAAGATTTTGATTTGAGTTTAAATCTGTGAAAAATTCCGACTTAATTTAGTTAAAATAGACCCTTAAACTCTTTTTTGTACAGAATATTATTGCGAAAACAAGAATGTGTTTTTTAAGTATGGATAAATTTCCATTAAAAGAACATTTCCTAAAGTAAATTTTTTCATTAAGAAACATTGTTTTGGAAGATATAATAATTTTGTGAAGTTATAAATGTTCAATTTAATTTGCATTATACTAATTTAAATAATTAAGGTCTATTGCTGAACAAAAGTATAGAACATGTGCAAAAACAGTAAAATTCGTATAAAAACATCATAAATAAAATATCTAAGATGTATGATTAGACAGATTTATGGGTGTCTTTCGGTTCTCTTTTTATACAAAAACATTTAAAATATTTCATACCAGATACAAATAAATTTAAAATAAGATATTAGGTTTGATACGGATAAATACAAAATATTTATTAAAATAATAATGAAGTGGTTATTTGATTACTTTTTGGAGCAAAAAAATTATAAAATATAATTGATCTGGATTTAAGATAGAGAATAACAAATAACGCAGCATTAGTTATTTTTACATTTGCATATTTATCGATATGAAATTGCAATTTATCTATTTTATAGGCAAGAAAAGAGCAAAAAAAATGTTATCACAATATTTGTGAACTTGTTTATGTCTATGCTGAGACATTTTTTTATGTGGTGTATAAAGCTAGATCAATCAGTAAATTTTTAAGTTCTAGGATGATCAAATATGTGTACAAATCGTGTATTTTAATATATATGATTATATTATCACAAAATTTTCTATACTAATCTATTCATAAAAATTGCATCTATACATAATTACATAAGCAGTGTTAATACGATATTTAAAATAATTTTAAAAAGCCAAATGACTCAATTACAGAATTGAATACACTAAGTATCTGTTTTTGACTGCATAGGAAGATTAGCAAGATATGTTTTTACATGATGAATATAAATGTGATGTACAAAAAACCGTGTAAATGAGATTTTCTATATATATTTTGCATTTTTCATAGGGAAAATACTTAAAATGAGAATTTTTATAATTTAGAAATATTTATACACAACATTAACATTGTAAAATGTAAAAGTGTTTTATTATATTCAATCATATTCTTAATTTTTATTCAAACTCGAAAACTTTTTGTATTTATAATCATATATCTAATTCTGAAATAACATAATAAAAATAAAACTTTACGTTTAGTTTTATTTTGAATCATTATTATTGTTTTTTTTATATAATATACATTTTTATGTAATATCAAGAGCAAGAAAAATTAAATTTATACCATTTGAGAAACATAAAGTCTGATATCTGTATTAATTAATGACACGAAAATCTAATAAGGGTAAAGGGTATCCTTCTTATTAAATGGATAAGTATTATTTAAATTTAAGGTTCTAAATACCATTATTTATAAAACTAAATCATTGAATTGATTTTCTTAATATCTATGAAATTTTATATTTTTTTCGGAAATCAGCAGTTTAATATTGTTGCAAATCTTATATTAAATTCAGAAATAAACTTTAGAACAAAAATAAATTTTTTTTGTGTATATCTTGCGTCCATAAACGGCTCCGTGTTTATTTTACATAAATACTATAGTAAAAATATATCCTGGTATCTCAAAAAATACTTTTTCTTTTAGAAAATATATTCAATTTGTCATTATTTTTAGTATAGAGCTTACATTTTGCCTTAGTTCTGTGTTTAAATACATTTTATGCTACAATAAATATATTTATCGATAATTTAGCGTCCTAATGCAACTGTTTTATTTTCTTATAAAAAACCTATTTCTAGTGTTTTTATATAAACACTTTAAATATGAATATATAACTTGACTAAATAATTTTATTTGAAATAAAATTTTTGTGTGATCTTTGTATTTTTTTTGTTAGAATTATAATCTAAAGCAGGAAAATCACATCTGTAATGATTTAACTTGTAACAACCTATTTGTGTCATAAAATTGCGTACATATGATATGTCAAGTTTGTTTGATACAAAAATAATCTATTCCGGGATCAATATTTTTTTTATCTCATAATTATAAACTATTAAAAAGTTTCAAAATTCATCCCGTCAAAAAAAATTGATTTTTTCCAAATAAGTTGATAATATGACTGAAATAAGAAAATTTCATAAATACAAAACATTTCTTGATCTCACTGTTTTATCTTATCAAAAAAAAATTGTGTTGAATTTATCATTATCTATTCATGCCAAAATCTAGGCAAGAAATAATAAAATTCCCTTAATCATCGTAATCATTCTCGATATATATGTTCTTGACATATAAAACTATATTTATTTTTATAAACTTTTTTAAAATTATTTAAATTTGAAAAGAAAATAAATATACTACGTTGTAATTCAATTTTTTTAAAGACATGAATTTTTCAAACTTTAAACATGCTATTTACTTTGATTTGAATTCGCAATATTACCTAGTTGATATTTTTATATTATAGGGAAAAAAACGAATTGAGTTGATGACCATAGCGCGTTTACGTTATAATACCTGTTTTGTTCCCGATAAAGTGATTTTTTATTACTCATATATATATTTTGTTTTTTACAGAGCTTATATCATATTCGCTCTTATTTTTTCTTCAAAAAACCATAAATGAAATTATTAAAAAATAAACATCAAAAAATAATGTGTAATCATTTTAAATATGGTATAGAGTGCATTTTTACCTTTTTTTGGTTGGATTTGTCAATTCAAGCTATACTGCTGGCATAAAGAAAGAATCAATTTTTTGCGCAATCGATTGTTATTATTTAAATACAAAAACAAAAATTATATATCTTAAATTTTATAGGAGCAAACATCGTTTAAAATATGCATATATTTCATAAATAAGGGAAAAAATAATTTTACACTATATGATGAACGAATTTTTACTTAACAAGAATTTCAATTTAAATTCTTTGCATCTCTAAATTATATATAGCCTTTTTAAACGGTACGTCATATGATTCAGGGTCATTCTGCGGGTGTGTAATATATTCTATTCTCTTTTATACACATAAATGTTTAATTGTGAGCTGTATCTATAGCTATTTATCACTGATTCAAAAAGATATCATACTGGATATTTATTTTTGCTTCGATATGTATGAAAACCAGCTGCCATGTAAGAAATATTTAATATTTGTTATAAAATATTAATTAATGATTTTTTTAAGTAAAGTCACTTTGAATCTACATAATTACATAAAATTAAAGAATATAAATCGATTCTTCTATATAATGGGAAATGAATATCAAATAATAATAGGTAAAAAAATATATCTTATGCTTAATCGTTAAATTGACTAACTACTAGCTTATAAACCAACAGAATAAATAAAACAAAACTTTAAACTAGAATTTATTGATGTTTTAATTTTATTTTTATCTGTAAACAGAAAACCAGTATTGGATGTTTGAATTCGACACACCAGGCTAGATGTAACTATATATTTCCTGCCATGTTTCTAAAATTCACTAACGCAAAGTTTAGTTAGATATATAATGTTTCGTATTTATCTATACATCTTTGCTTTTTAATACAATTAAAATTATATAAACTCTATAGCACCTTTGAACTTCGAATGTGTAAAATAGAATCTGGGAATCGACGCAGAACAACATCATAATTCATTGATACAGTGACGTATGGTATATTTCCCAATTTTTGGAAAGTTTATTGGGCTGAAATATAGCACAAAGAGATAACTTTTATTTGATGGACTGAATTTAAATATAATGTATTTCTTGATCTAAAAGAAACTAAAAAAAGACAAATAACTTTATGCAATATTTGAGCTAGTAATTAAAATATAACAGATAGTAATTTTATGAGTAAAAAACATTGTTCGACCAATTAAGAATTTTATATCAAAAATAACTTTTAGCATCTACAAGGTGTTAATATCCATGTCTATATTTCTTTGAAATTATATACTTGTCTAAAATTTATCTATAAATATAAAGATCTTCATATATTTCAATAGAAACCTCTAATTAGCCTATATTATAGATTGTTATTTTGTTTTATTTATCATAGTGTATCAAGTAAATGAATAAATTAAAATAGAAGACTTTTTAATATAAATATTTATGATTTCAAATTTATTTATAGGAAATTTTGTTTTTTCTTAATTCCTAAGAGCTGTAAAATTGATATTTTGTATCCATTTAATTAATTGGGTTTTTTATTTTGAAATGATGCTAATTTTTTAAAAGTTATATACAGCACAAAATCTTTTTCTTAAGTCTTGAGAAGAGTATCTATAACGTTCGTTTTTTTAATAGTCTGGATTTCGCCTCTTTAATTTTCCAAAATAAGTATCAATTAAAATTTAATAATTAATCGTTAAATTCTGCTGTAATAACAAAAATTTACTGATGCTTTTTAATACGCCACAAATGTAAAATAGAATTTAATAAGACAAGTATTCAAATTATAAAATAAATGTGCTATGATTAGATCTAAAAATCGGTAAAGAATACAAAATTAAATGCAACAAAATATAAGTGTACGTTGTGTAATTTAAAACACATCCACACTTATTAGCAATTATATTTATGTCAATAATGTAAAAGAAAGAGATCGATAAAATATCTATTTAAAACATATGACAAATTATTACATTCCAAGCCGTTTAAACTTTTGCTGATTCATTATAATGTATTTGCGAAATCTTTTTTAAATAATATAAGCATAATTTATATTTCTTATTTATCACCAGCATTATATTTTACAAAATCAATTATGTGATTATGTTTTCTTTCCCACGAACGATTAAAGTTCTAAGAATTTCAATTTATATCTATCATCTTGTTTTTAAAAAAAGAAATCTAACTTATTTTGCTTAATAAAAATACACAAAAAATTATAATGGCCTTAAGCAACATTGAAGAGCAACTTGTGATTGTAAATAGAGTCAAATTTTAATATAAATATCACGCAAGTAAAGTATTTGTATAAATGAATATTTTCATAAGTTAATCCTTTGAATATTTTTATATATATTATATATTTAAAGCATGAAAGGGGTGGTGTGGTTTACAAGTCTGACCCCTAGGTCAGGGGTCGCGGGTTCCATTTCCACCCACCCCACTAATTTCGAAACGAATTTACTCTAAAGATAAATACCCAAGGGGGCGGCCAGTGAACCATAAAGCACTGACAAGCCATGAGAAAAAGAAGGTTGCTGTGTAACCCGTTAAACTGTGCTTTCAGTATTGAAAAAGATCCTACATTGTTCAGCAAGGATATAGGTAAGTGTAGAGTGTGGTTGTAGCTTGTAGTGACGAACAGTAGATAGAATCTCATTCCCTCCACATTATGACTGCCGCCTATGAGAAAGGGCCCAATCCACGGTGATAAGAAGTGCTGGAGGAGTCCCATGGAGAGACGCAGCAGTTAAGCAATAGTTCCTATGTATATATAGCGAACTTCTTAAAAAGCAATAGAAGTAAAATATTAATAAATAAAGTAAATTCGATTAGAATTTTAAATTTTTAAAGCTTGAAAAATAAAATAGATATAAGATTAACTTTTGAACTAACGAAAAAGATAGAAATCTTAATATTTATTAATGGTTATCTTTCTTTAATGGATTTTATGCCGTTAGACGTGGTCAGTGGGTTTGGAAAAAATCAACTCCTTGATGCCAGTTTTGACACCGTCCCCTGATTCATCTTCATCACTGCCTTTCTTCTCTCAAATGAGATGAGTTAAGTGCCTTGCGGTGTGTGAGAGTTGCATTGAGCCAATACTTAGTCCGGGATTTTTAACTCTTTAACATATTTTGTGACCACCCATCCCAAGCCATCACAAAAGGATGAAAATGAATGTTATTATATCTAAAAATTTTTGTTTTGTTATTTTGTATTTGATCAAGCTATGATTTATGAGAAGAAAAAAATTTCCGTCCTTATGTGAATAAAATAATAGAAAAACTAAATGCATTGTAATGAGAGTATAAATAAATTCTAGATATAAAATAATTTCAATTCGTATACTAAGATTTTTGGTATAATTTAAAACCAACACAATAGCATAAAATACATAGTTTAAACCTAAAAATTTTTATGGTAATAGTTGCGGGTTTAAAAGATTTTAATGGTTGTTTGCGCAAAATACTTAAAATTGAGATTATCTTCAATTTAAAGCATATATAGCAATCAATTAAATTTAAGTAAGAACAAATTATTAATTAGAATAACATTTAATTTCGATGGAAAATTAAAGACAAATAATAATATTTTCCGGATGATTAATATCTTTTTTTCATTGCTTCTTTTTTATGCTATATATTGACTAACATATGCTGATAAAAATAAATATTAATAGTTGATTTAATAAAATTATTTAATACCTAAAATAATAAATATAACATCCAATATTAAAATATCTGATTTTTTGAAGAAGAAATAAATTAACTATACTTTCTGGTGGTTCTATAAAAAAATTATAATTTATTTTAATTTTATGTTACATCATTTAAGAATAATAATAAAAAAATTTTTATTAAATTGATTATTTTTGAACAATTATTATAAAAAAATAAGTTTGAACAAGCTAGAAGAGAATATTTATTCTCATTAATTTTTTATATTATTTAAAATATCTAATAATATCAGTTAGAAAAATGAAGATCAGCTTTTTTATTGTTAGTTTGCTTAAATTTAAACCCTCAAGATCTTTTTTATTCCATCAAATTATCTTATAATATCTAAAAAAACAAATATTTATTTCGTCGATATTCTTTTTTTTGTGCATTTGCATTTTGAATGTGCCTTGATGATAATATACTTGGATACTATTTATATAACCTAAAAATAAATTGAACAAAGGCTCTATTTAAAAACATATGAAGTTTGCGAATATATGTCTTTAGATTTAACTGTTTAATATATGAATTATAACGTTATTTACGATCTTACTTCCGTCACAATATATTTTAAAGCTTCCCACTTGATATTCTATACATAAGCCTAAGCTTATATAAATTGAAACTTTTTTAAAATATGATGATTTTTTTTGTACCTAAGAGCTAAATTAGTTGTACGAAAGTTTTATAATAAAAAATCACTTTGACTCGATAATAACATGAAGACATCACTTTGATTTAATTTCATTTTAAATGTTCTTATGCTTTTAACATCAAATGAGACCAGTAGTATAAAATAAACTTCATAGATTAATATAAAAGCTAAGATCAATTATTTACTGAGTTTATTATATAATAACATAAAATAGTGGCCGAAGCGTACAGTAAAAATGATTATTTTGGGTTTTAGATGTGATCATATATGCAACTACCATATAAAATAGATCTTTCACGATCATCTTTTTAATGTAATTCTATGCCTAGGTTTTATGCTTTAGAATTAATTAATGTACCATTTACTCTAAATTAGCAAATAAATATAGTAATTTTCCCAATATTAAGATAAACCTGGTTTCAAGTTTTGATTTGTTCAATAAACTATACATGAATAAAACAGATATATAGGTTTTTATTCAATCTATTCAATTGATTAAAAGAAATCCAATGCATAAAATATAAATATAAAGATGGCATTGTAAATAATCAAAATCATATTTTTGCAAATATGGATATTTCGAAATCTACACGAATTTAAAAAGCTCAAACTAGTGGGTGAAAAAATATTAAAACCGATAGAAATTTAAAAACGTCAACATATTCCGAATAAAATATCATTGTTTGATTCCAGATATTTAATCTTGAATTTTGCTTTCTCTCATGAATTAGACGCTATATAATTAAATCTATCCTTTATATTTATAGCATAAATATTTTATTTCAAATTATCAACATGCAACATCGTAAAAATGATTAAATTAGAATATTAACATGATTTCAGGTGCTGAAAACTTATAAACAATAGTAGATGGATCTGATTAAACATCATAAATTAGTATCCTCTATATAACTTACTTGTTTATGAAAATTTGTGGTTTAAGTTATGGGTGGAAGCTTGTTAATAAGGTGATATGTTTTTTTTTATTACGGATATAACATCTAAACATGAAAATACACACCACATACGATTATAATATATAAGATATATTGTGATAAATTAAACAAGTGTTCAACGTAATCGTATAATAATAATTTTAGAAAGAATAAAAGATATAAGTTCATAAAAAAATATAGACTGGTTCCTAGAAACGATAGTCAGAAAAATGTGCTCGCAAATCAATATTTTGCGGAGCTAAATTGTTTTTATATCAATATTTTAAGGAGCTAAATTGTTTTTATATCAATATTTTAAGAAGCTAAATTGTGTTTATATCAATATTTTACATGATAGCTAAATTTGAGAACCTAAATTTCGTATAATCATTTTTAATGGATTTCTGAATTATACATTGTTTATTTCAGGCTCTGATATCACTAAGGGATTCTGTAAAATATTGACCTAAACTATTATTTAATTTTTTATTCTATATATTACGAACTATCGCCTGAGAAAGTAGCTATATACGTATCAAAATTATTATAAACTGGGATATTTTTTTGTGTGTGGTAATATTTAGATTTTTGAAAATGTTAAAAATGTGAAAAAAAATCTTAGAAAATATTGCATGATTTTTATCATGATCTAATAATATGCAATTGACGCTTTATTGTGGATCTAAAAGACATATCTTGTGACAAATATGTGTGAAAACAAAAATTGATAGAGATTCAGTTTATTGCTGTGTTTTTATATAACAATACACACAAATTAATTATGCAAGGCAAAATTTCTTCTCATCTTTGCATAAAAACATATTTAAGCTATACTTATAAAATTTACACATATTATTCTTATTTTTTTTCATCAATGCACAGATCCACAAATGCATTCCAAATAAATTGCACATTTAATTTTTTTTTGATGCTGTATTATTATATTTTTTAAAATTTGTTATAAATAACTGTATAAGCGATAAGCTTAACCATGGTCAAATAAATGAAAAAATATGAAAATATTTATCAAAACCGTTATTTACTTAGTTGCTTATATATAAGAAATCGAACACATTAATTCATTTGTATGGCCAATGTCTACAAACCTTTGTTATTCTTTTGAGCCGCTAAAACATCTAAAATATATTTAAGATAATAAGCGATCAGATTATTATCGTCTAATTATCTTAAAACACAAACGATCTCTTAAATCACCAAATATTATAGCATAGGATAGACAAAAATGCAGAAATTCAGATTAGAAGCGACTATTATATGCTTGTGTAAAATATTTTAAGAACAGGGACATATATAACTGCATAATAAACATATATACAACAATTACTGCACATTTAAAATAAATTTCCGGAAGAAAAAATTGATAAATGATAAAAAAAAAGACTTGTAATACTCTACGTTGAATAATATTTAAAAACCAAGAGACACGATGGATGTAAATATCAAAAATATATCTATGTTAAGGTAATATATAGTGATTTATAATTATAAAAAAAATAAAATTTCTTACCGAATAAGTGTATCTGTTCAGACTAAAACACGAGCATGATTGCATTAATTTAAATCTGTAAAATGGATATTAAAGTATGCCGAAACCCTTTCATTTACGGCAAATAAAATGGTTTTTTAGAGATAGTATATGTATTTATATGAGGATGAAAAACCACGCAAATTTAAAAATATCATAATAAAAATAATTAGATTCTATAAATAAAAGATTTAACCCTCGAAAAAAAAGTAGTAAAATACATGTGCTTTTAAACATATGGGAATTTTTCCAATGTTTTAAAACATTTGCTTTTGGCGAAATTATTATGATATGATCGTCTAACACTTTAATATTTCTGATGTAATTGGTGCGATGCTAATCTTCCAAAGATATAATGGCGTTTTTTAAAAGATAATTAAAATGTATTTCGAGAATAAACTGGACAATTTTTATAAATCTACGAAAAAATTAAGATTAATCATAATTTATTTCTTTTCTATTAAATTTTGTTTTAAAAATATTTAAACATTATGAGAAGCAAAAAATGCATGTAGTATGTCATATTATCGGGATTTATAGATAATAATCAGGTTTGAGTGACTTTAAACCAGGAATTTTATGCCTTAATACATCCCTTTATATTGTTTAATACCAAGTTGCCTACCTATAACTTAGTTTCATTTCACTGAAAATAATCTGCATGCTCTTTTTAAATTTACTGCTTAAATCCTGCATTGATTCTAAAATTTTTTATATACATCATGAATAATTGTTTTTGTGTTTTGTATTTATTATGAATAATATACGATTCATATTAATTTATAAATTTATAACTAAAAGTTTACAAAAAAATTAATTCTTTTCTTTGGAAACAGAACCTATAAAATTGATCATTATTATTGCTTTTATGTAAAAAGAATGACACATTTTTTGTGATAACCAAAATTTGGTTGTTTTGCATACATGATTTTGCTATTTAATAGAAAAACAATATAAACTATGGTAAGTTATATTTAATAATTCTCGATTTATCTGTTTTTTTTTCCGTAAACGCCAAATTAAATCATAATTTACATTAATTATGCATATTAAAAACTTCTACAGAGAATAAGCATCTAAATAAACACAATGCAGCATATAGTTGCTAAACTTTTTTTTATTCAACCTTAAGCGCGCAATAATGCGTCAAATCGATTAAAATTTTCGATTTTTTTTTAAGTTTTTTATTTTACAATCATAAAACCTACAAGAATATCTAATCTTGCCATATGTTTTATACAGTTTAAAGTAAGCTTGGCAAAAAAAAACATAGAATTGTAGCAGATTTTTATACTGTTTTTATCAATATTTCAATTTTTTATGTTCTGGTGATATTAGACATATACCAATGTATAATTTTATCTTAGAATAAACTGGGTATGCGCAAACTGGGGTATTTAGGTAAAAAATGCCTTTAGAGGTAACTTTTGTGGCCTCATGAGCTTATTCAGTTTATTTTGATTCACATAAATTTATTATATAAAAAATTAAAAAAAAATATAACTCCCCCTATACTATGAATTTACTAAAAAGATAAATATAAATTGATTGGATACTTGCTATTTTATCGTAGCAGTACAAGATAAGATGGAACATTTGATTTTGGTAGTATTCACTCTACGTTAAAGAAGCAAAATACAAAAAAATTTTATGCTTCCTATAGAGAACATAAAGACTTTGGGTTAGTAGGAGAAGTATTTAAACAGAAGCTGTTTAAATTTATTAGACAAACGTAAGCAAACCATGCTATATATTTACTTTGTTAGCTATGGTAAAAATTCTACAATCGCGAATATTTGAGTAGCTAGTCTAGAAAAAGACAGGGTAAACTAGTTAGCAATATCAAGCTAATCAGGATGAACAACAAAAATAGTAAAATACATTAATTCTGATTTAGTTCGAAAGCTAGCTATGCCACATTATTATGAGGTACCATTACCAAAAGACAGATAAAATTTCAATATATCTTAAAAAATCATTTGTTTATATTTTGTATAATCTTGATATCAATTTTTCACTATTGTCGATGGACGGGCTGAAAAGGTATATTCTGTCAGATTCTTCATTTTGTACGCATAATTACTAAAGAATCACCCCTTGTGAAATTTTTTTGTCCACTAGATTTTTTTTTGGAGAACACGGACGTTTAATTTTTTTAAAGACAATGAGATGATGTAAATAATCATATATTAGTATATTATATTTAAAGGTAAACGTACTGATGTAGCACCTGCACTGAAAGGCAAAAATAAGGGATATATTGCATTGGAAAAATAAAAAAAATCTTGATATATAATCTGTTTCAATTCCATTGCATTTTACATGAAAATGTTATTTGTGATATAGAAGCAGATATAATATTAACTAAAAAAGACGGTGTTAAAATCGTAAATTATATCAGGAAACGTGCAGCAAAAAACGTAAATTTTTTTAAATTTTCTACATTTAGAAGAAAAGAAACAAGGGGTTTTATCTTCTCTATCATTTTAAAAATTTGTTTGCAATCGTAAGGATGTATGTTATCAGTAAGTTTTTGAGCTTAAAGAAAACATTATATCGTTTTTAAGTACTATGGATCAGCCTTGTCGATTATAAGATGAATAATTCCGTCACGACCTTGCTTTTTTTGTGATTTAAATATAAACAAAATGAACACAATTTGTCGCTATTAGGAAATAATAATAAAAAATTTTATATGTGGAAAAATATAAAGTTTTTCGAAAAAATTATGATTTTTAGGGGATATCATTTCAGTGTGAATTATCTAAGAAATAAATTCCAAACTATTTCAGAATATACGAAAATAGCGGATATAGGAAGAAATTCTATAGATTATGTTTCTGAAACTAAATGTGATAAAATATTTAAGATTCTTATAGAACATGTGATAAGCATGCATCTTGCGTGATCCCCATCTTTAGGTTATAATGCTGGTACCTCGTGAGACTTCATTTGAGCTATCTACATTAACAGAAGATGATGTAACTAAATTACGCGACAGCAATAAGACAGATCCATTATATATGTAAAAAAATATAATGGTGTATCTCTATTTCAAAAACCCTTTTTCGTTTATTCTATTGTTTTTAAAGTACGTAATGTGGGTCTTACCATTTTCACTATACTTAAATTAAAGGTCGACTAAGAAAACAATTGAGAATAATTTACACGAAGATTAATTAAGATAAAAAATGTGTGAATTTTAGATAGATATATAAAAAGCAAACCAACTAACACACTAAATAAAACGTTCTTAGAAAATTTTTTCCATTTTTTATATGTTCAGGTAATTTATTTTTTTTGTTTATAAATTATCTTATAATGTGGCTTCGCGACTTCTTCAAAACAAGAAACGTGCTTAGGGCCAAAAAGTTTACACTCCCCTGATATAGTGATTATTAACGTTCATTTAATATTTTCTATTGCTATATGCATTTTTATATCACTTAGAAACCTATAATAAATTCTTTTTTTTTAGATACAAAATCATATCTAATGATATATTCCTTATTATTATAAAATGCTATATTTCTTAAATTCATTCTTGAATCATTCAATCGCATTTTTTAGCAAAGAAATATCCAAATAAATTCAGAAAATCAAACATATATCTAATGAAATTTTTCATATATGAATTTATTCAATATAAACCTCTGGTTAAGAGTAAATATTTTTTTGCTTGCTTGCATGCATAGATCATAATGCATCATCAGTTTTTGCTTTTTTAAAATGCTATGTTTGTAAATTCTAAATATAATTTTAAATTTTTTTTACATACAATTCTTTTTTTATGACGTATTATTCACCTACATAAATCGAATTATTTAAATGTAATGTATAAAAGGCCATTTCTATCTTATTTAAAATATTTTTTTACGTTCCCATCCCCCATATGTCTTCATCATATGATGTAAAAAATGTGGTTATATATAATCCTATTGCTTGAAAATGTTATATTTCCACAAGCATATTTTAATGATTTCAAGAGAACCTAAGTGATTTATTATCGCTCCATTAACGTTATTACGAAAACCATAATTCTTGTGATATTGAAAATTTGAAAATAAAATTTTTTAACAAATAGTCTCAATGTTTATTCTTTGTAATTTATGGCGTTTTAATCACTATAATTTTGATTTGAAAATTATTGTAAGCTTTTTCTTTTGGTATCCTTAGAAATATGAAGTTAGTATTATAATATTTGCGTATATTTCCTTAAAAAAAATTCTACTTAGGCGCCTAAACTTGTATTATATGAGCAATACTTTTAATTGTCTTTTTATTTTGATAAAATATTTACCAGAGACTATATGTATAATGCACTAGACCAACAAAATATTTTAGTTTGTGATTTTATACCATTTTTACTGTATCTGATAGCCGGCAATTCATATTTGATATGGCTCATATAAATTAAATTTGAAATGAGGCAATGCCATTCGCCAACAAAAAAACAAAAATTGCTCTTTTTATACATTTTTCACGAATTCACTGACTTTTATGTTATGCATTCCGTTTCAACTCACGTAATCATGGCTATATAGCTGCAAATTTTACATATAGTAAATAAGAAAAGAATAAAAATACCCATAATGTCTTTGATAAATTGCTGGAGAATAGATATCACTTCAATGGTTTTTTAATAGTTAGCGCTCATGAATTAGGCTAATTTATAATCATTTTAAAACAGGATAAGTTATGCTAGAATATAACCGGTAAAATTCGACATCATTTTTATGTCATTGCATATGGCTAAATGGTAATCATCGGCGAGTGATAATTCTTTTCTATAAAAATTATCCATATATATCGTTTGAAAGATGTCTTAAAGCTTATAAATTGTTTAGCATTTTGAAAGACTTTGTTTTATGATGCAGCTATTGCAAACATATAAATTTCGTAGCAATTTCGCTTTTATTTATCTTTTTGCCAAGTTTTTTTTGTTTTATTAGAAAATTCAAACAAAAAAAAACTGACTTTGTATTTCCTTCTGCCAAAGTCTAGTTGAGTTTCATCCTTGATGTTGTAAAATATTCAGATGTTGAAATGAAACATTAAATTGATAAAAATAACTATCGGTTTAATCTATATGTTACGTTGGTTTCAAGTATTCACCTCTCTACATTTTTAGCTGGTATGCTCTTTTATTATCTTTGATTATATAGTCAGCGTTATCATTTTTCTCTAAATTCTTTCTCCGTATATTTTCCAAAAACCTGACCATACGATGTTATTTAATTTTGGTATATATTTTCTTCATGCTTTTCTCTCTTTAAATTGCAATAATTTTAGTTTTTAATTTGTACTGCTTTTGCTACACGACAGAAATAACCTTTCTAAAGAACTTTTGATACTCAAAAAATAATAGACAAGCATAACAAAATGTAATTGAATACATAAATTATATATAATTTATTATAAATTTGTGATATTCTAGCTCATAGGATAATATTGCTTGGTAAGATAACGACATATTTCTATGGTTAAATATTATTTCTTTATCGTTTTTTATGGATTCCCCAGGATCACTAAATACATTCGGATTTTTTTATATATATACTCGAGCTTATTTTACTTTTATTGCTCATTAAAATATATGACCGTTCTCTATGTACCAGTCATTGTCTTCAAAAATTTTATGATAATGATTTAAATGGATAATTCTTGTTTTGCAAATCTAAATAACATTCTTGCGCCAAAGAAATCTTACCGGTACTTTACAAGATACTTTTGAATATTTTTAGAATTTAGTTGTACATCACATGAATCTATTGATCAATCCTATCAGTTCTATCTTCTGTAACATCGAGTGTGATACATGACTCGTTTGATACTATATGAAACGTGGTATTGCGTTTAGATTTCACACATATGATGATAGTTATATGAAATTTAACTTTTTTTTATCTATACACTCTCCTCTTGTGCCATATTTATTCCTCTTTATTTGAAGTACGCTTGTAAAATATATATGGTCAGTTTTAATTTAATTTAAAATAGCATGGAATCTAATTCTGGTAGTTTTGTAGCAAATCAAACATAAATATCGTATTTAAAAATTATATAGGTCAAAAGCATATAAAATAAACGAAACAAAATTATAAACGTACACATCGAAAAGATATATATTAAGACAAAAAAAAACTTAAAAATATATGATAACCTATCATTCTTTTAATTATATTATAAGTTATCGTATATTAAAACCATAAAGGTTCTTTTAAACAAACTTTTGATATACGAAAATATTGATAATAATTGGTGCGTAACATTTAAACTTTTTTATATCTTAAAACAACTAACATTTATAGAGCACACTAATTTAATACATTAAAATACACATTTTAAATAATCAAAAAAATATTTATTATAGTAATAATATGAAGCTTCGTATTAATTTAAAATACATTATAGTACAGAAGAATATAAGTAAAAGATATTATTTTAAGATAAAAAGGCTATAAAATATATATTTTTACGCCTATAATATGATAAAAAAGCACAATAACCCTTTTATTTGGTTATTCATATAATGAAATGGTCATGATAATTCATTCGAGAGACTTCTTTATCTTATTGATCCATGTGTCATGTAAATTACAATTAAATTATATCTAAATGCTATATATTAATATTAAATCTATCATATCTATATAAATCCATACTTTTTAAGGCACTTTAATAAATATCCACTGCTAGAAGAAGAGAATCGGTCAAGAAAGATTAGAGGGGAAGGGCCAGAGAAGCATTTTAGAGTTGTGCAATATTCTTGTAGGCTTTCTATGTCTCAGCAGGTGGAATTTATATATAGAAGTTACATACCCCATTTATGCAAACTATAAATCTACAGAAATTTTGTCATAACGTAAAAATTTCAATCATATAAAAACAAAAGTTTGTTATAGAAAGTAACAATATATCTAATGTTTTAGGTTTTTGCTTTTCGTTATAACTTGTATTCTAAAATTATTTTTACATTGTAAATGAATTAATCTATAAGAAAACAAGCAAAAATCCTCCTTATTTTTAGCTCCTATGCTATATTCAATCATTCATGCACCAATACGAACAATAAAAAACAAAAAAAAAGTCATCAAGTTCGTAGAGAATTTTCAAAATTTTATTTAAAATGTTATATATATTGATATACTATATTTATGAAGCTTGCCACAGAATATTTTTTTTTACTTTATAATTTTTAATGCAATTTTTTCGATGCGTAATTTGATTCAATTTTTTATGTGTGTTAAAGAATTATTTTCTCTGTTTTATAATAATGACATAAAAGTTATTTTATATAAATTCTTCAGCTAGACCTTTTTATTCTATATGTATAATTATCTTTTGAGCTAATGCACATAATACGAACTTTAAAAAATCTATTCTTATATTGATATTAATTTTGATTAAAGACTTATAATATGAATACTTTTAATTTGTTTGTTAATTCACTTACATATTCGGCAAATATATTGAGATTTAATAATTTGTACCACTAGAGTATATAATTAAACGTAAAAAATACATTATATTCATTTTTTATAGTTTAGAAAAAATAATTATACGAAATTATATAGTTATCTAAAAATCTTAAATTTTTGGTTTTTTTATTTATCTCTTAGCACTAAGATAACAATATTAATAATTAGTTCATTGATAATGATTTCAAAATTTAAAAAATAGCTTCATTGATAATTATTTTAAATATAAAAAATCAGTTAGACAGAAATCGAACGCGATTTAAATATTGACTTTTATGTTTAAAAGACCAAATCAAACGTTTTTTACTTAAAAATATAAATTTTTATTCGTTGTAAAAGCCTTTTTTGTTGAATAGGGCAAACGAAATATATCGCTGTGTTTATAGTCTCTAAGAGATTCTATTATCTACATTTAGAAATATATTCGTATAAAATATATCGAACTTCATTAATACATATGATGACTTTCAATTTGAAATTTTCTTTTACCAAGAAGTCTTTATGTTCAATTGTTACATAATAAAGCAATATTATTATAGAAAAATGCTAATTAGTTAATTTTTGATTTTAATTCCATCTAGATATTTATTTCCCAATTTTCGGATAAATTTATTTTATTATTTTATTTCGAAGTTTTTCTGTGATTCATACATTTTTATTTGAGCGAGAATTTATATTTTGCCACAGGCCATCTTCAATAATTTCGTAGCATCATATCGCTTATATTAATGTATTTGGCGACTGTTAATGCTTTTATATTTGATCAAACCGGTGAATTACTTTTAAAAAAAATATAAATTTAATAAAATTTATGCATAAATGACATCTTCTATTATTTTTTTATATTTTATTTTATCTAATATCACGATTTATTTTTTGATAAAAAAATACGTGAATAATACTAACTCTAGATTGATATAGAATGGCAATATTATTCAATCATCTATCATTACTATTTTTGTGTCTTTAAGGTTAATATTTATTCATATGTTTATTTCAGACTTTAAATTAAGCCATTGATAATACTAGGTTGAATATTTTAAACCAACCGACAATCTAATAAGATTTCAAATTTTTCTTGTAACTCTATATCTTATATCTATAGTTTTCGTTTATATATGTTTTCATAACTTTTAAAAACCACAAATAAGAAATTATATGGATCATAATGTTCTGTTAAATTTTTTTTGTAATACTTTCTTTTTTGATGTGCAAAAGTTCACGATCAAGCATGTTTTTTGGTTCAACATTTCTATCTAATAAAATATCTATCAATTAAGAATCAAACAACAATATTAAATTATGCAATGATATTCTGTAATAAAATATCTTATATATTTAATTCTTAAAAATCAAGGAATCTTTTACAATTGAATCCTGATGCTTTCAGATGAAATTTATGTCAGAACATCAAATATAGATATTAGTAACTCTATCAATCTAAGTAAATCAACGTAAATTATTACATGATTACCTTATAACATTTGCAAAAAAAGCTTTTGAATTTTTATGCAGGAATATCATTTCAAGAGAACATATAACGTGATGTCAGCATCAAATCTTTCTTTATCGAATGAATTAGAATCAAGCAATATATTTTTCTCTTATAAAGATAGAAAAACCATCGCATGTCAGATTACAGCTAGAATGTATCAAATAGAATTCTTTTTCACACACAGATACAATATTTTGTGTATTTGATCTTGAAAAAAGGATCACGGTTTTAAATATCTTTTTTTGTATACTATTTGATAAATAATAAAAGATATTTTTATTTCTTGAATCACACTTAAATAATTACTTTTCTTATGAGACTTTGTTAAGAGATTTCAAGCAAAAATATTGTTTTTTAATTTTTTTGAAAATATAATTTATTATACTAAAATTTTTGCTAAATATGCAAAACAAAAAATTAGCAAATAATATACTAAATCTCGATAATTCTGAACTATTCATTAATTTAAATGCATATAAATCAGTTTTTTAGTTTTAGCTATGCAATTTTATATTTTTGGTGTTATTGATTTACAGGGATACCTATAAAATCCATTTTAGTAATGTATTCATCAAAATTATGTAAATTTGCCTATTTTTCTCGTGAACTTGGTATGTTCTGCTTTTTCAATATTCTATACATCATAGATCATTCATAACATATTCATTGGTTGACCTGGATTGATCTTAGGTACAATTTTCACGGCATTTTAAGGGAAATAAAAATAGTAAGTGCATTTTTATACGGTTAGTTTATTTTTTTAAAAAAATATCGATTTGGATAGATGACATGCATGTTTTCTATAATTATATAATATGAAATGACAAAATGCGCCAGAAACTTGGTTTTTACTTATATATTGCATAAACACGGGATTCTATATTTTTTTCTATACTGCGCATAACTTATGTAAAATGAAGCTTCAATTCTAATTTTAATCATGTCAGATACACCTATCTTATAACAAAAACCTTTTTTCTTCTCTAAAAACGTTTCTTGGTTTTTTTAAATTGATATATTGGCTAAATATGAAATCAAATAGAACAAGAAACCGATAAAATCTAGTTTTTATATGTAAAGGAATCTAAATAAATATAAAACATGTCTTTTTTATTAAACTACACAAATATACTTTGTAAAGTGTGCATTTTTGAACTTTAATATTGTTATTTACATGTAAAATATCTATTGCACATATAAAATGGATGAAATTTTGACTCAATAAAGTATGTGATTTTTCTTAACCAAAAACAAAAAACAGAACTTCGAGTAATTAAATAGCATCAAAGAGTCTATTATATGTTATATTGCGTTGCAAGTTTGAACAATAACAACTATGCATCTAAAACATATAAAATATAGCAGTGTAAAAAAAAATATATATTTAAGAGATATGTCACAATCTTTACGTATATAATTTATAAACTAGATATTTTACAAATTATTTAGTTTTATTCAAAAAATAATAATGAATTATATGAAGACGCGCAAAGACGTTGATTTTATTTTAAATGTGTATAAATATAGGCGATTTTTTTTGAGAAGTCGTAATAATATATTTTTTAACCTATGGCGTTATTTCTTGAACTAAACAGCTTAACCAACTTATAAAATCGTATTTTGGGGTTTTTAGAAATTAAAATGCAAATATATGTTGTTTTAGATGTTTAATTATTAGTAAAATAATCATAGCATCTCGTAAATCCTTGCAATATTAGACATTGTAGAATGTACGTGTTGAATATACACTAAATAAACATTATGAATTTTTTATAAATGCTTTTAATATTAAAAAATAATAGGATTATATAAATTCAATATGCAACAAATAAAATATTCTAACAGCAATAATAAGGTGACTGAAGCCAAAAGAATTTATATTAATTATGTGTATATATATATAATTATATTTTAAAATATATTTTACCCATATTTGTAGATCTGTGATTCATTATAGGGTTTTATAAGCGCATTTAAGGAGTAAAATCACAGATAAATACAAACAAAGAGTCGAAAAAATTATTAATCGAATTTTTAAAGAAAAATTGATGATTTATTATATAATAAAAACCATATTCAACTATACCCACGGATCATTTAGAATAACTAATATACCCATTTCCTAGATTTATACAAGAATATATGTAAATTTAATAATATCATATTGAATTTCTATAATTTTAGGATACAAGGTTACGATTTCTATACATTAACTGTGTAAATTTTCATATATAAAATTTTTACTATAAAGAGGTTGCAGCATAAACAATATATAAATTCAAAATTGATAGTATATTTAATATAAAAAGACTATAAAAAGATATATATTTAAGCTATATATAATAATACATGTAAAATACAGTTCAAAAATTTTTTATATAAAAATATAGATTACTTTATCTTACTAAATATTTATTTTCATGTAATAATTATTTTTTTATGGATCCATGCAATTGATGTCTACTATTTTAGAGAAAATAAGATAGTAAAATGGTAAAGTTTGATGCAATAAAAATCAAATAAAAATATTTTCAAGCGATTATAAATTTTATGTGTGTTTACATACTTTCTATATAATTATTATGTTTAGTTGGATATCTTGTGAACCTTTCAATCATATTTACTATTTATATTCAGGATAAGTGGCTTTGTTAATTTATAATAACAAAATTTTAAGAAATTAATAAATTAGTAATTTTATATGATATAAATTTGCAGGGTCAATACTTTTTTCTGTCAAGAAATTCTTAGAATCATAATACTACATTTAATCACAAACATTGATATATTTCTTATAAAAATATCGATATAAAATATAAAAAAAAATATATTTTGCACCTGATCTTTAACATAAGTATATTCGAAATTCAAAACCGTGCAAAGCGTAAGCTAGCTTATTTTTTAGGCAGAATTTGCATAAAAAATTTAAATGAACATAAAAAATTATCTCAATTTAAAAAACTAAAAGGAAAAAATATTTTATATAAATCATAAAAAAATCTTTTTTGGATAAATAGTGTTGTGAGATTGATATACTTATCAATATTCCGTTTTGAAATACTTTTTGATTTAATTATTTTTTAAATTATTTTAGGTTAAAATTAAACCATGGATAACAAAACGATATCAAGCAAAGAAATATTGAGCTTCTGGAATTTAAATTTAACACAAAAAAAGAATGTTTATAATGATTACTTTAACAAAATATACAGTTTTAGGTAATGACATGATTATATGACAAAAAAAACATCTTTAAATATTTATATATCATCTATATAATTATATAAAGGTTTTATCAAGCTGTTATTGCAGAGAAACGCTTATTATTGCTTTTTTTTAATACACTTATCTTCTTTTTATGTGCATATTTATTTCATTTATGAACATAAAGTCTGTAATTTGCATTTTAAATAGCTTACTGGCATAAAAATCAACTAATAAACAAAAATTTACTATCCAGGAAAAATTTAATTCCCCCATAAAGCCTCTGTAATCGTAGAATTTCACTTATTTTAGTATATTTATTTCGTAAGTCCTTTCAAAGCAAAATAGTATACTTTGGTATAATTAGACTCAAATCATTAAGATAGAATTTCGTCTTCATCGGGCGTTAAAAACTTATTTGAGCTGAAGAAAATACACTTGATACAAAAAGTAAAACATATTTAACTGCAATGGACATAATATAAACCCATTTAGTAAGTTCTAAAATCCTTTTGCATATATTAATGCAATAGGACATTTATTATTTGTATATTATATCCCGAAAATATATTTCTTATACATTTTGTAATACAGCTATGCCGAAAATAATCGAAATCTTTCTATCTAGTGACCTAAAAAAAATAATTTTTAAGATAGAATAAAAAGCGGATTTATAATACATAAAGTATTTTTTAAGCTTTTTATTTTAAATACGAGTAATTTATCGTATTCTAGATTTTCCAGTTTTTGCAATATAAACATAGGATAGTATATTATATTGAGTAATTCAACACAACAAAACTATTTTTAAAATCGTAAAATTTTCATATGATTCGAAAAAAATATTTAAAATATGTGCATAATTTTCCTTATGAAAATAATAAGAATTTCTATCTTCTCTATTTAGTAAAATAAATACAAATTTTTTATTTAATAAAATTATATTTAAATATAAATTTGCATTGAAACGATAAAAAAAATTTATTTTACATCTATTAATATATAATAAATCAACCAAATAAACGTTACTTTAGGAATGGTGATTTTTGGATGTAAATACTTTATTCTTGTTTTCAAACCTTGAAATTTAACAATGTAGATGAAATTTGAAATTTTATTAGGATAAAAATCTTACATTTATTTCATCATATCCTAAAATTACTTCCACTATACTAAAAACAATTTTTGTATAAAATTCATACAGAAATGCATTATATGGTATCCGAAAATATATAAAAATCATGTAATTTTAAATTCAAAGATGGGCTATATATTATTTTACAAAATAGAGCACTATTATAATAAAATAAATCTTCGTATGGTGTAATAAGATATAAAGATCGAAATTTCCAGCATAATATGCAAAACTTTCACAATTTATTTTTTTAATGCCATCATTTAGTCGCATATCAATATATGCTGTACCCAAAGATTTGTTTTATTATAAATGAATATCATTTCATGTTATTAATATGTTTCGAACGATTTATTTTTCCATAGATCATAATCATGAGCATATATTAATAGAATTTTGTAGTTATATCTTGCGATACTAAATTCGGACTATAAACACTGTTATTGGCAGTTAAATCTTGATGCGATCCTGTTTAAGGCAAAACTTTATATTAGGCAACGGGATTTTCTTTATGTTTTTGTTACAAAGGATTATTATTGTGAATAAGTCCTTCTGTGCAGCGATTCTGCTCACTTATTATCAAACATTATTATTGTTTTAAGCTTTGAATTTACTGTAAAAGAGCAGAAAATTGACAAGAAAAATACAAATATAGATTTAAATACCCACATTTTGCAGTGATTATCACAATTTTTTATATTTAATGGAATGTTGTAAAATCAATTGTTTTTAGATATCAAAGGGTTTTAAAATGCGAAGTTACTTGATTTTATATTTATGAATAATTCAAAACTCGAACTGTATATAAGACCAATAATAAATAGAAAAAATGTATTTTTACAAAAATTATCTAAACTATTGTGTAAATACTTAATATTCAAGGTGATATACATATAATAGACGCGTAAAACAAAGATTCGCTTTTAATTTGGATTGTAAAAAAGAATTATAGCTAGACATAAAATGTATCCTTGAAAACGTAAGATAGCAATCCAATAAATTTTTAATTGTCAGAAAAAAATCTTTCGTGGCTGCAATAATTTTAGGTTTGCTGAATTAATTTTGAAAATACAAATTAAATTATTATAAATGAAAATTCATAAAAAGATTAAACCTTAACTAAAACAATCTAGGAAAATTATAAATATCAATTTTACATTTAAAACATGCTTTATCTCCGTGTATAATAAATGCATGATAGTGAAAAACCAAATATTAATTTTGTCATGTTTTATAGATATCTATTTATCTAGTTCAAATTTTATTGTTATCATTATTATTTTAGTAAAAAAATCTTATTTAACCTAATATCAATCAATCAAATGTTGTTGCGTGTAAACTTCAATCTTAACGTAAAAACTATAACTATGGAGCTTCATAAAACATCCTTTTTTCCCTATCTGTATTAAAATTTTTAAAACAATCTAGATGCAAACACTCACAATTTTTTTTGTATTCTAACAATGAAAAAGATACAATGAACAAATTTTCATTATAAAACAAATATGCTATATGTTTCTAAATTGTATACTATCACTAAACCTTATTATATTAAATTTTTTATTAATAAACATAAGAAAAATTTATCAGATAATTATATTCACTGTATTTTGGTTTCTATCATGGTCAAATATACTTTGATGATATTATGCAATTATTTCTTTGGCGGGTTTATCAGGCTTTAATATTTAATTTAAGAAATGTTTGAAGCGAATTTGTATTTTTGTTTATTTAAAACATTATTTAATTAAATAAATTAAATCGATAAAACGTATTTATTAAAATTTTTTATAATATAAAAAATCAAAACACTGAATAAGATTTTGATCATTTTAATTTATAAAATTAAATTTTATATTGCAAAAGATTGCTTGAAGACTCATTTGATCATATTAATTATTAAAAAGTTTACAAATAGATGAAATATTTTAAAGACATAATGTGGCTATTTAGATGAAAATATCTGGTCAAAATTAAACATATCGGCTATCTTGTATATAATATATAAAATATCTATAGCAATAGAGCATAAGAAAGAGAAAATTCAAGATTTAATTAACATAACATGTGCTGGAATTTGCAAATACTATATTTAACCCTAAATTATTGAATAGGATTGTGTTTACTTCGACACTACACATACCATAAAAATTTATAATATAAGATATGAAACCAATCACCAGCTATTGATATTTATTATATGTTACTATACACAATCAATGGGGCCAAGAAGGAATGTAAATAGTAGACTATAACTATAATAATGGGTATTTAAAAGTATGTTAAATCAAGAAAATATTCAATTGAAATAAATCGATAAATTTATACACTTTATCATGCTTACGTGTATGTTTTGAAGATATGAAAAATATATCAACATTTATCAACTAAATAAAGCTTTTTATTGAAAACTATTGATTTAAGATATCCATATAAACACACAAAACAATATGATCGGCAATTACAATTAATTGTTTAGTCGCAAACATTTATTTTCTAGTAATTCACACTACGCCTATGAATTAGAAAAATATGAAAATAATTTGAGTATTATAGTAAAAGATATTGTTTACGTAGTAGGGGTAGACAATAAGTTTTGCTCCGTCCAAATTTAAGTGTGCAGGTTGCGCATAATAAATAAAATCTATGATTTAAAATTGTTATATATGAATTTAATGCTTTGAACTGTATGAAAGTTTGATTATAGCATGAATTAATAAGATAAAAACAATTAAACGAACATAGACAATCAAGAACATTATATGGTGATATGTTGAATGTTTGTTTTATAATCAATATAAATTAAAAGCATCAATGTAAAAATCCAAGCTATAGCTAATGCCGAACTAAAACAATAGGATTAAGAAAAAAATGAAAATAAATATTTTGATTGAACATATAGATTGATTAAGACAAAATATGATGTGTCTGATAGAAGTTATGATCCTTACTGTATGAATTAAATCTTAAAATTGCATTGGACGCTTTTATATAACTAAAGGGCAAATAAAGCAATAAATACAATCCACCAAATGTATATAAATTTTATCATTTTGCCTAATAGAACATTATTACTGCTTAAAAATGAAATTCTGAAATTTTATAAAATTTCTAATATAAATTTATATTTAATAGCTAAATTTAATAAAATTAAATTTAAATTTGCATTGCAAAAAAAAAGGTAAATTAGATCAGCTTAGAGCTCTAGATTAATTTGCAAGCCCATAAAAAGAAATTTTCATGATATTTCACAGTCAACAGATGAATTGTATATTTTGCATTTAGCATTAAATACATGTGCATAATTGTTTTATTGTTAGTTATATAATCCAGATTTTTTATATAGTTATAATCTTACTCATCAACTGAAACAAATATAAAGTGCAAAATTATCACAAAGTATATGAATGATCCATTTATTTAATAACACTTGTTTTTGTACAATATGTGATTTTATGCTTGCATATTTCATATTATTGCTTTTTTTATAAACAATTATCCGTTACTTATGAGGTATCTGACGACAATCAATCTATAAATATCATATCTTAAGAACCGAGTTTTTCCTAGGCTATGCTTAAGTCAAATGGATAATTCATCAATAAAAAAAACAAAATTTACAATTTTTTTCTGGTTTTATATCAATTCAATCATTATAGTGATAATTAAAAATTCCTGTACCAAATATTTATAATTAAATTGAACTATATACAAGAAAATTTTATGAATCGAGAAATATATAAAACCTGCAAAAATTTAATTTTTTTAGCATCAAAAAACATTCGTTTTAATGACATATTATCATATAGCTTGATTCTTATTTCTATCCTATATATGCACTTATTTTCGACAATAAAAATAAATGATTTATTAAAACAACTTATTTATAGTTTTTTATATTTATTTAATGCAAAATAAACTGTGGCTCGGTTTCAATTAGGATATTCTATTTATTAAGATAAGCAATTCTATTGTTTATAAATACATTAATATGATTTTATTGTAGTAAAATACGAATTCATTTTAAGCTGTATTTTTGCTTTTGATAAAATCCCATTTCTTAATAATCATCAGAAAATCATAAGTTTTCATTTTTTTAAATCAACCAGTAGTACCTACATTTTTAGATTATAAATATTATTCAAATTTGTTAAGTCTTCAATGACGTAATTCGAGGTTTTAAATTTGTATATTTTCAGTTAATATGCAAGAAATACCCGTAAGTTGTTTATTATATTTGTATTTTTTACGCATTGCTCAATCTAAAAAGAAGCAATAGATACTTCCGATTCATATTGATTTTCATGATTGTTTTTAGTAAATATAACGCTGTAATATCGATTATAAATTATTTCTCTTGTAACAGATCTTTTTTACGTATAATTATATATAGTCAAAATTCTATAGTCAAAGAATTTGATATGAAATATAAATTCAAGTTCAATAACACTTTATATTAGACAATGTTATAATTTACATTTTAAAAACATTATAAAAAATTGAAAAGATTTATATGCTATGGTTTATCTTCACTAATTCTATTTTAAAAGCAATGTAGCATCGAGAAATCATTAAATCATAGGGGCAAAAAATAAATGAAATTATAAAGCAGTTTTAATTTTCAAGCTTTCTGATACTCTTAGAACTGATCGAAGTGTATTTAAAAAAAAAGATTATCAGGGTGGATAAAAAAATATCTTCATAAAATTTTCATAAAAAAAGTCTACACTATCTTAAAAACGCAAAAAGCATTTATTCATTTAATTATATGGTTTTCTACAGCCAAAAATAATAACATTCCCGCAAAACTTTTTCTTCCACATCCTGAAAATTCCTTTTTTCACTGAAAATTTAGATGAAATGGGCTTTATTCGCTTAGACTTCATAGTTTTACACGGTTTATAATTTCAAGTTAATATAGTATATTAACTCAAATTTATTTAAGGCCTTTTACTTGCAACGCTACAAAATTTCAAATAAAATCACACATTTTTTTGTAGACTCCGATATTATTTTATTAGTATAAGTGGCAGCTTTCATATATAAGACTTATTTTCTGTTTTTCCGAGTGTTTCTGTGTGAATTAAATTTAATTTCGTTTTCTGATATTGCGAAATGATATATTAAATATGTATTTTCGGCCTAAACATTGAATAAAAATGATATTCTGTTAATATTTTGCGTAATAAATATCTTAGAAACACATATGGAGATAAGCATAAAATCAGCCCATATATGTATTAAATTTATTGAATGTGTATTTATTCAGGTTTTTATAGAATAAAATTCTTATATAAATGTATCGCTTCTCTTGCACTTCTTTTGTGTCACAAGTATGTTTTAAATAGAAGCGTATTTATGCATTTTGATTGGAACATCGCTAATATAATTTCACGTGCAAAAATAAAACAGCTAAAATGTTTCGATACATTTTTTATTATAATTATTATCACATGTTAGACTTCACCATAAAAAGATGAAATACCTTTTTAACTTTTTTAGGAAAATTATCATGTTTTAATTTAAATTGTAAGCTTACATATAAATTAAATTCAACTAGCAAATAAAATACTTAATAAAAAATTACCGGAGAAAAGAAAAATATATTTTTGTTTCATTATAACGCCACTAAAAGATATTATTCCATGATTCTCATTGCTTGTCCTGTCTTATAAAATTCTAACTGGAACGATTTATTACAGCTCTATCTTTATATTTTTCTATATAGATACAATTTGATGTCAAAATACTAGTTCATTCTTTTTTATTGCATTTAATAGTTTAATAAAATTTATTGTGAATTATTTGCAAATTGTCTGCGTTTTTAAAATTGTATTCTTTGTACCAATGGAATTTTTTTTATTCCATTAGTAAATCAAAATCATCTATTTTTTGAAAAATTTTACTATCAAGTTGAACTAATTATATTTAGTTGGTTAACCTTTGATTTTTTTTTAATTACTATTAAGAAAACAGAAAATCGCAATCAGAAACATTCGGTTCGATTCCGACTATTTTTTTAAAACAATTATACTAGATTATAGTGCTATTGCACACATAAATATCACCAATACATTTTTAAAAAGAAAAAGGGAAATTTATATCGTTGAAGGTAATTTTATAGTTAGCTGAAATTTCGAGTGATAAATTGATAGAAAGAACAATAAATATTGTCTAGGTTTAATTTTAGAACATATGTGTGTAATAAATACTGTCTTCTATATCCAAAGCATTGAATAATTACCAATTCATAACAGTATAAGGTGAAAATTTTCGATCTTTTTTTGTTGCTTCTATGATAACTAATGAGTATCTAAAAAATAGAATAAAACACATGAAAAATAAATTACAATTTAAAAATAAAGATCATATAATTGATTTGCAGATGTAAGTCAAGCCATTGCCGTAAAAACGATAATCGTATATAAAATCAGGGCTTGCCAATCATATTAAAATACGAATCTCATTTAGGCCATCGTCTAAACAGACAATAACCGTCCATAAGCTGCTAGAAAAAGTTTTAAAATATGATGTAAAGCATAAAAAAACGACACTTAAACCAAAATCTACAAATATTAAATATAAATGTATGGTTTTTGATGTAAACATATAATTTTAGATTCAAAAAAAAACAATTATCGAGAAATCATGTAGTAATTATTTTATCTTTATATTCAAATACCATAGAAACCATAAAGAAAGAAACATTGTACGAATATATGTAAGCAGTTGCTCGTTTTTTTTTGTATTTTTTGTTCCAAATAATATTATAACCAGTGAGATAGATCCTAGCTGCAATTAAAAAATGAAAGTACAAAGATTATAGGATTCAACCCTTTAAGATTTTTTTTGCATAATTTCTATCTTTAATATATAATATTAGATGGATTTCTTGCTATTTATATAGCCATATGCACACAAACTATAAAAGTGTTCCCACGGTGTCAAACGTATGCATAGAAAATAAAAATGTCGCTTTTAATATATATAGAATTGCATAACATAGTTTTTTAAAGAATTTCCTAGAATTGCAGCACGTTTTTCCATTTTAATATGGATAACACTTTTATATTCCAATTTGTATATTTAAAATACAAAAACAATTTTTGAGATTAATAAATTTTTAAAAAATAAAATACTAGAAGTGAAACCTACAAGTTTTTGTTATAAATAGAATATTATTAAGTAAAAAAATATATTTTTTGTTATCTTTTATTCATGCTTATATGTCAATTGTGATTTAAATGTAAAAAAAAAATTAATTTAAAATCTTATATTGCACTCAGATATTGTTTACATATAAAAACGATGCATTTTTTTATTTTTTTACTGCAATATAGTGTGTATTTCAGCACAGTCGCACTATCTATCTTATAAATTTCTAAATTCCACTTTGCGGCATAGTATAAATATATAATAAATAAACATTATATGCCTATGTTATAAAATGTTTGTACATCATAAATATAGATATTTCCTGTGACTTGTATTTTTTTAAATATTCAATATATTTAAAATGATCTTTGGTATCCTTCAAAATTAAATTATCCTACCTTGCGAACCTTAGTATGATTTAAAGTACATAAATAAATAGTAGATTATAAAAATAATGTAATATTTGTATACTTTTAGTTATCATAACCTGAAATCTAGATTCGTGTGATTATAGTATCATGAGACAGCACTTAAGATAGTCTGAAAATTCATTGTGTATTAGAAATCCAAAATATAATTCCCATGCATATTTTTCACGAATAAAACACGCTACTATTTGAAACATATTTACACAGCCTATATACGCTGAATTATGCATTATAAACTTTATTTCCAATTACTCAAGCAAAAAAAAAGAGTAGCAGTATTTCAGATGTACATTTATGCAAATCTAAAATAAAAATAAAAATTTATTTTCTAGCAACAGTAAAATTGAATCTTAAAAAAAAATATTAAGATTTTTATTGTTACACAAAATCAGATAAATTCGTATGATTGTAACATAAAAGCTGTAGAGATAATAATTTATCATCATAAAATTCTTTTTTTTATATTTTATATGTAAACTTATATATAGAAATATTATAAAATCCACTTTTTTTCTATTACTTGCGTAATATAGTTAGGAAATCATATTCTTAATCATGATGTGATTTACTTTGGAGCAATTTATACCTGCACAATATATTGATCATTGAATTATAAAAAAAATTATTATAAATTTTCTTCTTCAATATATTTTTAAATGAATATGATAGATAAAATTTTTATAATATTTAATTTAAAACCAAACAAGTAAATTTTCAAAAAAAAATAGTCTTTGGACCATAACTTGGCAAAATTCTAGATTCTCTATTTATAAAAATACATAAGAAACAAAAATAGTAACAAGATTAGTTTAGTACTTTATGTTTTTTTAGTTGTGATACCTTTCGCAGATTTTTCAGATATAATATAAGGTTAAGGTAATTTTGAATATTACATGGCAAAAATTTTATTTTTGTTTTTTTTCAGAATCTAAAAATTTATTATTTTCGACATAAATTATCTAATTTTGGTAGAAATTTCTATAATTCAAGCAACCAAAAAACTTTGAACAAGTTTAGTTCAATCATATTGGCTTTTTCTGAGAAACTAAATTTGAAACAGACTATTTTCAGAGGCTTCACATGTACATAAAGACTATATTAGTATTTTAATGAAATTATTACTTTGGGTTTTTGTAATTTTACACTTCTGTATATTATTTTAAATAAAGATATAATGATATATGTGATTTTCAAGATAATAATTTAGCCATTGAGTCTTTTTATTTTTATTTGACATATTATATTTATATTTGATCACTTTTCCATCTTGGGTACATTTCTGTTTGATTAATAAACTCAAAGAACAGGCTAGTTTTTTTAATAGAATTTTCTTATTGTTACTATGATTGCATATAATGGTCTTGTAATTTAGTAAAACATTTGAATCAAAAAATATATATCTATTTTTATTTTTGTCATGAAAATGCGCCCAACATTAAAAAATAAATAAATTATGTCTTTACCATCAAAAAATTGAGTTAGATGATATATACATTGCATTTTTTATAAACTGATAAAGGGGTTTTAATTTGGTTTATCAATATATTTTTTTTGTGATAGATACAATATTTATATTAACATATCAGCTACTGTTTTAGCAATTTTTTTTATGTTTACATTTTTTTTAATTCAAATTCTCATTTCTCTAAACCTGATTTATTTGAATTTCTAATGTATCCTATTTTTCATTCATGCTAATTATATTAATTCAGTTCAGCATCTGTTTAGAGATAAATTTATCTACAATATCATGTATATTCTTCAAAAATGTATTTCTTAATTAAAAAAATAAATATATTACATCCGATAGAAAGTTTTTCTATGCATATACTAGTGTAAATTTATAAATGGCTATAGTATAAATTTTTGCAGTCAAAAATTAAAAAAAAATTAAAATAAAATATGAAATTTATGCTATTATATTTCTCTATTTGTAACTTTATGCTTAGAAAGTCAGTAATACTCTATGGTAAATCCCTGAAGAAGCGATTTGCTACAATTAAATCCTTGAATTAACAAAAATCTTAGGCAGGTTAAATAATATAAATAAAAATTCATCTTGCTAAATCCAATCAATTTTCTTAATTGTAGACATGTCATTTTTTAGCATTTATACGTTGCTGATAATGATCAATGGTTTTTATTTAAAAAAGCAAATTCTGTATATAATGAGGCAAATACAATATAACAAACGAAATTATGCACGAAATTTTGTGTTTTTTTGTGTTTTATGCTATAAATAGCCGAAATATGAAATAATTTGTTATTAATTAAATGTATTTAAAAGAAAAACTACATATGATCAAACATTAAAACAAAAAATTTAATTGCTAAAGTGTGTAAAATCTTGATAAATTGTTTTTTGTAAACGAATTTAGCCATTTAATACAATATCTCGAAAATAGCTTCATTCCATATCATATAAAATAAGTAGTCTCAATAAAAATAATCTTTCATAATTATCAAATTGATTAGAGCCCAAGCAATTACACATTTTAATTTATAAAAGAGTGGTATAAAATACAGAATACATTAATGCTATCTAAAGCTCAATTCATTTTTTATCATAACCCCCATGAAAATATGCCATTATAGAATACACAAAGAAAGTTATATAATTTTAATAAACTAGTGTAAAATATAATTAATTGACTCAAACTACATTCTTATTTATACTATCTTTCACATAATGATCTTTAAATGCTTTAAACTTTAATATATATTCTATAGGTCAAATAATTTTCAAATACACCGATTTTGATTTTTAACAATACTCCAAAAAATATCATACCAGAAATGAAGAAAATGTCTTTTAGTTCTATGAATATTTGGTTAGAGTTTCTTTGTCTTTTCAAAATTTTATTTTTTGGATAAAAGTTCATTAGATAAAGTGTTATACAGTTTCTTGATTTATATTTATCTATACACCTATAGAAAAATTTAAGCACTATCTATAATTACAGCAATATTTTTTTACAGTAGTATTTTGATTTTTAAACATTTTTTATGGTTTTTTTCTGTTATATTTTGCTTATTTGAGTTTCTAAAACTATTTGACTATTTTATACATTATCATCTGACTTACGTTAATTTGTTACCTTTAAAACATAAATTATACTATAAATCTATAAATACCAGAAATATGGGGGAAATAAAGGTTTCATTTTTGCATCAATATAAAAAATAGAGTAATTAGATACTCTGTATTGCATCAAGAAAACATTTCTTTTAGTGTGTCGCTTTAAGTTTTTGGAATTAGGTTTTCCGATAAATAATGCTTTTTTAAATTTATATATGTGATATCTGATAGTAACCACGAACAAATATCCTTGTTTAAGGATATAATGGCTTCGCTTTACTTGGAATTGATGCATAAATAATTGATTGTAATAAGGTAAAAAATGAAGAAACAATTTTTTCTGCTGTTCAGGTTTTACCAAGGGTGATTTATGGATGTTGTGATAAATAATAAATTCTTAAATTAAATAAAATAGTTATAAGCTGCATTAATGACAAACCATGCAAATAATTTATTGATATTGACAAAAAATACGGATCTATGTTGTACTCACAATTAATAAAACGTTAAATTTCAGAATTTATGTGATCTGAATATTATTCTAAATCCAGATAGAAGCGAATTTTTTTCAATTGATCTACAAATTAAGGCAGGAATGAAGATATAGTTTCTTATAAAAAAAACCTTATGGTTTCCAGAATTTAAGCTGTTTATATGCCAATGAAAAGAAAAAATAAAAAAATGTGGATATTAAGAAGCACAAATTAATATGTTTATAGGAGATAATAATCAACGACACCCGACTGAAATATTTTGAAATTTTGCTATATGAATTTTATTTGTGAATCAGAGTAAAATCCTATAATATTTCAGATAAGGATGATATAAAAAAATTATTATTTATAAGTTTATTTAATGTTTAGCTTTTTAATAATGCTCGTAGAAAACTTTAGAATGCTCATTGGAATAGACTTGACTGATACTTAATTCTGTTATATCATCTTCACCTTCTTTTTCAATTCATCTTCTCATCTTAATATTTATTATTTCGAGTGTCTTTCTAGATCTTATTGTTTGTGCGTAATCCAATACTTAGAAGTATTCCAAAACAAATTATTTTGAAATTCCAGGTAAATCACTTTATTTAGTATTTACTCGTAATATATTCTTTTTAGGATTTCATTTATGACTTTTAGAAATTTTTGATTGCCCAACTCTCCTTCACATGTAGCTTTTCACATTTCCCATTACTATTTAATTCTCCGTATATTAGTTCTGTTTACTGCGGTATTTTATCTACTTTTCGTCACGGTTTGTTTATGATGCCACCACCACTCTCCAATTACCCATATCCTTGCTAAAGTAGTAGTTTTCATATGATGCAATTGCTAGCTTTGGGCGTCTTACACAAAATCTTCTATTTATTATCGGTTATCGGGTTTTTCAGAGTATACTTTCTGTTTTGACAGACCGCATTTTCGCTGCTGTTGCTCGTTGTGAGTAAATTTATATGTATTCTCATTTCTTTACGGTTAGATCTCAAGTTTATCCCATAAGTGTTTCTAAACCAACTGTATCACTGTATTGTATGTTTGAATATATATCTATTCAAACGTTACTATACCATGAATTCTTTCTGTTTGAAAATCAAAATCTGCATATTTTTACTGGATAATTTGTGATAGAAAAGGATAAAAAAGTAAATTTTGTGATGTTTCAATAATAATCGGATTAGTATAATTCGACTATGGTGGTTTGTTATCACAATAGACATTTTTTGGGGATACATAATATAAAAAATATATTTAAAAGGATAGAAATCGAATTTAATAAAATACATTTGATTCTAAAGCTGATTTTCAGCATATACACTATTATTTTTCTTTTTTTCAACTAAACTAATTTTTTATAATTTAAAAATATATAATCGAATTGTTGTTATTAAGTAATCAATTTGTTTTAAAATAAGATGAGTTAATAGGCATCTAAAAAAATATTGAATTTTTTTCTGATATTCTTAAATCTTCTAATATCACTATATCTGAATATATGCATATTCACCATGTTATAAGTAGTATAACTTTTTTAGTTTATGTTTAAATACTATTTTATTTGTCTAAAAATATACAATTATAAGCAAGTCCCACATCACCAGGATTGTTTCAAAACGTAAGTTAATACATATAAGAATATGTGAATAGTAATTTGATAATAAATTAATATAGTTCATATTTCATTTTTTTACTATTATTGATTGTTTTTTATGGCATATTCATGTGCAAGAATGCATTTATCTTGCTAAGAATAAATCGTATTTCAAAGTTAATTTGTATTTTAACAAAAAAATAAACCAAGAATCATTTAGGTAAGTTTTCGACTTTATTTTTATCAATAAGGCATTTTAGATGCTAATATAATTTTGTTTCGAGAAATATTCGTTCGTGTACTTTATGGCGTATAGTTGCTACATATAAGAAAAAAATATTCTGATAGTCCTGATTTGGTTTTTAAAGTCGTGCCAAAAGATTTAGCTGTAATCCTGACATCAAAATAACCTTGGATACCCATCACTTTATGGATGTATAATATAATTCAGATTCAAGTAATACTAATTTACTAATGAATATTGAATTTGAGCTAGCATAGCAGTCTCTACTTTTTAACAAAGGATGATGGCATACTTAGTCTAAAAGTGGTTCACAAGCATGTTTTACAGATAATTAAGATATATGTATAGGATTATAATATAATTAATGGATCATAGTAGTATTTTTGTTACTAAAATTAACTTTTAAAGAAGTTTTTAATTATACTTGGTTTGGTGGATTGATTTAAAATATTTATTCCACTGAAATCTTTAATATAAACTAAAATTCAATTTTACAGTAAATTAAATAATTTTTTGTGTGTATAAATATTTATAACTTAATTATAGATCGATAAAAAGCGATTTTATAAATTTAGATAATAAATATATAAAAGGCTAAATGGTCAACTTTATGCACAAAGATCACAATAAAAATATAAAATATTCTCGTTTTAATGTAATTATATAAATGTAAAAAAACCCATGAAAATTTTTTTGTTATATAATTACTGTTTAAATCATAGATTTACAATTTTCGATTTTGTAGTTCATTCTTTAACCTATCTTTTTATTTGTAAATAAAAGTTTTCAGCAGCTCAGTTTTAAAACCTAAAATCCATGATAGGCCTCTTTCACCTCAGCACTAGATTATGAAAGGCTTCTCTAATTGTAAGTTTTTAATTTCTACCCTCCAGATGCCTTAAGACGGAAAACGCTAAAAATTTGAAATAAATCTTTTTTTAATAATTATACTATAATTTTTTCATGATTAAAATTTTCTCTAGATATTTACAGGCTTGAATTGTTATGCTGTGAAAAAATAAATTGATTTTATTATGGTCAGATGATTTTTATAAATTAATTCAAATACATTTCAAAACAGTAGAACAATGTGAATAATGACATAACAATAAATATTAGGATATTTATCATTATTTGATATTTATTAATTTATAAATATGAAATATTCACTTTTTTACTAAATCTAATACTAAATATGGCATGAAGTGCTAATTTTTATTCATGTGTTAATTTTATTTTGAGATATTGTACTATGTTTAGCAAAAATATTGACTTAAATATAATTACAGAAATAGCTTAATACTTCCCAATGCTCATCATCTTTACGATCACCCCAATTAATCTTCTTGCAAGACTTATTTATTCAAGTCTTTTATTTGATTTTATTCTAATTGTGTACCTTTCACTCCTTCCTAGATTCTTAATATACCACCTATGGTAAATCACGACAAAATAAATCTTATTTATAGTGTTTTGTCTATTATATGGCTTCGCGCATAGATATTTCTAATTGTTTCTATTGAGGATCATAATAAATGACAATATTTTATGATCTGTGATGAAGTGATTCTTTTTTCCTTTTGTTTATATCCATCAAAGATAAATATTTATAAAATATACTTGTAAAAATGTTATATATTGATATTCCTAATTTTAACATATGCTATAGAAATAGCCTTTTTTCTAGCTATAGATAAATTTTCAAATATACGAGAAAACTTTTTAAGATACGCCAATATAAATTTAATGTACACTATAAGGTGAAAGTTAAGCAAAAGTAAAAATGTATATGGTCGGGTTGAACCTGTAGAAACAAAATGAATTATAAATAGTGGAATAAAATACAAAACTTGAATAACAATTTTATATAAAATAAGATGCATGTAAATGTTATGGATATTTAAATGTTAGTAAGTACAGTATAGGCTTATTTTAAGGCTTATAAGTGTTTTTAATATTTTTAGCATCTGATAAATATAACCTAGCATAAAATCGATAATTATATTTTGGAAATTAATGATTGGAATATATCACATATATCAATTTTACCACTACATAGAAATAGATTCACATTTATGTCATGGCTTGGTGTCTAATGTAATATTTTCTCTTTTCTGGATTATAAATATGAAGAAAATCCATGTAAATAGATGGCTTCATGCAAGGCAAATACTGTTATTCTCTTTTTTGGTGTTATCACTTTCTCTCGTAAACAGCTAAACCTTCATAATAGAACTTCAGATTGCAGATATATTTTTATATGTGATTTTAAAGCATTCTGATTCCTAAAGTTATGGTACTTGCAAATCGATTTATTTTTACTAGAGCATTGTTTCGGATTTTATTGGTTTTAAATAGCATATTTTTTAAATACAAATATTTTTGATCTTCTATTATTTTAATATGTAAATTGCGATAGATTGTGGGGTCCAATTCATGTAATTTCTAGCAGGCGAATACTTGACTTTTGATGGTTCGAAGAATATATTTATATCCAATAAATAAAAACTTAGCATAAAGATTTTTTTACCACCTATTTTAATTATATTATATGATTTCAACTATATTCCTTGTGATTTCTTTAGATAGATTTTTCATATCAAAAACTTATAGGCGAAAAGATAGTTTCTTCTGAGTTTTTTAATCTTTTTTTTGTAAAAACCATATTTAATTTTACATGATAAGTTTTAATACATCAGTTTCATCTTTAAATTATATAAATAAAAGAATAATGCCTTCAATGTTTACATTGTTTTTTGCGAAGATTAATATTTAATATCGCATATGTTTTCTATCATTATATTTAATTTTACGGCGATTCGTTGTGTATTATATAATCAGAAGAATAATTTTTTTAAGATGTTTTACAGCGAATTTTCGAAGAATATTATATAATTTTGTGTTGGTTTCTTGTTATTAGATTAAATACAGCGGTTTTCTAAATATAATAAATTATATCTCAACTCTTATTAATAATACTTCAGATAATAATCAAAATAAAGATGAGTTGTCCGCGATTAACAGCTGTGCATGTATTTCATATGTAATTAAAACGCTTAACCCGTAGTATCTTGTCGTTTAATTTCTAAAATATTTGTTATTTTCTTTACGATATTTGAATCTATACTTTCTATTTTTAGAGCCCTTACCAAAATGACAAATAATTTGGATGAACAACGCCGAGTATTTGAAAAACACAGTTACTGAGCAATTGATCTAAAAGAGATTCAAATTTTTAAAAATTTACGTTTACAGATCTTCTATCATCATTGTTAAGACAACATTTAAGCGTGTTCTTTCACCAATAGAAGTCATATTAATCAAGAAATACTTATTGATAAACAAGCATGTGTGGATCCAGAAGAAGAACCGTATAATTAATAAGATACATGCATGTTATATGATCATTTTACTTTCTTGGTCGTCAATAGTATTATTGTTTTTAATGGAAATGTATTTGTTCCTCTTGTGATTAAGCCAGAAATAATTAACTAAAGGTTTAGTGATTTCATGGCTACTGTAATTACGGGTCCGCAAGGAAAGCCTGTTGTTGAGGCTACTACAATTCTAAGTTTACTCTGTTAAAATAAACTCTATATAAATATAATATTGCCATTTAAAATTTAATCAAATTGTGCACCTAATTTTATCAAATTATTCATATGTTAATAAAAAACATTTTCAACTGAAACGCTCGATGTGAAAAAATAATTTTTTTATTTTATTTATAAAAACGTAAATATTCTTTAATTAAACAAGAAATTTACCCGCTTTTTTTATTGATCGAATATTTGATTTTTCTAAACATTTATATCAATTAGAGTTATCGGAAGTTCATGATGGTTGAATAAAAAATATCAGATTTTAATAGAATTTATTCTTAGGTTTTTAGGACAATATTTACGTGTTTATACATTTCACAGTTGAATCCTCCTCTTTCTTTATTTTACCGTCATCAGCAAGTAAAATTTTCTGATATTTTTTTTTGGCTTCAACATTGTATAAAGAAGCTTTATATTAGTTGATCATTCTTCAGTTAAACAAATAAGTAATATACAAAAATATAACTTTATAATAAGTGACAGTATTTCAACGTTTTCAATCTAGAAAAAAAACGTGTAACTTAATATATAATAATATATTCATGCATGGGTCATAATCTTAAAATATAAGGAAGATTTATCTTCTTCACGTGTATAAAAGTACTTTTATATGATGAATCTTAATGGTTTAGAAAATCGAAAATATATCATTGCCCGCATTTGTAGAACGATAATAACCACTCAAACTTTTTCTATGCAGTTTGTATATATATTTTATTTGAAAACGAAAAATTATATGTACGATTGTTTCTTATATATATCTCATGCGTTAAATAAGAATAAAACTAAATTAAAGAATTTTATTCGACAAAACAGTTGCAAATTCAGTATTTTTTAGTCTATATCCAGATAAAATTTTTAGTTTTCAAATATAATTATAATATCATTATAAATATAATGAACACCCCAATTTTTTGACATTAAAATGCATCGCAGAAACACAAAATTTAAAAAAAAGCAAAGTTATGCATAAATCTTATGAACCAATTTCCAATGTAACAAAATAAAAAAATATTTGGTGTATCTTTTTATTCACCTTTTTATGCATTTTAACCTGTTAAATTAAAAAAATATATTACATTACGAAAAAAAAATTAATGACGTAACGATATAAATTTTATTATACATATTAAAACTTAATAAATTTTAATCATCTTATGTCTTGAATCGCTTATTATATATTTTTTCGTGTATTTTGTATTTGGGCACAAAATTTTTAGAAATGTAAAAATTTTGGTTATTCTATGCATTAAAAAAAAATATCGAAAAAAGAAGTCTCCAAAGGTTGTTTCTAGTGTATATGTCTTTTTATGCTTTTTCCTGCATTTTTTGAAATTAGATTCAAGGCTCATTCATCTTAAAATTTAATTTTTCTAATGCTTTAGAAAGTTTCGACTTATAAATCTAAAGTTAAAAAAAATCATTTGCTTCTTTTCAGAATATGCTAAGATTCAAGTTATGATTTATTTATAGTTATGTTGCAACTAAATGAATAAAATGTACCTATAAGAACTCGAACTCACAAAATAAACTGAAGCATATATAATAATTACCATTGGGATATGATCCTAAGTTAATAGGCCCATATAAGTACAGAATTATTATAGAAGATGTAAGAAAGATGAATGAAAATAGTATAGAAATGATGCGTCCGCGGGACATATATCAAGTTAAGCTTGAGAAAAATCTTATAATTGTTCTTCAAAATTTAGCCATAATTAAACTTACAGAGCAGATATTCTCCCAATTAAAACATATTCATATTTATTCTATAATATAAAAATGATATATTATTATATAATATAAAAATTTATCAATTTAATTCTAGCTTAATTGAGGTATGCTTGATGTTTATGAAAGTACATATCTTTATTTATTGATGTGCTGCGTTTCATCTTTTTTTGACCCCTTCATCTGCATTTGGTACACCCTTTTAACTATTTTACAGCTCTTTAATACCCTACCCTGATATTATCGTTATCTGCGCCTTTTCTTCAACGAAATTATATCAGTTCAAGTTTCATCTGAATTATGAGAGCTCGAATGTGTTCTTCTACTTCATCAGGGATTCTTAAGTCCGTTACATATTGTATATGAAATTTTTTAAACACACTATGAACGAGTCATTACATGTGATTATGATATTTTTTGAATAGACCACAGAACATTTTGGATTTTTCAAGATTTAATGCTTGTTGTATATATAAGTTTAAGTTCATTATAAGCTGTAAGGCTTATTATACCAGTTTTAAATAGCATAATAATAGTTGTTTCATATTGTGCAAGAAAAAGAGCCTTTCAATTTTGTTTTTATAGTATTTTCTATAAAAATTATAGAAAAATACTATTTTTTTTAAGTTAATATAGCCAATGAAAGTAAAGTATACATACATTAATTTATTTAAATTTATGGTTAAAATTTTATGCATGATTTTGTTAAAAATATATAAACAGGATAAATTTTTTTAAACAAATACAATATTAGCATTATCCTAAATAAATAATATATTGTTATGGGTTATTTGATGGTGACATGAATTAAAAGATCCTTCTACTGGGATAAATAATATATATTATATCTTACTCTAGAAAATAATTATGCTAGAACTATGAAAAGAATATTTATTTTTGAGTCATCGAAATAAATCACAAATTGTAAAAAAAATAAAATTAATAATCAGAAAATAATAAAGTATGAATTTTATTCATAAAATATATTCATTTTTTTAACCAATATTTTTAATAGGATGTTAAAAGAATTTAATCGGTGTAATTGCAGATCTCATAAATTTACCATATTTAAAAATCTGTAATAATAAAAAGTAGTTTGTAACATATCAAATAAAATAAGCGGAAGCAACTTAACTATTAACTTTATTCATTGGTGTTATACACAGAAATTGTTCATTAGCTTATTTGAATGGTCTATTTTAGATTTTGTTCGATTATCATGCACTATTGTACTATCATGAAAAAAAGGAAAATAGACATTCTGTAATGTTTATGATATGATTAACACCATCCCAAAACCTTTTTGAGGATTATGTTGCACTTTTCAAACTTCATAGGATTCAATTTTTTTAAAAATCTTAATATAATTTAAAATTTCTTCTTTTATACGATAAAAAATTGGAACAGTTATTTATTATCCCTTTCATTTTCTGATCAGATTGTTAGTTTTGGTGCAATAAATAAATATCTTATACATTTTAACAAAAATAGACATTGGAATCTATCATTTTGAATGATTGATATGTGTTGCATAAATATAAGGATATCAGAAACCATCACGCTATAATTATCATGTATCTACTTTTTAAGTTTGAAAAATATATATTGTCTTCAATATATATCGATTTAAGCCAGATAGAAATCATATTGAATTAATATTTTGCCAAAATATTTATCTTTCGATATTTACTTTTTATAATTGAATAATAGGGACTCGCCCAATGTTCATAATAATATACTAAATAACATCGGAATAAAAAACATTAGATACTATATTGCAATAATTTATAGATCTCAAACCAAAATAGAATTTCTTTGTGTTAAAATAAGAAACAATATTTTAATGTTTATAAAAAAGAATTTGCGCTTCACAAGTGTCATGGCTTTATTCATGACCATTTTCACCAAGTACCATACAATGCGATCCCATGGATTATAATAAGTGTAATCTGTATGCCGAGGCCATGTTATGAACAAATAAATTTTAGCTTAGAACTTGCTATATACAAAGCTATAAATTTTATTGGAATTTCATTCAATCGTGAATAAGTATTTAAAGAAAAGTATAACAAATTTTACATATCATTTCATCATACAATATATAGGTTTTCATATCTATGAATGATCATAAAATCATTTTTTCAGCCCAATTTTGAATATATGTTAAATAATGACAAATTAACTTTAAATCTATTGACAGATTTTGTTTATCTAAACTCTTTTATATTTTCTTCAATAAAATATTGTATATCTAGAAACGGAATAAAACCATAAGCTTAATATGAGATCTGAATATTTTTATATGGATGGATTGACTAATCTATTAGTATAGAGCTTATATAAGTAAAATAAAAAAAATTGTAAATAAATCTGAAAATAAATAATTATACTTATACTTATGCTTATGTTATTCTGGGGATTATGATCATGATAACATCGTAAATATGCTTCTTTATTTATTTAAAGATTATTTATGCATTAATTGATCTTTTATAGAAATACTAAATTAAAACATGATGGTAGAACATTATAGAAATTATTAGAGCAAAAATTAGTAAATAGATATCAAAATAATCATTGCAAAATTTTAATGAATTCACTTATATTTTTCTCGTTTTAAACATTTCCAATGTAGTTATATATTTCTAAAATAACTTGTTGTTCTATTTTTCTGAATCATCTCACGATTTTTTTTACAATATGTTTATAATTTGTAATATTTAATTTTTGGTCTTCTTTAAACCTTTAAGTACATAAAATTCACTTGTTTAACAGTTCAAAAAATTATTTTATAAAAATAACTATAGGTATCAACACAGTTAGCATCAATATAAACATTAAAATATGTTATCTAGAGCTTTTATCTTTAATTTAAACGCTTGAATATATTTTAAATACAAGATGTTTTTTATGATCTAAGAAACTAACGTATTTAATTAAAATATATGAATGTATTTTTGATTTAAATTTAAAATTTTCTATATATGTTATATGTCTAAAATTTCATCAAAATTTTTTTTATGGTATTATGTATTTATTTGCACTAATCTCATCTTTAACATAAATTCACTTGACTTAAAATATGTGACGATTTTTTTAATGTCCACCCATATATATGCTGAATAATTTGCTCATAAAAACCAGTGACATTTCCTACTGCAATTTTTTTTGCTTATTATGATAAGAATATGTGTGTATACCAGTGTAAAAATTTGCTGCAACTTTATTTGCTTTCTATAGATATATTTTTTTTATTGAAATACATAATTTTTTATATTAATAAGCATATTTCTTGGGGTGATATAAACTATATCAATCTAAATATTCATATGTAAGAATATCAGTTTTGTAGTTGCAGCAATAAAGCCCGCGTTTTTTTATTGTATTCTTCATATTTTACACGTTAAATAACTATATATAATCTTTTTATATAATGTATCTTCTTTGGGTTTTTAGCTCATAGCATCAGAATGTAGTCGTTTTTTTTAGCGTTTATATACATTTGTATCCATTAATTAGTAGATCATACCAGTTTTTCCTTAATGTAAACATTATTTTGTTACATACTTTAATTTTCTACATTTTTAATTTAAAAATTTTTAAAAAATAAGCCTTTTTTGATGTTTCCAACTTTTTAAAATATCAATTTTTTAGATTATATAAGCTTTTTTATGTTTATAAGCTGTTTTTAAGATTATTGTTTTTTTATAAAATGCTTAGAGCATTTTAATAGGGGATTGATCATCCTTATAGTTTATAATGCAAGTAGGAAATGTATTTTGCCATAAAAATCTTGAATATAACACGAATCTAGTCTAAAAAGATATGCTTAACATCTATTGTAATTTAAAATTTAATTTCAAATATTTCTTGGTTTCTCTTTTGCTTTTTCTCCAAATTTTAAGACATAAACTATGCGTTGATTTTTTATTTTATATCAGCAATACGACAATCAGCCAAAACTAAATATATGAAAAATTTCATTTTTTTGATTTATTTTAGCTGGCTAATTATACGGTGAAATAGTTTTAAGGTAATTATTTAATGTATAGTTCGCGGATTAACTTCCAATAATAATACCGAATTTCGAGATCAATACGCAAAAGATAAAAATATTCTAACGAGGTGATTAATGTTCTATAAAGTATTGTGTTTTTTACAGATTAAAAGAAAGTTTTAAATAGGTGGTGGCAATTTATTTTTGAATTCACTACTTTTATCCAATCTGTTGCTAGTCGTTTCATCAATGGTATTGCTAGATATAAAGTAAATATGACGTTAAATATACAACGAAAATAGAATAATATTATAATTTCTTATATATATTACATTCGACTTTGATATGCCATTTAAGAATTGTTTGTACTTCTATATTGAAGTAATACTTAGATGAAAAGCTAACTATAAATTCTATTGATAGAATGCGAAGTTCTTATGTAATAATATAAATTGGACTATGAAGTGTTTAAATAAAAATAATCTAAAATGAAAAAGTAAAGCAAAAGAAAAGAAAAAGAGGAAATGATAAGAAACCGACTTTAATATTTATATATTAACTAAATAAAATATTTAATCTTAGCAATTTATGTCATAGGTTATAATTTTGAATCACCAGCAATTAATTTATTCGCAAAAATTAATGGTTTAAAATTTTATGAATGAATACATTGTAATGTATAATCTTGTAATTTTAAGTTCTGTATATAAATGTAAAATATACCATCAACTTTATGCATTACAAATGTCAATTATCATAATTATTTTAGAAATTTTTTCAAAAGACACATTCAATTGAGCATACAAAGAATTTAATAATTACCTTTATGAATACGAATTTTTTTAAAATAGAAATTCGTGTATTATTTATGAAATTCTGGCGGTTTTATGTCTGTATAGAACAATAATTTGTTAAAAAAGAGTTGCACGATTAGAAATATGAAAAAATCAATTATAAAGTTCTTTTTAGTCATGATCGTATTTAATATATTGTAAATTCAATAGTTTCGGTTTCATACCATCAAGCTATTGTGTTTTCTTTCAAATAATTATGTTTTATTAAAATTGCTAGTTTATATATTTTGAGAAAATGAAATTTATATAATTTTCATGTGCACATATTCCTTTAATGGTAAATTACATTTTATAATTTCCATAAATATCTGGGATTGTATAGCATTTGTATACACTACAAAAGTTATATTTTTTCGAGATGCATATAAAATTTGATGATAATTATATATTGAGATAAAATATTGAATATATTGCAAACATAATTATAATAAATGTATTTCAATTCAAAATCCAATAAAATTCGTATAGCAAGACTTTGTGCGTTGAAAAGGCCTTAATACTCTTTTGAATGCGTAATTATTATTTTAAACATTTTTATAGGAGGTTCACCATATTTCTTTGTCTTTGTATTAACATATATCCTTTTCATTTAATAATAAAACTTTTATGTAGTGAATATTGATTTATGTGCCATGATATTTTGATAAGGACAATAAATTTATATACTAATTGTGGGTTTTTTGTTTAGATATCATATATTAATTTAATTTGGTAGTTTCATTTATTTTTGTTTACATGCTTTTATTATCAGAAAAATATTTTATGAAGCTTAAAAGTCGTTTTCGATACATTTGGCATTTTATGCCTTATATAATATTTTTACGCTGTAAAAAATATGTTAATGTCTATATAATCCAATCATATGGAATAAAACGCGTATTTACAATCATTGTGTGCTTATATATTTTTCAAACATTATTAGATTGCCTCTAAGATAAATGATATATGTAGCAATATTGATTTGGAGCAAAGAAATCGAGATATATTGATTTTTTTAAGCGTTCCATTTCTTCTTAGAAATCATTCTGTATTGTTAATGCTCAATTTTAAGATATTTATTACACAATTAATTTCTTTAACATATCTATGTAAATAATAAGATACGTTTTATATATTTTTTTTATAATTCACTGGTATTTTTATTTCTTAAAAAACACATCTTTATATTATGTAATCTGGTTGAGCTTGTAATGTATGTGCAATCAATTTATTCAGGTTACAATGTAAATTGCTTTTCACAGCTATAATAAGATAGATATATATTTATGTAAAAATCTGATTAGTTTATAATTTTTTTAAACGGATAATTTATAGCCAAGAAATTTTTTTTCATAAACAAACTAAGCCATTATAAAAAATCCTTTATTTCGTAGAATGTATGTAGTAGTATATTTTTCAAAATTCCATTTAGTAAAAAGAGATTTAATTTTGTAAAAGAATATAAAAACAGAAGTTTGAACCATTTTGTTTTGATATATAAGTAATTTTTTTTTTAATAATAAGAAAAATTTGTCTAAAAATGAATATGGTAATTATATTGACCATAATAACATTTGGGCAGTGCAGACAAAAAATACTTTTTATATTACTTACGCTCAATAAGTAAATGTACGATTTGTTATATTATAAATTATGATTATTACCCTTTTGTAACTATTGCCGAATTTGCTATTTTAGATCTTTTTTTAATATAATAAATAGTATATAAAACACATTAGATTAAAGAAAAGTATAGTCCGTATATATAAACACTTTTTAAAGAAGAAAATGATTTTAATTTTCTAAACGTATGTAAAACACACTTATGGTAATTCATTTAATAAAAGAAAACATTAACAATTTGATAGAATTTCAGTTAAACTTTTTGCACTTATGTTTAATTAAAAACTAGAGTTCGAATTATCATATTTTTGTGTATCTTTTACCGAAATTTTTGTTTTATTTGTGAGTTTCTATGCCCAATCTTTTTTATTATAACTGAGCAAGATTTATATTAAGTTTGCATTTTTGCCGATAAAATGTATTACAAATTACATTGCAAGTCTTCAAAATAATTAAAAAGGAACTTATAAGACTTACGAGAAATTATATTCAAGCACACATAGCTAAAATAAAACCATTAATATTTATAAAGTAACAAAGATCTTTTTTTATGATAAAAACGTCTACAGAGATAAAAGAACTTGGACATAAGATTTTAGCTCACATTTAGTTTTGTTATTTTTCATGTTTTCTGGTGACTCCGTAGAAGTCTACACATTCAAGCCTTAAAGTATTTATATGAGTTTCTATTATTTTCATATTGTTTAAAACTAACTTATGTATGAAATCAGACAAACTAGTGAATTATCTTCTATCTACTGCTTTAATAACAATAAAATATAAACATTAAAAATAAAAATAGTTGAATAGATTAACAAAAAACAGATTGATAATGATATACATTACTCTTTAAGTATGAAGTTTAATAATAAAAATTAGTTTTTTTCATTTCATTCTTATTCAAAAATAATTTTTATGACTTAAGCCGTCTTAGTTACAAGTAAAAAGCATATTTAAATAGATTAATAACAAAAAAAACACGCAGGACAAACAAGCTAATCAACTAAAAATTTCAGAATCACATATTTTCTGTGCTTGAACTATATTTAATAGAGCAGTAGTGCATTTTATTTCACACTCACACATATTTTTATTTTTAATATGAAAAAAAAGTAATATACCGCGTATTAAAATTCTAATTTGACCGTTATATTTAAACCATACATGAAATATTTTATTTAGCCGTGTATAGACCAAAAAAGTGTACATTATGACTTTTCAATCACCAATTTATACATTATAAATAAACACAAGTGAATGATATACTATTTAATAAATGATAAGACATAAAAACAGAATTTCTGCTATTATAGTAGATATTTATAAAGCTTTGTTATATGTAAAAAAATAAAAAGATTATAATAAACAATTAAAATTAGTAAATTCCATTATGCTCAAATTTACTATATCTGTAATTAGAAAAAGCAAAGTAAAGTTTTTTGTTTCGAAAAATACCTTTTTCCTGACTATACAATCTTCGGCATAAAAAATAAAATACACATATGACATTCAAATAGGCCAGATAATATATTTTATATTTTATATGCTTTATGTTTTTTTGTCATATGTTTCATTTTAGGCACACATAAAAGATTTTTTTTATTATTGATACAAAACAATATATGGCAAACTAATAAAATTTATGTGATTTCATGAATAAAAAACATATTAGGTTTCTAATCAAATATGTATAGATTACATAACACATAAAACATTCATATGATAGCTTTTATTAACAATTATGAAAATTATTAAAGCAAAAATTTTACCATTATATTGACAAATTCTAAACTTATAACTTGTTACATGTATTTTTTACAGACAAAAACGGTAAACAAATGTTTTATATACAATATTAGAACTAGTTTTTCAAAGCATATTAAAGACTCAAGAACCAGACGTATGGTTTGAATTATAATTGTATATGATGTTTAGAACGCATGAAAAAATAGATTTATTTTTAGTATTCAGCACTTTAATATAAAAAGTTATGATCTATCAAAGAATTGATATTTGCATATATATAAACATATAGATGTATTAGATAGAATTTTAATATTTATATATTTAGTTATATACGAATGTAGTGATATTGATACTATTTTATTGTTGTGTATAAAGCAATACAACAAAATATCATATGATTTTTATGTGAATAACCAAAATAAGAACATATAAATCTATTTCTAATGACATTTAGAATATAATCTATCATATATTTTGCAAACACAAAAAATTTTTTCTTTATTGTTTTTATTGTGATAGTTATACCTTATTTTTACATGATTGAAATATCATTTCCGTAGTTTCTTTTATAAAAAAAACACAAAAGAAATAATACTGTCAAAATTCTTATCCATGCAACTGTAGATATTTTCTGTTTTTTTAAATCTTAAACTGTGCAATAAAAAAGAGAAAATTAAAGGCTATATATAAAATTTAATTCTAGCTGATCATAGTCAAAGAAAGCTTCTTTTATTGTGATTTTATTTATTTAACAAACACAAAAGGTTTCATATGTATTTTTTTGCTTAAAATAACAGCTTCTTTTTATTCAAAGTTTTTGTGTATAATATACTTGCAGATATATATTACCATTGATTTTTATAAATAAAACATTATTTTTTATCTGTATTTTATATTTAAAAGGTTTCACAAGCTTTAAGATTGAATATATGCAATTTTTCCAGTCCTAAATAAAGTTGATCATTATTAATGTTTGTTACTCTATATCATACTATAATCTCAAATTTATTCGGTTTTTTCGTTTTTTATTTATGTTCTTTAATCTTTTTTATATCCTTTTAAAATGAAAAATGTCTTTAAGGCTCTAAAAAAGTACTTATAGCATATTTAATCTTCAAAACGTGTATTTTTACATGATTTTTTTACTCTTATGGATATTGCACATCGTCAAAATAGATTTATTGTCGTTCGATATTAAATCAGCTTATTTTATTTGCCGACGATAAAATAGCATCGTATAAAAATTTGCATATGTAAACACCTTCTACAACCATAGTTGCAAATTTATATAATTATGTTTAAATATATTATATATTATCAAAAAATATTGATATTTCCAATTTCATTTTAATTTAATTTAAATGTATTTTATAAATCTTTGACGCATATTAGGACTTATTTTTAAAAATTTATACTTTTATGAACAAACACACTTATAATATTTCTTTTATACAAAATATTACTTACTGTAGTTAAACATTTTTAATCTATAAGATATATATAATTTGAAATAGAAAAATAGAAAAAGAAGGAAAAGCAATTCGTGTTAAGACTTTGTATAAAGGTTGCATTATTTTCTATATTTTATGTACCATTCAGTTCTAGATGTTATGAATTTGTAAGCAGATTTGGAAAATTTATTATCTTACAATATATTTATAAATATATTACCCATGCCTTAAACAACATTTTTGTAATTTGCAGCATCCATAGGGAAAATTCAATTAACAGTACATAATAAAAACTTTCACATTATAAATAAAAATGCCGTTTTGAAACTTTTAAAAATTAAAACAGAATATAAAAAAGCAGAACTCTCTATGTTAAGATCATTTTATAGCTTTATAATATGTAATTATAGATTAAATATTAGAATATTACCAGTTAATCAAAACTAAAGACACGAAAAAGCAATGTAATATAATTTATAAGAAATTTTTGTTATCTGAGTATTTAATAGAACGTAAAATACCAGCTAGGTATAATTCTGACTTTTTGAAGCTTATGTGTTTTTTAATAGCTAATATAGACAATGAAACATATTTTTGTCAAGTTTATAAAATATTCAGCGCACATTGAGGATGCCTTATCGAGCTTGAAAACATTCATTTCACAGGCTGATTTTGATTACAGTATTTAAAAAAACTTTGGGGCAAAAATATGGTTATTTTTTTTTTGAAATCATAGTAAAAATGACCAAAAATAAAATAATGAAATACAACGCTGGTATACTTTAATTAGGTATAAAGCTTATTTAGTGGTGTTTTTAGGCGGAGTATTTTAGATATTATTTATTTAATCCCAAAAAGGTTAACAGCATAATATAGTAATTAATGTATTTTTTTTTAAATAAATTTGAACAATCAATTTTATTATTCTTCGAGCATGTGAAAAAATTAACGATTTTTAATATTTTTACAAACATACATATGACGATTCTTATTAACTAACAAAAAAACTGATAATCCGAATTAAAATTGTCCGTTAGTATATATTTTTATAAAAAACAATGCATAAAATCAAGTTTTTTCAGTTTAAAGAAAATCGATTATATTTTTGCATATATGCATACTTAAATAAGTAAAAAAGAATTCGAAAAAAATTCGGCAATAAAACAAGTAGATAAATTTAAATGCACAGTTTAACATCATAAAACTCTAGATGTGTAACAAGTTTCATTTTTATTCCAAGTGAATAGAAATTTATCATCTTTAGGTATTGAATTTGCCGTTAAGGCACAAAAAACAATAATTGAACAAGAATATAAAAAGACAAATTCGTGCGAAATAAAGATGATTATTTATATATATTTATCTATATTTATTAAATTTTTCTTTGAGGATTGCATGATAGAAGGAAACAAACTGTAGGAAAACATTTAAAAAGATTTCGCGTTTATTGCATTCTTTAAGTGTTTTATACACATATAATTATAATTAATATTATATATTATAGTCTAAAATCTTGCAATAATTATTGCTCATCGTTTGGACTGTATAACTTATATTTTTTTTTATTGGTTGGATTTTTTAAACATTAAATCGTCAAATATTTCGTATACAGCCAGAATTTGCTATCACTTATATGATAAGATAGAAGTAAATTCATAAAAATCTCAGGAAGATACTCATATACTTCTCACAATAATTCATTTATAAAGCAACCTGTTTACATAATTTCATTATGATTCGTTGTATTTATCTACTATTTTTAAATTTTGAACCTATGATACTATTTTGAAGTATAGTTTTTATCTTTTATCATGTTCTAGTTGTCTTCACCTTAGATTGAATTTTTGCGATGAGAATAGCGCCCAAAAACTCAATAGAAATTTTATATCGATATAAATATTCATATATAATTTAAATATAAATGGAATTTTTGATGATATTATATAGTTTTAGCTATTTATAGTTTCATTATTATCTAATTTTGCACAAATAGAAGTTATAAAGACAGTGCTATGTTAAAGGTTAGAATATAAATCAAAATTTAATTTAAGCATACTTATACAATGATATTAATTTTTACACATGATAGTGGTAAAATTTATTTATTTTAATTTATTTTCGGTCTGCATTTTTTATCGGATCTCTTTTTTATTTGTATATTTGCTTATTCTATTTATATTTTAGATTCTCTAAAGAAAGCGGTGTATTGAATAAGACTTTGAGTGGATAAAATAGCCGAAGTATAAATACGATTTGTCTACAGAGAATCAAGCAAGCTGTGCCAGAGAACAATGACTAAAATAGCGACTATAAATATAGCCCATAAATAAAAAATAATTTAATTGAAATACGTTTAAATAATAATACCAGAAGGAAAGTATACATAATTTCGAAAAAAGATTTATGAAAAAAAGTTAATTAGATGAGTTATAGATTCTTACTCGTTTTATAATTATCTACTTATGTTTAGAAAAGTTTAGTTTATATCTTAAAAAATACTAAAATTTTCATATAGACAAGCAGTATAATTTGATTTTATATTTGTCAGTTGCTTTTTTGTTTTAATTTGCTTATTTGAGTTTCTAAAATTATTTGATAGTTTTATATCATTATCAATATGATTTGCGTTAATTTTAATTCGTGAAAAGCATAAATTATAAAGAAAACTATAATTACCGAAGGTTTTTATGATAAAAACCTTATATTTACATAAATATTATAAATAAAGGCATAAGATTCGTCTTCTTACTATCTATAATTGAATTTATAATCAAGATAATTTCTTAGAAGCGCCGTCGCTTTGAGTTTAAAATAAGATATTTATATTTTTAGCAAATGATTTCGAGATATATAGTATTTACCGACTGGAAATACCTTGTTAATAGAAGAATTCAGCCAGCTTTACCTTAAATGAATGCATAAATAATTTGTGGCAATAAGAAAAAAGGTGAGAAACTATTTTTTCGGCTGTTCACGTTCTACAGCGGTAAATATAAGTACAGATAAAAAGCCTTTAATATCTTAATGAAATATAATATTTTAGAGTAGCATAAATATCAAACTATTTTATCAATTTATGAATAGATACATAGCTACAACTAATGTGAGAGCTTAAATTTTATACCTATGATTATAATACCCGAGAAATACTTGTGATCAGAATATTATTTAAAATCTAGATGAAAGCTAATTTAATTGTTATTAATCTATAAATTGTATAATTAATTTATATAATTTAATATAAAGAAATTTTAATATTTCGAGCAATTTATATGGTTCATAGGTCAACTAAAAGGAAATAATAGAAAAGTATGTCTATTAATACAGCTCAAATTAACATGTTTGTAGGTAACAATAATTATAGACACTCGACATTAATATTGTGATATGTAGCAATATAAATTTTATTTGTGATACGAAGGAAAATCATGAGAATACTTCAAATATGGATGATATCGAAAAAAATTATAGATGGGTTAATTTGATTTTTAGTTTTTCAATGTTGTACAAGCAAAACTTTAGATTGATCTATAGAACAGCCTTGGCTGATACCTCTTTAAAACACACTATCTTTACAAAATTATTAAATGCTTATTCTTCTCTTAATATCTTTCAGCTAAGTGTCTTCCTAAATTTTATTGTCTGTATATGCTTATAGTTCAATTGTCATTTCTAACACATAAATACTTGGCTGTTTTTAAATATTTATTTATTAGAACAAAACATCAGTCTATTTATTGAATTTAGACTGGTGAGACTCAGTTACATAATCTAGAAGCTTATGGTTGCGCATAATAAATTAAAAAATGGTATTTTATAAATCATAAATTAACAAAATTACCACGAAATTTAAGAAACCATAAGTATCTTAAGTTGTTAAATGAACACGCGAATTGCGTTATATCTAAGATAATAAGTATAAATAAATTATGTGCTCTTTCACGTAATATCTTAAAGCAAATGAAAAATATGGTCAAAATGCGTGTAGTAAGAGCACAATATGCATAATCAATCACAATTACCATATAAATAAATTGAGATACACCCAATCATCAACCACAGCCTATATAAAGTGGAATTAAAAAAAATTAGTATCAATTTAAAACGATTCTTAAATATTAACATCCTTACGTTAGATAGTGTTCCTCTATGATGCTAATTATGTGTAGGTCTATAACCTTTGAGTCATATTATAATAGCTGGTTTAAAATTTATAAAGATTTGAGACATTTATTTAATCCATCAGATTTTAGATTGGTTTGATTTTATTGCATTATTAAGGCTATATAAAATTTTAAAAACATCCATGGAATTTAAATAAAGGATTAGGTTTTAAAATATTAAAATTACAAAAAACTTGTGAAAAAAAGATAGTTGAAGTTTGTTTTAGTAAATTTAAAAATGATAATTTGCCGGAATCGTGCTATGTAGTAGAATGGAATTGATTCCATTTTAGAAATCGAATAAATCTATGGTCTAGGTATAGTTAATATTTCATACTTTATCTACTAAAACTATTCACCGTTTTATTTGAATATATAGATATAATGAAGAAATATTATAAAGAAGAACTTTATGCAAGAAGTCTCTTGAATATTGAGATTTTGCCTATAACTAAATTTTTGATCTTCAAAAAATTAATTTTGATCGCATACCGTTATATTTTTTCTACATCGTATTTTATTTTTAATAAAATCCGTAGCGATCGATATTATTTTCTGTTCACGTAATCTATATTCTAGGTTTTTTGATACTTTGATCTCTTAATTTTATGTTTTCAAATCTTTGAATAATTTTACTTTCAATCATCACCACATCCTCTTTTTACAATGAAAAACAGAACCAAATCACATTTTTAAAATTTTATAGCATCTAAATATTATCACAACAATCTAAGAAAATTAAACAGATTTTACTATTGATTGCATTATAAGACAAATTGTAATATATCTAAAAAAAATTATAACAATAATAGAAATCAGCGATATAGTTGAGTAGTTTATATAGGCTGCTTTTATAAGAGGTCGCGTATTCCACTTCTACCTACTTCTAATTTATCATACGAATTTCACAAAATAAATACCTAAAGAAGGCGGCAGTGATAAACTAAAAGCATACCATAAAACATTACAAATAAATAAAAAATAAGAGGCTGCTGTGAAGCCATTGAACGGTACCTCTAGTATAGGAAACGCCTTAAACCGTTCAGCAAGGATATAGCTAAGTGTGGTTGTAGCCTGTATAATTTAGCAATGAACAATAGACATGATTTATTCCTCCAAATATTGACTACCTCTTATGAGAAAAGGCCAAATCTAAGGTGATTATGGTCGATAAGAAGCGCCAGAGGAATCCCACAGAATCATACAGCAGTTAAGCAAGAAACTGGAAGTATGAACCGAACTTCCTAAAAAGTAATTTAATAAAAGAAATAAAATAGGTAAATTTGATAAGAGTTTAACACGAATAAAATATACATTTTTCATATTTCAAATGCAATATATTGCCGATATTTTATATTTTTTTAATCTAAAATATGAAATTTAGATAAAAAACTATAATTTGCTTGAAATATGTGCAGTAAACTTCAAATTGATAAATGTACAAGTATAAATTCCTCAAGCAATATTCTGCTTTTATAATATGTTGATTTCTTTTTAACATATGCAACAAAATATAATTCCGTCGATCCGAAAAACAACATTTTATGGTTCTTTAAATTTCATATAAATACGATGACTATAATTATATTGCTTATAATGATAAATATATATTAATTTGTGAGTTCAAAAAATCTATGCCATATTATACATTCAAATCCTAATATGTAGCCTATTAATTTGACAAAATTGTGGATATAGCTACTATGAATCTAAATCTTAAAATATTGTATTTATAATTTAGATGTTTATATAATAATTAATCCAAAAGACTTATACATGTATAAGACTCGAAAAAAATCGTATTATATTACACAAGATTTTATTTTGTGCAAAAATACTTGCATCATACAATTACTATCGTATAAATTTGATAAATAGGAATGTTTTTATATTTATATATGTATTAATTTTCTTTTTATCCATTTAGATGTGGTCAGCATACTTGGAATATTGCACAACTTTAAATGCATCTTTTGACACCTTACCTAATCTTCTTCATCAACTATTCTTCTTCTCTCAAATGAGATGAGTCCAAGTGTCATATAGGGTGTGAGAGCTTGCATGTATGATTCTACTGGGTTCTGGAATTTTTAGCACCTTAACATATTTCATATAGAATTTTGTATCCACCCAATCCCAAGTCATCACCTATAGTATTGTTCTTGTTTTACATTTGTAAATTAAACCAATTTCATTCGCCAAGATGTCATACTTCCATATTTTTCATTCTCAACTACAGTCAAGTTTTCAAGGCTAGTTAACCTATTTTGATCAACATAAACATATTCATCTTTTTTTATCATATGTAAAAGATCTCGTATATTTTGTTTTATTAAAATTTCTTTTTTTATTCAGGTATCAACCTTTAAATTGTGTCATTACATTTTCGCAGATTTCTTATACACGTGAGTCCTGATTTTTTATGTTTTATTAAAGACTTAAATAGTAAAAATTGATGTTTTTATATCATATTTCGGTTTCTGATAATTTACATGAATAAAAATACTCATATTTTCTTTTTTTTAAATAAAAAAACCTATAGGTTTATTTTATTTCATATGTTTGGGCATGTTTATGATACACATTTTTATTGAAATGATTTTTTTATACAAATTGTATTGAGCATATACAAAATATAGATTAACTGATTCAAATTGTATCTTTTAGCAGTGTTAAAATCTTATTTAAAATGAGTCGGCTAAAAAAATGTTTTATGTATAGATATAACTATAAGATCAAAAATTTAAGGCAAATTTGTAATTTCAATAATTCTAACGAGAACATGGTTGACTTTGTTTTTGCTTAGGCAGTCTTTTTATTTGGCTATCACACAAAAAACGGTATAAAATAACTTAAATTTTATTAATACCAGGGTCATTTTTGAATACTATGTATGTGTTTTTCTTGTATGTTTTTAGATTAAATATTAACTTATATGAAATGCGAGTTAAAAAACCGATCTCTTAATTTCAATTTTATGCATTGGTTATTAACAACTTCTATCCATAAATATGGAAATTTTGATTAAAAAGTGAATTATCACGTACAATTTCTTAAAAATCTAATGTTTTTTATGTTTTAATTCTAATATTTAAGAATTAAGGTTCAGCTCTTAAGGGAACTTTATTGCATCGAGTCATGCTCTTTTAGGTTAAGATTAAAGCATACACATTTATTAGCAATTTTTTTAAACATATAATATTTTTTGAATATAATTTTATTATAACATGGGACGGTGTGGTGACACGATATCATAAAAGGTACCTGAAGGAACTAGATGACACGAACCAGTTCTTGGGGTATTTACAAACACTGGTAATATAAAACCCTTGAATTAAAAGGTCTCGAAAGAAGATGGGGTATTGAAGAAAACTCCGGAGAGGAATAGATAGCCAAAGTCTATTTACGTGTACGCACGAGAAATCAAGCAAGTTGAGCTCTAGAGCAAAAACTAAAATTATAATCATGAGCTTGGCCTAAGAATGTATCTAATAATAGATTTAATATAATTTTACTATTTTCGAATATACATTTATCGAAATATGTAGGTGAAGATTAATTATAATCACAATTTCTGGGCCCTTGAATATCTCATGATAGAAAGATTAATATTTTGGATTGTAAGAACTCACTGCTCGTTTTTAACAATTTATGAGAGAATTTCATATATCTTGGCCTTAAGTTGTATGTTCAAGAATATTTTAGGTGTTATGTTTGCTATAAGTCTTTAGTATATATTGTATTCAGATTGGATATTTAAATATAAGAATATATACAAGCTTGTGGCTTATATGGTCCCTTAGAGTTTTCTATACATATCATTATGAAATTATAATTGTCAAAATAGAATGTGCTAGTTTCGATCCTTTTCAAATGTTGATAGCAATAACTTTAAAGTTTTGCTTTACTTGGGATCTTAGGTTTACAGAGCTGCAAAGCCGAATATTAAAAACCTCATATCTTATAAAGCATTATATATGTGCTAAAATTCACAAACGTATTAGGAATGTGGAAAATAGACGCTAAAGGATGTAAAGCAGAAACAGAGGAACATGTAAAAACTACTATATATATTACATTAGTAAATAGATGTTAGAAAATTTAATGATAAAATAAATTAAATATATATATCAGAATATTTGACAATAAAACCATCTTGTAGTTTTACCTTTCCAAAGGCAAAAAAATTAAAAGAATGCAAGGCTAAATTTTATAAACATTGCTTTTTAGTTTGAATATAAATGTTAAATTTTTTTATTTATATACCGAACTAAATTTTATTATGTTACGCAACTATGAGATAAAAAGAAAAATTTCTGGAAGAAAACAAATTGTATATCTGATTAGAACTTGGAAATCTTAATCTAAAAAATTAAGTAAAAATTAAAATGATTCTTTTTATAAATGTTTTGTGTGTTTATAGCATATTTTTATATTATAATTATTGTGTTTTTTTTATTAGAAACAATTATATGTAATTAGATTTGAAAATGTGCCTAAAATGCTACCAATAAGTGATTTTATATTAATCTTGTTCTAGTATCTTTAAATTTAATTTTTTTACTCATTAAAAGATAATTCGAAATATTGTTTAGATCATTAATAATAATAAATAAAATTATTTAAAAACGGTGTCAGAATTATTATCCTAGAGAGCATAGATTATCAAAATGTCCGAAATGATTTTTGTGATAACAATCTACCATATAAATTGAAATTTCCTAGTAAATTAACTATGTCTCACGAATAATGCTTATAAAATACAGGGTAGCCCTCGAAAATGTAATATCTACTCAAATATAACAGATTAAAGTAGTTGATGATCAATAATAACACTATTATAAATAGAACCGAAAAATGGTTGGCAAAAATAAAATATGATTATTTTACCATGTAGCTCCTACATCTTAAGGGACAGCAATAAAAATTCACCATGTGTCTTGAAAGAGAATGATCATACACGAAAACAATTACAAAGGTTCATAATGCCAAAAAACAAAAAAAATCATTTAGCGATAAAAAAAATATGGAAAGTGTATTAGTATTCTATATATAAATGTAAATGTAATTTTTTCTAAATAATTAACAAAATATAAGTATGCTTAAGAGTTAAAAACAAAAAGATTGTCTGCTATATGTTTAGTAAAGCGTAAAATTTTGTTTTGGTAAAATGGCCAGTATTATCCACCCAATTAGATTGCACATCGTATGTGATATTGCCAGTAAATTAGCAACGTAAAGAAATGGCTAGATAAGCCAATAAAATTACCAATATTATATAAAAAACATATTTGATGTTTTAATATTCGAGATAAACGAGAAGGATTAATATAAGAATACAGATTTCTTAAACTAATTAGGAGGGCAATAAAAATATAGTTTGAACATAATTTGTGCTGTATTTTCGTGCATTTAAAAAAGATTATACATAAAATTTAAAATAAAAACTTAAAATCATCAATATTTAGGTAGATTGTGCATATATTACGAATATTAGTCCAAGTAAATCTGTTGAGTTTTTAGTACACTTCCAGCCCAATATACCGTTACATTTATATTAAAAAAGCGCAACGTTGCAATTTATTCTTTAAAAATAATATTTTAAAATTGCTGGAAAATTCCGGACATTGTAGAAGCAATCATGCAAGCTCTCACACTCCGCAAGACACTTAGACTCATCTCATACAGAGAAGAAGAGTAGTTGATGGAGATAGATCAGGGGAAGGTGTCAAAGGATGCAACAAGGAGTTGTGCAATATTCCAACACGCTGACCACGTCCAAATAGATAAAATCTATAAAAAGAAAATCAACACAAAAATAAATTATTTTAATTAAAATTGCTGGTATAAAAAGTGTCACGAAATATATAAAAATTACAATTACATTCGAATACAATTATAGAAAACGCGTTAATAAACATTGAAACAAATTTCAGAAATCATAATATCTAATGTTGTGGAATTTGGGTATCTTTTGTTTATCAAGGGATATGATACAAATAGATGCAGATTTTACATATATCCAGTCGCATATACATAAAAAAAATATTGATAAATTGGGCTTTTATATTTTATCATCAGAAACTATTACAAGAAAAAGTAGCGTAATTGAATCTAATTTTATGTTCATATTAAGTAACTTTTTTTATTAAAATAAACAACCGTTGAAATAAATGACAAATGCTTAAAATGTCTTCTATTAAAGACCGTATTGTAGTTACATCTTGGAGCATTTATAGATTACAAAGAGCTGATATACTTTATAATAATTTTTTTGCCTACTGCTAATATAAAATATCTTGATTTGTAGCGCACTTTATTTAAATGCCACTCTTTTATATGATTACCACTTTTATCACATTGATTTTTACAAATATAGATACTGATGGATGTGTGATCTACACTATCAGAAACAAATAAAAAAATTTATGTTATTTCTTAGGATATTTTTGCCAAAAACATTATAGAAAATTGCTAAGTATTTTTTTAGTGTAAATCGCAACTTGATTTGGTTTGTCTTTTTAAGGATCTACCTGGCAAAAATACACAATAATTCATTTAATTACATGTATAACCATAAAAGGTAAATTAAGCATATTTTTGTTCTATAATCTAAATACCTGCAAGTACTAGACAACATACATTAAGAAAAAAAAATTAATTAAATTACAATCTAATACAATATTTCAGCAAAATATACCAACATAAGGTACAAGATACAGTTGTATAAACTTTATTAAAACAAATTTCAACGTGATAAATGCCGTAACTAAATAACAATTTAAATATTAATAAAAAGTGGTACTATAATATGCATGTACAAACACAACTTAAGGGCCAATCAAAATAATTAACGGCTTTATCAATATGCACTGTCTAATATATTAGTGTAGTAAGACACAGGTCGAGTGATTATAATATATAAATTCAGAATAAAGAAGTATGTTCGGATGAAATGGCTTGCAACTGCATTTTCTAATATAATATAAATTGCAACAAGAAATTAAAAAACTCTATCTAAATATAAATAAGCCTCTCAAAGTTGTGTAATTGAAATATTTCCATGTACGGTTTGTGGAGAAGAGCAAAAATAACCATATACAAGAAATAAAAAACACACTTCTTCAAGGTAAAATAAAATACAGACGATAAATGTATCATCTTTACCTGAATATACAAATCAAGACTAGCAAGCAGATAGCGAGTAGATTGTTACGACTTGAAAAAGAAAAAAGTATAAAGGGTTAATAAGTCTGTATAAATCAAAAAATTTATAGAAAAATTTCATATCCATTATCTACGGAGTAAAAAAGAAAAACACCAAATAAATATATCTTTTATTTTCTAAGATAAAAATATAATAATCATACAAAAATTTAAATGCCAACACTGTAAGTGACATAAATATCAGCCATCATCTTGCGAGATGATAGATTAAAACGATAGATTACGACAATTCAAGAAGACAATAATTTAAATAGCGTGTAAATATAATAAAATAGTCATGTCAAATATTAAAAATTTGATAAAGTACTAACATTCAAATTAATGAACTTTCGGATTATAAGTTAAAGGCAGAATAGATAGTAAACTAAGGCAAAAATAACTAAGAAATAATAAATGGTTAAAAAACATTTATCATAATGAATTAGTTGCATTATCTTAACAAGCATGGCAATAAAACTCAGGCGGGATTTTCTAATTGTACATTACGTGCTCTATTGTTTGAACTGTTTTGAGAAAAACTATAATCAAAATGACTACCATATATCGTAAAATGGTATGATTAAGTGCCAAATATCCTTAAAAGCATAAAAAATCACAGTTTCGATTAAATTAAATTCCATTCCTAAACAGTAAATTTATAAAACTCTTGAAATATATTATTTAAACATTGATGTAAGAAAAGTAAAGAATACAAAAAAAATCTTTGAATTTGAGCATGATGTATTCTTTTACACTATAGATATAGAATAAAATCTAAAGTATAAACAAATATATATGTGCCTATAAAAAATATATTTTTTTTAGTAGCAAATTAAATTTATATGAAAATATATTATTAAAAAATAATTGTAGCCAATTTTAGAGTAAATCATCAAAAGATGTTAAAAAAAAGAGAATAAAGAAATTTTATATGTTTCTATTTCTTATATATATACTTCGAATTTATCATGGCATAAGAGACTAATACAATGTTAAAATATCAATAAAATATGCTTTTAAACGTATAATATTATGCTATCTTTAAGTTCCAGAAAAATCTACCGAACAGCTACGGCCAATTATTTTGCAAGAATAATTATATCTAAACCCCTTATTAGTCGATAAAACCAATTTTTAATTACTAAGATTACTTTCTCACAATTTTTTCATTGATATCATAAAAAAATAAAGACTTTTTTTAGCTTACGAGATCGGTATATTAATTCTTGATAAAAATTTGCTGTGTTTATTTTATAGGAAAAATACAAAAAAATTATATCCACTAATTAAACAATTAAAGAAGTTTATCAAAATAAAAAAAACCTGGAATTTCATCTATAAATATTTTTAATTTATATTTAATATTTACACATTTTATTGTAAAATATTAATACTTATATAATTAAGTGCGGTAGTATATATAATAAAATGTCGTAAAAGTTTCATATTGGAAGAAAATGGTGCACATCAAGATTTACCATAATTATAAAAGTTTTTGTGCAGGAAATAGACAACATACCATTCAAAGAAGATTTCAAAATTATAAAAAATTCAATTTAGGCTAAGATATGAGATAAGGTTAATTATATTTTTATGCACAAAACGCTTAATTTCATTTTTCACGGCTTATTTATACTTTCAGTTATCTTTTCTTCACCCAGATCTACATATTACCTCTATTTACGAGACTATAAATCAAAGGTGTTTTCACAATCACAACCGTTATTTAGGTGGGGTTATCTGGTTTTTGACTATGAATTTCTACAGTTACGCGTACATGTAATTATGATTTGAATTTAAAACATCCATACATAATTTTTAAGTTTTTACATACAATTAACTATATAATAACAGGCTAATCTATGATTTTATTTTTATTTTGCGTTATTTGCTTCTAAGATCTCTTTTGTTGCTTCATACATCATATGAAGCATATAAAAAAGATGCAAAATTGTTTTATTCAATTTTTCGAAGTTTTTTTAGGGCCTTCTTTTTGTTTCTTTAATTCTTTTTGGGAAGAGAATAATTTGTATTGTTAGTTTCTATTATGCTACTATGTTCTTTATTTTCCTAAATCCAGGTTCAAAATTATAATAAATTGTATTTTTTAATTGTTACTTACAATTTTATAGCCCTAAATGCTGTTTTTCTTGTTTATTATTTTATAAATTTCAATCCAACTGTGCTCTGTTTTTTTAAATAATTTTACTATAAATAAAATACTCGAAAAAGACTGTTTGATATATTTTTCATGAATATATAGTTATTCATATTTTTTTATTATGAATTATTCAGCAAGAATATTTTTTTTATACATATTATAAATATTAAATTGCGCATTTAAATAGCTTTCAGTAAGAAATTCTCGTTAGTATTTTTTTGTAGGTGATGATATTAGTAATATAATAGAATTTAATTATTAGAAAATTGAAATTGTAAGATATTGGTTCAATCTAAGCAAGAAAATTTTTAATACAATATTTAATATAAGCAAGAACATTTTGAAATGTTTTCATTTATATTTGTATGTTTAAATTGACCTAAGGCATATCAAAATATAATATTATATCATTCTTATAGCAATATCTTTTGTATTATGTGAAAATGGCAAAAAAAAAAGGCTTAAGCTTGAATATCAAAAGAACCATTAACTTATTAAAACATGCTATAAAAATTCAAATCATTTATATATGAAATAAAAATGACAGTGTTATATGTGAAAATATTTCATTAAGGTATTTATATTCACTTTTTATACTTTATAAAGTGAAAAAAATTCAAACATCTTATATGACTTATAATATTAAGTGTTATAAAAAACTAAATTTGTGCCCCAAAAGTGTCAATAATCCTTATTATACACGTCGAAAACAATTGCTATGAAATCAACAATAACTATGAAGATATAATAAACTGTTAATTTTATAATTTAACTAGGTTATATGATAGAAAAATTTTAATTTTTTTTACAGAGAAAATAAAATTCAAATTTTTTACTTGAAGTGACATATATCGCCATTTTTAAGACCCGAAAATCAAAATTATTCAATGTTTAATTTTTTGTGCATTGATATCCGGAAAACTTTATAAAACTTTAGGTAATCATATGAACAAGATTCAAATATGAATCTATTATTTTTACTTTAAATATTAAAATTTGAAAAAATTATTTCGGTTTAATAATATTCGTGAGTTCTATATTTTTCTTAGTTAACAATTACTGATATATAAATAGTGCTGCAAAAGAAATTGCACTCTACGCATCTAAACTGGAAAAAATAAGCATTTAATTTTTTCGATTGTGCTATTTTAGTATAAATCATAATTTTTATATACGAGGCAATCATGATACTACACTTTTTTATGTGGCAAAGATGAATTTCATTATCTTTTGCACTGTCTAGATAGTTTATTGAATTTTTATAGAAGAATACACAGGCATTTCCATATTTTTTCGGCTGCCTCTCCAATTTCTAAAGCATTGCGAATACTGAATACTTTAATATTATGACAATTTTATCATAATGATAAAACTCGACCGAATGTTAATAACCATGTTACCGAGTGGCTTCTTGTATATTTTTTTATTGTATTTCAAACGTATGAAAATCCTTAAATTTTTTGAATTTTTTATATATGCAAATTTTTTATATTTTTAATAAACCAATTGTGCTTTTAAATTGATGATCGTTCCTTTTGAGTCGGTTTCTTTGGAACAGATAAAGTATATTTTTAATATAAATATAATGCATTTGTAATTTTTTATCGAAAATTTTTTAGACGACCAAAATAACTATAGAAGTACTTTTCTATTGAATCTTATGTTTTCAAGCCATTAATATACTAAGTACCGTAGGAAACAATATTCTTCCATGGGTACATTAAAAATTCTAAAATGTAAAACTTCAACTCAAGCATAAGTATGATGATTAAATCTACTATATTTTTACTGTAATTATTTTAAATTCGCTTTAGTTTATCTTGGATTAAAATATACTAATATCGAACAAGATTATCCAATACAAACTCAATATATATAATGCAGGCAATTAAAAAAGTTATATATCAAGATGATGAATAGAATAAAAAGCCAAGTCATCTCGTAAAATTTAATAGATAATAAAAAACAACATGGGTAATTTTTAAACAATATTAAAAGAATATGGATTGCAGACTTTATTTATAATTTTAGTTATGACGAGGGTATTGTAGAATAATTATTGATTCAAAGATACGAACCGAAGATTTTTTTAATATTATTTTATTATAATTATAGATCATTTTCACAATTCATTTATTTTAAATTTTATGCACCTTTTTTGTATGTTTTCTTATTTAAAATAAAAATAATCGATCTGTATCTTTTTCGTGTTCAGTTATATATAAAGATATTTTTGGGTATTCAGCTGTCTTCCATATCCATCAAATAACACCAAAATAATCTTAAATATATTTTAGAAATGTTTATTATAAAATTCAAATATCAGCAAATTTATTTTTACATGAAAACATAATTTTTCTATGATCTTTATTAGATTACTATTTCAGAAAACATATGTTTTTTATATCAAATATTGAAAAAAAATCATATCTTTGATGGAATATTTATTTTGAATCCTTTATTCATCTTAGAAATCTTTATTACTTTATTTATTCTTGACACAATTTATGTTTTCGTGAATAAAGTCAGAATTAAATACTGTTAAATATCTTGTATACATTTAGTCTAAAAAAACTTAAGAAGTTTATGTTATTGGTGATTATGAAGAAAAAATTGATGTATTTTTTTTCTTGAATTTTTCTGTGCATTTGAGTACATAACTATATACAAATGATATCGAAGAGAAAACAAAATGTTTATGAATTAAAATAATAATTTATTTAGGACACCAAAAAGAAATATTTCCATTTTATTTGATTAATTTTTAATCTTAAACATATGTATTAATTACAATACTATTTTAATATCTAGATAAAATTCCAGTAGAATAGACGAAAGAATATACGAAAGATCTAACATAGTTAATTAAAATATTGTCAGATATCGAACTTTCTTTTTGGTTACAAAGATAGAATGCCAATTTGAATAGAATTAACAAATGATAAATCATAAAAGGGTTTTTATAAATTTTGCTAAAAATGCAGGGGAGGCTATGGTTCAGTATAGAAAAATAAGACCTTTTATCTTTAACATATATTTTTAAGGTTCTAAGCTCTTCATAAAAGCCATTTTTACAATATCAAATCGGCAATATTTGCCTTCTAGTTTAATGTGTCGTAAAACATATTTTGGCCGAATCAGTGTAAAATTTAGCTTTTTCTATATTTAAACACTTGAATATTGCTGTAATTTATTTTTGCTTGATTCGCGAAGACAAGTGACTGTATCCTCGTTGCGGTACCCGATTACGTGGTGAACGTACTTAAACTTTTCCAGTATTAGAAAAGAATTAATTCACAAGCTAAAACTTTCGCTGTATAAGCGATATACAGTGGAAAAACATTTTTTTACTAGTGTGCTTAAACATGCTCTTCCGGTTTTTAACTTAAGTTCATGCAACACTAAAACCAGAACTAATATTGACATCATAGAATTATCAAATATATGCAATATAAATTTTCTATATGAAGCTATTTTTTCTATAAATTAATACGATTATATTGTTATGAGAGTAATTTTCATAAAAAAATTGCGTAAAATACAGTTTATATAGATATCATTTAATATAACAAAAATATAAAAAGTGAGCTTACTAAATGAGATTATGTGCCCATAATTTTGTTATAATTTCTGGTCTTTCGACTTTCTATGCCTTTAATACAAAAAATAAAAATTTATCAACTGCATATTTTGTCGCCTTGTTAGTAGAAAAGATTCCATTTTTTCCATATAAATCACTTCAATATTCTAAATGATACGAGAAAATTGAATTATTCATTTTTCGCTATAATAGATTTGTGTATGATATGTGTAAAATTGAAGCGAAATGAATATAATAAATTTTCTAAAATTAAGTACGGCACTGTTTAAATGTGATTTTTATCCTAAAGGGTCTTAATTTACATATATGTAGCATATAATATCCAATAAAAACGGTTTTACAAATAAATAGACTTTTAATTTTTTCAGCAAAATAAAAGATACAAAATCAGATTCAAATAATTAATATTAATATAATATACGCAAAAATTTAACAAATAAATTTCGGTCTTTGTTTTCAATTATTAGCACTGATGACATCGACATAAAAATACGAACCTAATACTACCTGATTTTCTTTTTACTAGAAATTTGAACATAACTTTTTAGAGACTTGAGTAAATATTTATTTGTGATCTCAGGTATAAAAACTTGGTTCTGGTAATATAAACCTTTAAGCTTCAATATAAAATAATTGTAGTTTTTTAAGCGAACATCAAAAACTTTCTTATTTTTTTCAAAATATAAATTTTCTAGATTGTTTCGATATGACATATTTTATATTTATTGCAGGATTTTTTAAGATTTTAACTATTGAATCAAAAATGCGTAAAAGAGTTGTTATTTGTATTTTTTGCTTATTTAAAAACACTCAAATCATGTCTTTGATATGGAAATTATTTTTGAGCCTTATTTGTTATCTTTTTTGCATTGATACGATATGGTGAGTTTTTTCTAACAAAGATATTATATATTCGATAATAAAATATTCAAGAAAATTTTCCTATTTTATAACAATTTTGTCATTTGGGTTTTTAAATTTTTTCTAAGAGCCTTTTTAAATTTCCGACGATTAAAACAAAAAAATATGAGTAAGACATTGTTCTTCATGTTTTTAATTCATAATAAAAAATTTATTGAAAATACATCTATATTCTTTTATTTATACATCTAGGCAAAAATTAAGTTTTTATATATTTTTAAATTTTTGCGGCTATTTTTAAAATTTAGAGGATGTATGATTGTATTTAGTTAAATTATAATCTATCAGGAAATTTATCAATTTCAAATTTGAACGCATTTTTTCTATAAAAATTTGTAACATATATTTTGTTATTCGATATTCAGATATACAAAAAAATTAATTGTAATAAGAAAATAAAAATGTTAATTTTATATTTTTTTTTAGCTTGTATCTACACTGTTTTGTTTAGAGCTTGTGATATATTTCTTTATTTCGTCATAAAATACAAAATTTCAATATTTAATAAACAAAAGGATTTTATGGCGTTTCCACAAACAACATATAGGGGGACCTATTCTACTTAGTTAGATTGGTCATAAATAGCAATGGCCCCACCAATAAAAAATCATAATTTAAAATGAAAGATTGGCATTTCAGACAACTAAATATTTTATTTGAATTAGTATATATAAAAATTATAGATTGATCATTTTATAATTGCCACTTCGTTTCAACAACACTAATAAATGATCTAGATAAAAGGATATAAATCGTGGTTAAAAAGATAGATTAATTTACTCTAAAAATAATATATGATATTTTTTTATTTAACTTACAAATAACTCGCTTCCTGTGTATTCATATGATTCATGGGCATCTATGTGTCCGTATTTATATTTATTTTTTACTCTTGCAAATTTATCAAATAATTACAATACAACGTGTCAAAGAATGATCCTAATATGTTTTTTACTGCATAGTTAGGAATTTCATAGAAATATATGTAAATCATCAGCCAAAAAACCAAAATCTTATATCTGGTAACGAATATAAATAGATTAAATAATTTATTGTTAAAATACCATGCATCTACATCAATCAAACACCTAGAATCGAGTGATTTTTCAAGAATAGTTTTATCTTAAAAAATGTTGTTTCTTCATTATATTTTAAACTGAATAATAAACCCTATTCGCTCTTAAATTTTTCCGTTTATTCTTACATTATGCATACTTTATATTGGAATATATACCACTTGATATATCAAAAATACTACAAAAAAAACAGAACCGATAACATTAAACTAAATTTCAAGTGAATTCGTCCGTTTTTTCTATTATATAAGTACGTTTTCGCTTTTTATATTCGAATTAAGCTTTGGTATTTTTCTGTTTATATTGTTATTTCACTCCGATTCAAGATAATTCGACCAGAGTTTGGAGCTCTCTGCGGCATCAAGGGATGAAATAGGCTTAAATCATAATACAGTCACTGAATACTATAAAAATCATTATGCGTTTTTATTGTGGCGCATACTATATATTCCCATCTTATAAAAAGAGTATCGGGCTTAAATATGGCTTAAGGTCTAACTTTATTTTTTAGGTAAATTCAAACACAATGTAGTCTTTTAGTCCATTAAATACTGAAAAAAGGCTTATAAATTATTATATGCAATATTAGTTTTATATTTGAGCAAAAAAATCATAGATGGGTCTTCTATTAATATAACTTAATTCGATCAGTCCAGCGATATATGCAAAATTCTACCTATAATATGAATTTATTACGGATATAAATGGTTATTTTTTTATTTCACATGGCTATGAAAATGCACTTCTAATCAAAAAGTATTTTCGATATTTTAATAGTATCACTTAATTGAAATTATATATAATGATGCGGCTTTGTTCATAAATATCAATTTTTACACGTAACTAGAAGTTAAAATAAAGAATATACTTTTAATATATAAAATCGGAATTCCTACGACAAGTTTTTTTGTTTTATGCATTCTAAAGAATTAAAATCATAAATTTTTGCAAGAATTTACATATTATTGAGTTTTTAAAATTATTTCAAGGCTTTTCAGAAAGGAATAATTTATGTGAATTTTTCCTAATATTAAAAGCGAAACTCTTATGTATTTTACGGATTTCATCATTTCTATTGATGCTCTTTTTTAATTCGCCATTATAACATGTTATATTTTTATCCGTACATGGAATCAATTATTAATACATGACACTATTCTTAATTATATATACATATATCTAGCCGAAAAACCACAAAAAAATATAAATATATATACGTATATAGATTCTACTTTAAAACTTGGTATTTAGATTAAAAATAAGAATATTCAAAAAAATTATAACAATAATGATATAATTTAAATGTATCTACGTGCACTACAATGCTTCATACTATGTGCAAATCAAAAGCAAGAATAGAAACTTTTTTTTTGTAAAATGGGAGGTCTTTGTAAAAAAACACCATAGGTCGTATAATAGGAAATGAGAATTCTATTTCATGCAGAAAAATATGCACAAATAATTAAATGGGGGTAAAATTGTAAAATTATTAGATTATTAATTAAAAGTGTTATGTAATGTTTGAATATAATGAAACACAAGGAATTAAAACGAATATTTCTAAAGAGAATTCTTCACTTTCCTTGAACAACACATTTAAATAGATTTAAATACTACCCAATTATTATTTTTTGCATTTTCTAAATTTTTTTTTCATTATTAATAAATATTACACCTATAAATTTACGGGCTTTTAAGTGCGGTGCTTTGATGGGTGGTCGTGGTTACCACTCTATGAATTCAAATTTCGTGTATGATAATTAATGTATCTAGATTTCAAATAAATTTATTACACTTTATTTATAGGATTTTATTTAAAGTTGGTGTTTAGTCTACCGATCTTTTTTAGAATATGAAAGGAACCCTTATCTTCCAATAAAGATATAGATTGCATAGAATATAATAAAATTATATTCATTATGCGTACGAAAAGTATAATCTTATACACTCCTTTCGAAATATCGACTGTCTCATTCAAAAATCTTCTAATCTATAATAATTCTGACCAACAAAAAATTAAGGGTGGATCCTAAAGCGATTCTGCACATATGTAAGGTTTGTAAGCTAATAAGCAAACCATCTTAAAGTATATTTATGAATATAATAAAGAAAGAAAATCACATGATTAAAATATTTATTTAATGCAATTATGAAATATATTAGAAAGAATAAATTAAAAACCATTGATGAATCCATAGTTATATGAAAAAAACACAGATTCATTAGATATAAACGAAAAAATTTGAATGAATAGATGCGAACAAATTAAATTTTCATAAAATAGGGATGTAAAAATATAAACATAAAAGAAAATGCTTATAAGCAGTAAGAAATGCATTTGGTATCTAACATATATAAATTATATTAAAAAGATACAGTTTATGGTAAATAGCTTTATTAAATTCTAAACTAAAAAAATATGTTCATTTTTATTGTATGCTTACTTTATATGGCCATAAATCAACCTTTAAGCATACACCGTTTGTTATAATTACTGTTTTATTTGACCTTACATGCAGACATTTACAATTTTATGTTCGGTATAGTTACAGAAATAGCTGTATAAAAAATTCAGATTTTATGCATAAAAACCGGTTTCTTTTGTAAAGATTATTATTTTTATACTTATATCAAAACTTAAAATAATTAAAAAGAAAGAAAAAGGGTGATGATTTTTTGCATCTTGCACATTAGATAACTAATTTTTTATTATAATACGTTTATATGTGAATCTAAAGCCAAATAAGCAGTTTTAATGGGAAATCTAGGTCTTCATGACCAATAATATAGGTATATATATTATAGGAAATTGGATTTTTTCGCTAATTCAGATTTTCTAAAAGAAAATTCCGTCCAACTAGAAGCATATTATTATTCATTTTAATATCCAAACAAAAAAAAATCAAACTTAATCTAGGGATGGATATTTTATAAGTCGATGATGGTTTTTGTTATAAACTCTATGTGCAATCGATATTTATTTATATCTGTTTACTTTCTATCGTATCGAGTAATTCATAGGGGTTTTCTTGGGATAAAAATATTTATCATACCAATAATAACTATATTTAGTTGCTTTGAATTTTTTATTTGAATAAGGTTTTTGTAGCTGATTTAATGTTGTATTTCCAAATCTGTTTGCTTTTTATTCTCAGGCCGTCCTACGAGGGCTCTATATTGCTTAGGAGCAGACGGCAAAAATTATAATTTTTTTAATATGCCTATATACCTTGTGTGAAGTTTATTCAAACCTTTAATCACTATTTACGGAGTCTTTAATTTAATATTTACCATTACATTAATTGCGTTACTATTTACTAATTTTTTAAATTTTTATATGATATTTTGTAATAACGCGCAATAATATCCTCTGAAAAAAAGAAAAATATATCTTTATGGTAAATATACATTTAATGAAATGATGGGAAAAGGTAAAAAATAAAAATATATTCCCAAAATCTACACTGTTAATTTATTTTTAAATATGGATGTGGCTGTAAAATCATGATATAATGAGTTTTTACATGTAAAAATAGAAAATTATACATCTGTTAATTAATCAAGCCTGATGATTTGATTATATACAGATCATGATTGTAAAACTAATATTATCACTAACAAGGGGTCAGAAGAAATTGAAAATCTAAATAACAACCAGATTGATGCTTAGTAGTCCAAAGAAGGAATATATCAGTTTACAAAATTAGATATCACAAACATTCATGCGTCTAATAAATTAAAATTCGTTATATATGATTTAAATACGATATTATCATTCCAACAATAAAAACGTCAAAGAATTTGCTTGTTGGAAAACATCATTGAAAGGCCCTCGAAATTAAAATCGTGTATGTGGATGCTACAAATTTTAATTTATTCTTAAAGACCGATACGGGTACGATCCAGATCAGGATTATAAAACGATAGACATAGACAAATATACATATTTTAAAATTATTGATTGAAGTAGAACAAATAATGATCTTTGAAAGATAATATTTATCACTTGAATGGGTTTCGCATAATAAATAGATATCTAATGTTTTATAAATAAATTTGGATTTTATTCTTTAAACTGTAAGAATTATAGCCAAACATGGAAAAATTGAGAAAATCTAAATTACAGAAACATAAGCATTCATGAAGATTTAAAAAATAAAAAGAAATCACAAGCATTGAAAGAAGATTTAAATATCCACTTAACAATAAAACTGTAAGAGAATACTTTCTTATGTGTCAGAGCTGAAAAAACATAAATAAAGAAAGAAACAGAACGTTATGAATATATTAAAATAATAGATATTAAAAATAAATTGCGTTATAAAGATATCGAGGCACACTCAGAGCCCTAAACTACAGTTAAAAAGCAGTTTAAACAAAATTAAAAACTAATACAGTCAATTATTACTAAATAGAAAATTTATATAAAAATAAGAAAAATAATTATTTTATTTTATCTAAGAAAGGGTAAATGTTCTTTGCCTAATTAAATACAGGTCTTAGTTGATCTATTATGTATAAATGGCCGATTTTTACCTTCAAAGAACAAATTATAACTCTATATCATTCGTATTTATATTTGCACACATCTAATTTTTATTTTTTAGATATATGAAAGTAGAAATGAATGTTTGTGTGCTATATAAAAAATAAATGCGTTCTAACATGACAATATAGTCTTAATTTTTTAAATATACATCAAAAATTGTATGGAACCTAAATTTTGCTGGACTTAAATTTGATTCAATACATATTTATACCGAGAAAAATGATTGTCTTCTTATTATTATTATTTAATGGGTAAAATTACAAAAGAATTTGACTGCAATGTTTATTGGAATCATATTCGAAATTACAGTAGAATAAAAATTATGCATAAAATTTATTAAATTATATTTTCTGACTTAAAATATTTCTGTTTGGGTTTATATCTAGTAAATTTTATATTGAAAATTTCGATTTTATAATGTTATTTATACTTTTGGAGAATATTCGCAACAAGTATATGTTCTTATGATGTTGATACATATTCAAAAATTGCTTTGTTTGAATACCGTGTCACGATTTCTATTTTGTATTATTAAGAAAATTTTACCTTGGCCGAGACTGAATCTTTCTTGAATAAAAAATTACATTTTATAAAAATCTAGGGGAAATAATAAAATTTCCAAATTATTTGCGTAAAATCCATTAGAATAATTTTATTCTTTTTAAAAAAATCGTAAAGACTTTTAAATGATTATATTATATTAAAATGTTAGAACTGTTGCATTAACTATTTGAAAAACTAGAAAGATGTAAGTTATCATGATAAACATATGTTAATTTGAAAGGCGATGCTATATTGGTGCTTAATTTGATATTTATTTATAAAGTGCTTTAATACAATTGCATCTATTTTATATAAGTATATATTTAACGGGATATAAACAATCTAATCAGGATTCTTTATACTTTAAAATACACCTTTATTATGTATAATGATTCCCTTTTTCTTGCGTGGACGAATATATTTATTTTTTTTATCATAAAAAAATTTAATAATATCTTTCCAATCACATATATTTGTGACCTATTTACTGATTTGTCTGACGACGTAATAAACGAAATTTAAAATAATGAATTTAATTGTTATAATCATAAATTATATATATTTTTAATTGTCTAATATAGTAAATTATAAAAAATTTGCAAAATGCTCTTAAATCTAACATCTTTTTATTGTACTTATGAATACAATTGGAATTATATTATGATTTTTCGTTCACCTAAAATCTTAAAATCTTATATTTGTGCAATAATTTTTCATAGATACTTTGATTTTATAATAAATAAAGTAAGTATAACTTATAGAAATCTTTATTTTTTTATTTTTAGTACAATTTATTTTAGAATCTTATTATTTATCAGGTCAAAAAAATGTATAAAATATAATTCAAAGGTATCTGCATACTGTTTGCGTTTTTAAATTTTTTTACAGGCTCAATAACTATCATGACTTGTAGATGAAAATATTAAATTAGTGTGTAACTGGTTTAAAAACTATACTAATATAATATTTTATGCTAAGTATTTATATAACCGAACACTAAAATATAGCATTAAAACGCAAAAATTAAAATATATTAAAGGAATTTTTGTTATGAATTATAATAAGAATCTTTATTTTTTGAAGAATAAATTTTTACCCGTAAGCTATATCTAGAATGTTTCATTTCAGCTAAAGTAAAAATTCGATGATATTTTCCCACAAAAAATCATTATAATTTATTTAAACTACTATTAGAATCATATCAAAATCCAAATATGCTTTTAAGTGACTTTTATATAAAAATTCAGATATAAAATATTAAGCTTTTTATATATGCAATATAAAGTGCTAATTATATTTTAAAACTAAGATTTTGGTGAAATTTGATTCTTTTAAATGCGGTAAATAAGAGGAAACTACGCATTAAAATAGGTGAACCTCCTATAAATCCTATCAACTTGAAATTATTGTCAAAAAAAATATTTTCATATTTGAATATTATGGAACAGCTTAATTACATGCGAAAATAATTCCCAGAATTTAAAAAAATTAATTTTCAAATTCGATCCATAGATTCAATAAATATACAACTTTTACTAAAAGAATCTATATGATTAATTTTTATTCACTTTTGAAATTTCTAGATAAAAATCATATTTATAGATTATATTCACTTTATTTACATTTTTTGATCAACTAGGGTGCGGTCGGCTTTTAGGTGTAAAACACATTAGAAGGCGGCCTCTTTTCAACTGCAACGCATTACCGAATTCTCATGAAAAACTGAAATGAATAATTCTCGCATGGAGGCAGGCCGTCGTACTAGAAAGTAAACCCAAAATAAGATTGATATGCTGACAAAAATTAGGTGAATGTGTGTAAACGCATCAAGTGTCCGAACATTGAATATATGTAGCGCCGAATAGCATGGATGTGGGTAGTTGCTGACTTGATTAGCATAATTTATCGGTGAATTCAAGTAAATAAAAATACATTCCCACCTTATCGACTACTGCCTGTAAAAACAGTCTAATCCACGGGAATGAGCTGGTCGCAGATAGTTTGAAGGATCAAGTTCGAGGTACATCTGACAAGCGAGAAAGTTTTTATTAATTATAGCAAACTTTCGTAAATCAAATTTTACGAATAAATAAATGAAAATAAGGAAATCCACCTCAAATTTTATATAATCTATATGAATATTTTTATATGATTAATATTTTTTCAATCTTTAGTTTTTTGTAATATTTAAAAAAATACTTAATATTCCATTATTTAATGAAGCACCATAAACCTAGCAAGTTTTGTTGAATTTTGCTTTTTTTGATCCTATTTATTCTCTTTATTGATGTATACATTTCTAAACACATTACAATTATAGTATATATACATAATATCGAAAACTAGTTTTTGCTTTTTCTAATTTGGATTCTGTCGTCTTATAGTTTAAAGCATTAAATAATTCACAAAATTGCCATTCCTAATTTAATTTTTAGTTAAATCACTTTTTAAAAGAACATATTCACTGGCTTTCTTAGTTTTTAATGATATGAAAAATTAAATTTATAGTAATGCATTAACAAGATGCAACATATTTTATATTTTCATTGCAATGATCAGAATAATATGCATGTATATTGGATTAATATTAAATTCCAGTCAAAATAGGCCCCGTTTCTCATTTTTGCTATATTTGAAATATGCTAGGATAATATATTTCTAAAGTTAATCATGCAATAAAAAAAATTTACTATGTGTACTTTTATATCCAGTGACAGAACTTTAAACCTGTTGATACATAATTTTAATTATTGGTTACGTAATATTTCCAGATTCAGTAATTGGCGATAAAGCTCAGCCAACTATACTTTGATACTTCATTAGAATTTAAATTCTTAATCATAATTATTTTAAAAATGCTACAATGAAATGTAGAAGCGTGTATTAGCACAAGAATAAGACATTCAAATGTGAAATAAATTTAAATCTCATATAAAAATCCATGTGCATAATATTAATAAATTAGAACCATCGGTTTGTGTTTCTTATTGCCTGTACTTCATACTATTATGAATCGTGAAAAGGCTGTACACTATATGACATAACGTTCTATTAATATTTTTTGAAGTCTTTCTAGGAATGTTTATTGATCTTTCACATAATATCAATGGAAATAAAAAGCAAATGATTCATTTCAAAATATAGTTATTTTTCTAACTATATCAATATGTGGGTTTGTGAGTAATATTGAAGACTATCATCTATATATTATTGGGAACAAAAATTCTTGGATATTCAGGTGATGGCTAAAACGAATAATTGGCAGAATTTCTTCTTAAAAGGCTTTTAATCCTTTATTTCTTCATACAAATTATGTTAACCCATTGAAATGACAGAATACAAACGAATGCATTTTGATTTTAGTAATCGGTTTCATTTTAATACACAATATTCAAAATCTGATTGCAACCTTTAAAACCAGAATTAGACTATCGGCAAGTGTGAACATATGAAAAGGAGAAATTGAAAAATATACTGTTCCTATGAATGAAGAATCGCCAACTTTAAGATGCTGATAACGAAGAATTACCCATGTCTTTACTCAAGATATTCGGATAACTAACTACCATGTGTAATATATATAGAATTGGAAGTGTCGACATTGCGCCTCTTAAGGCAGGAAACTTGGAGTTCTAGGTGTACATTATAACCATAGACCTTTTTTGAATTTATAGTGAAAGTTGATGAATATATGGTGAATTACTAAGGTTTCAATATAACATAAAGTTTCAATAATCCAAATTTTTGCTGATTTGATATCATATAAAGGTTATAGAATAAAATAAAACGATAAACAATTTAAACGAACAGTATACTCTATTTTCTTGCTTTATATTATAGTTGAACATAACAATGAATATTATTAATCGAAAAAAATAGACGAAAATAAGGGATATTGATCATCGATTGATTTGAAAACAGTTCTTGCATGATTGAGTGAACAAAGAAAAATAACGAGTATAGTTTGATAAAAACAAATTAAATTTTTTTAAAAATGAAGATCATTTATATTGAGATGCAAATTTAAATTATTTTGGCTATATATAAAAAATCTTAAAATAATTACTTTTTTTGTTTGAAAATATTCACGTTGCCATTTTTAGGTTTAGTCTCATTTATATTGTTCTATTTTCAAGCCTAATTTAAATATTAAATTTGTTTCTAAAATATATATAAAAATCTGTATATATAAATGTAAGAACATATGTGATTGTATTAAGCTCAAATGATTTAATTTATTTTGGTGATTATAAAATGTTAAAAACAGTTTTTATATTTTAAAAATATAAAAAACACTCAAATTTTTATTTTTTTCTAGTTATTGTTTGGATTACAAACGATTTAACATTCTACGGTATATATCAGCAAGTGTCGAACAGCTATTATATACAAAATTTATGATTTCAGTTTAACAAATTTCATATTCGCGCCGTTTAACTTTTTCGATGTGAACCAATTGTTAAATATGGCATATATTTAAAGGTAACGCAAAAAACATAGAATTCTAAAACTATGAGAAAATGTTAACAGGCACAGATTCAAATCCTATTAAACAACCCATTTTTTTTTATAGATTTTATGCATAGAAATGTCCTTTAAAATTGCCATAATTACATTTAATTTTTTATCTGTAAAAAAGTGACAAGCATTTATGTTTAATTATTTCTTTAAAAAGAATTAAACAAATTGAAATTTACAACGGGGCAATATATTGTATCTTATGCTATATGCGTTATTTTAGTATTATAAATAATGATTTTTTCTTCATTCCAATCCAATTGATTTACGTATACATATTATATCTTTACTCTTAAAGTATCTCAATCTCTTACATCTTCTTGGTACCCCCTTTCAAGACCTATTAGTTAATACAAATAGAAAAATATTGAAAAAAGTCGTGAGATGATCATATTTTTTGATCCAATATAAGTTTAATATAAATAACGCACTAAAATACAGAATATAATTTACTTGGTTTTAGCTCCATAAAAAAAATATTTATTATATCAAATTATTGTGTTAATAACCCAAAAATTCGTGTAACCAGTATTTATGAAAAAAAAATATTGCGCTGAAATAAAATATTTCTGCAGTTCTATATTTTTTAAAAATTAAATTTTCATTTTTTGAATATAAAAAAAAAACTAGGCAAAAACATTATTTACCAGGGCTATCCTTTTTAACAGCTGACATATTATAAACTCATAAGTATCATATAGATGCAATTTGTTTCATTTTAAAATTGTCAAAAATTAAAATATTGATAAATTCAGACTAGTATTTAGGTTTAAAATGTATTTTACCCTTCCTTTTGTAATTAATGTATTATGCCAGCTAAAATAAACTTATAAATAATTTTTATATTCCTATTTATGATTTATTGTAACTCTTAACCTTTATTAATCACGTTATAAGTCTTTAATTCTGAGTTTTTATTTATTTAACTGTATCTAATTCCTTAGACCACTGGATATAAATTTTTTTCGAATTAGTAATATGTGACTTTTTTTAATTGTATTTATATGAATTTTAATAATTTGTGGGTGCATCTATTCACACGATATTTTCATGTGAATACGTTTTTTTGTTTTATCAGAATCCCAAAGTATATTATAAAAAAGTACATTTGAATGATCAATGTTTTCGGTATAAAAATGTCACGAATATATTATATATCTAATAAAATTCATGCCTTTTCTTATATAACGTTTGCATAAATAAGGCCATAAATGTTTTTATTTTTTATTTTGAAAATTAAATTCAATAGAATCTATCAGTTTGCATAGAAAATTGCTAATGCGGTAAAAAAAAACACGATTAAACATAAATCACCATCCAATTTATTTACATTTAAATATAAAGATTATATACAAATATCACCAGTTCAAAAGACAATAATCAAAATAATCATGAAAATGAAATATTTAAAGTGTGCAAATATTCAATATTTGTATAAATATATCAAAATTATAAAATTTTAAATTATTTATGGTAGAAAGCTTACAACTTATATACATATAAAGTTTTCGAAAAGTAATATTTTAAATAGATGTTAAGTTAAATTTATAGTAAAATACATTCCATCTATTTCTGACATATTTATTGTGTTTTTGTGAAAGCGATATTTTTTACCTTTAAATTTTTCTTTCCCTTTACTGTCTGTTTAAGAATAAAATGGTTTTTTTAAAGACATTCAGATACTTTTCAAAACAGGACTCTTTAAATTTTTTATTAAATACATTCATTAAGCATGAAAAACTATTAGAGAATATTTTTTACTTAGGATATATATATATCAGTTAATGTGATTTAAATTTGTATAATTGAAAAAATAATAAAATAAAATGATTTTAGAAGTGAAATTAATATTACTAAGAAATCTTTTTACTATATTATGAATTTAAATGACAGTATTTATCACAAAATAATTCTGCGATAAAAGTAAATATATATTCACCACTATTAATACGCTAAAAAATAATAAATTATTGACTTTTTAAAATATATAAAAAACTATACATGCAATATTCATTTAATACTCCAATAAATATCAGCATCCGAATTTTTATATCATTTTTTTATTGAAATCATCTTTAATATACAAGCGATCAAAACCACTATAAAATGTACTCAGCCTTTCATATATCTGAGATATATTATAAGCAAGAAATTTTTAGATTAAAGGATGTAATAATTTTCATTAGCCAAATGTGACGTCTTTTTTTCGATATGTTGATTTCCAAGTCCGTTATGAGCCTGAGAAACGACTAATTTAATAATAAGTAAGATCTAACACACAAATTTAACTTTACAATAGCATACTTGCACATATACATCAATACTTCAAGTCTTTATGTTGATATTTATTTGTTATGCTTTGTATATATGTACTTCTCATATATAATGCAGCATAATTTGGCACGTCAAAAAGAATAAAATAAATCCAAGAGTTTAATTTGAATTTATTCGTGTTTATGCATCCAAATTTCAAAATTGATTTTTTATATAAGAAAGATTATTATTAATCCCTTAGAAAATTTTTTATCTGAAAATGTCATTCCGTGGTCTTTTTCTTCATAATGTGTTACTTTTAGGTAAATCAAGCATTTGTATTATTTACCTTAAATTCCAGGCAAAATGGTCATGCATAATATCAAAAGGCGCATATTTTACCTAATAGATATTTAGAAATCCTATAGAATCGAAATCTGCTTCATAAAAGAATATAGATTTAAATTTCAATTTTTATTTTGTATTCATTCGCAATTTTTTTATACGCGACTTTCTAGTACAAAACCATGAGTTTTTTTTATTGGATCTATTCATATTCGAAATGTTTAAACAGCACTAAAAATCTTCCTCGCGCGATTTTTTTTGTCGGACGTAACTAGAATTCTACTTATGAGGTAGATAGATCAAAAAAAATTCAGCTCTTGTTAAGCAGTTTACTTAGGCTTGTGGCGAAATAATATAATCCTCGGATATTATGATTTAATTAATTTGATATAATTTTTTCGTGAACTAGCATAAAATGCTTTCTAAATTACAATAGAACTAAGAAAGACGATTGAACCGAAAAGTCTCAAGATAAGAAGATTAATCATTGAAGATAAAAGGAAGAAAGTGACTCTAAAATGCATTGATATAGTCAACTTCATACATTGTATCACACAATCTGTTCATATAAATATATTTATAAAATTGAAATTAATTTATAAAACTACAAAAAAAAAAGCTTGCATGTATTAAGCGGGATAGAAAACCGAAAAATGTTTTTATAGTTGTATTTATCACATATTTCTTCATTTGAATTATTTTTTATTTTATTATGCTTATATTAGATCATCATTCTACAATTACGAAGAATATTTGAATAAAAAAAACGTTCTGCATCAGATTTAATCCGATGTAAAGACAGAATCTTATATTTCTAGCTTTTTTAATTAGTTATAAAATACATGTAAATATAAAAATTGACAAATTCACGCTCTAATAATATACAAACTTTCTTTCGCTTGTTCCATTGCGTTTATTCTAGCCAGCTGTATAGATTATTATGTGTGTACTATTGAAAAAATTCAAATATGGCTAGGAATATTTTTTTAGAAAATATATCTGAAGTTAGAGATTATAAAATTTTAAATGATGAATTTTAGATTCTAATTCAATATTGCAAAAATAGTAGAGAATTTGGTGTAAAATTATTGCTTTTGATAAGAGTTAGCATGATATAATATATTTTTCACGTATATACATACTCTCATCAAATGTTAGATGTTTGGTCTTCAATAAAAGAAAATTTTAATATGATTTATAAAAAAAATTTATGCCAGCATAATTTAAAACATTTCTTAGGCTTAAATAATTTGAGAATAAATATATGATAAAGATTTAATCGTATGTTATATTTTAATTTTTTTATATAACTGTGATTATTTAAAATTCGATAGAACCGGTTCAATATATTATTTATTTAACCATTTAAATTTTGTTACTATATCTACAAAGAGCTAATTTGAATATTTTTCATTTCTAGAATATATATCTGTTTTTTGATAGAAACCTCGAATTTTTTTTAAGCTACAGTTTTATATCTAAAACGCAAAGTTAAAATTTAAAGATTGTTAGCATAAATTTCTATATTACTTTATTTAAGGTAAAATAGTAGCGCTAAAGTTAAATAATACTATTCTATTGACTTTGGCTTAGCACGAGTGTTTTTTTTATCAACTTAATTGTATTTTTATTTTTTTTTGTTCTCGCTCCCAAATTGTTTGATTCTCTGCGCAAAACAGCGTATTTATACTATCAGTTATCTTCTCCTCTCCAAAATCTTTATCATTACCTCTCCTCTTTCCAGACTTATAAATTCAATGTTTTTTCACAAAAAAGAGGTTTGTTTTTGTGCCTCGATTTAGTTTAGACATCCTGTTCATTCGTTTGACATTCTCTTAATTAATTTCTTTTTTTTTTATTTTGTATTTATTGGCTAAATTTATAGTCGTAATCTTAGTTTTTGTTCTAAGAGACACAGCTTGCTGAATTCTCTGTGCGTACACTGTATATATACTTTCGGCTATCTTCTCCTCTCCAAAGTTTTTTTCAGTACCCCTCCTGTTTCGAGACCTAATAATCTAAGGCTTCGGGTCAATCCAAAGGTTTGTATATATGTCTAGATTTGATTCATCACATCTTTATCCTTAGATAATATATTTGATTATAATTAAATTTACTATTTTAAATATATTCAGATAAAATAAATCATTATTTCGCGACCTTTTCTACTATAAAATGAAAATTTTTCTTATAACGTACAAATAACTGCAAACCATACAAAAAAACACAGTCCTGTTTTTTGCTGATCTTATTGTGTATATAAATTTTCAGAGCAATAATACCTTATCGCGCGATGTATGTTTTAATATTATATCAGCTTTTTGAATTATGCTTTTTGTATAAACTTTTTTCGACATGTGAAAAACTGAATATGTTGCGCTTTGCCTGTAAATAAGAGAAGTAAATGCTAAAAACACGTATGCAGGCAGATAAATCAATGTTTAAACTTATGTAGAAAACAAAAGTCAAATATATGAAAATTTATATGAAAAATCTAAGTTTTTATTGTGACTAAACTAGCTGGCTATTCTATATAGGTAACATGAATATAGAAAATTTCATTTATAAGGGCACTTTAAACATAGAAGATAAAAAATTTAATTTACTTGCGTTTACAATAGCATAAACAATTAGACCTCTGAGAGTAGGAAGATATATATATAGACGCAATATAATATAGTACATCGGTATAATTTCAATTTAGAAAAATCATGCAAATATGCATAGGAATGAGTGTGTACAATAATAAAACTAATAAATATAAAGATTCTGAGCTATTTACTAAATAAATCTAACCAAGATAATGTATAATCGACAGATACGCAGTAATACCCAAACAGAAAATTGAAACCCAACCCATTTTGTATTAGACACATTTTTAAAAGTAATGAGCGTATAGCTAACTATTATCTTTATGTGCCTAAATTAAAAAGAAAAGTCGATTTTTCTGTTCAATAATTTATAAAACGCAATAATAATTTTTTTCAAGATGCACAAGAACTCAAAACTCGAAAAACATTTTGCATCAAATTGTCTTATCATAGGAAAATATAGACTATCTATATAAGCTTACATTTTTCATAAAAGATTAAAACATTTTCAACATTGAAAGATAAATATCCAAACAGTAAAGAATCTTTTAAAAGTTTTAAAAATAGCAAAGAGATGTAAAAAAGCATGGAAGAATACAAGAGTAAAAATTATATACACAATTTTTTAAAGATTTGTTTACAACAATTCGTTCAAAAAACCCATGAAATATTTAAACAACCCATAAGAAATGATGGAAATTTATGTTCGTGACCATCAAGATTTTTCTAACAATAAAAAGCAAACATATAGGACTAAAATAATAACTCTTTACTTATATGACAGTAAGAAGAACTGTAGCACTCTTATAGAAACAAGCATGACATGTATCTAATATCCAAAGAGCGTTCCCTGTACATAGAAGTCTGTTTTATTAGCTAGCATATGACGTTACTAAAATATAGGTGTTAAAAAATAATTATCACAACTAAAATATTTTTTGTAATGGTGGCACATAACACTACAAGAGAAACTTAAATTAACTAAAAGTCACGAACTTGATCTGGGCACTTACATAAACTCTGGGTTGTGTTAAGACTTCAATTGCAGATCTCTAAAGGTTGAAAAGCATTTAAAAAGACTTCTGCTGGAAGAAGAAGTATGAAAGTATTATAAGCTGTGCCCACGGGAAATCAAAAAAAGACACACACGAGAGCAAATACTATAATTTTAGACAATAATAAGCATAATATTAAAAAATAAAAAAATAATTAAAAAATTTAAGAATTTAACTTTATTCTTTCAAATTACACATAATGATATATTACAAGTTTCTTCTGTAAAAAAGCTATAGTAAATATAACCTTGATTAATTAATACATGCTTTTTGGAATACTATTTAGATTTAGTACTCATTTGATATACATTTAGGAAAAAGTTTGGCAAAACTTTATTAAAATAAAAAATTTGTTCTTTATTGATTGTATGATCGTTTTTTAGACAAAATCATAGAAAAAAAAAGATTCTTGAACTGTTAGGTTTAAATGAAATAAGAGATACTTATGATAATCAAGAAAAGGAAAAATTGCATATATTTTATATAAGTTTCTCAAAGTATTTTATCAGAAAAAAAAGTTAGACATAATAAAAAAGACAAATTAAAAAACAAACCAATGCCAAAATTTTATATTTTAAAAAGAAAACTTTCTTCACAATAAGAAATTTATAAATTTTAAAATTAAAGTTTTTTTTAGAAATTATAATAAACAAATCTATATAAATAAATATTTACAAAAACATAAAATTTTTATATTACCATGCGTCATTAAAATATGCATAAATACTTCATAAATAAAATTTTTTGTCATTTATAAGATGAAGGAATAAATAGCTGCTATTGCAAGCTATATTAGACAAATTATTGGCAGGAAAATTCTTTTTCTAATAAAAAAACCATCATACTCAGTTATAGACATTTGATTAATTTTCATATAATGAAATCGTGACAATTTTTTTTTTTGGTTTTACTTTTATCTTTATTGGTTTTAATTGCAGTTATAGAAATATCAAGCATGATTTACATATATATGAGTCATATAATATAGTGTTAAAAAGCAAAGCATGACTAAATTTTACTTGTTAAATACATATAAATAAATGCTCATTAAGATACTGTATACGTCAAATATGCAAGAAATGATAGCTTAGACCTGTATGAGTAATCCAAGAAGAATGATTTTATAGGTTTATGGCTCTAAATGTATATGAATAAAACATTAAAAGTACAGTTTTAATCATTTTCTCGTATACCCATGGCCCAGAAGACTTGAAAATCAATATAAAATTATAAAAGGCATTTGAATTAGGCAAATAGGTAAGATACGGGAAATTGAGCATAAATAAATTTAGTTTTTCATTTTTTCGTCGTAGCAATGATATCAATATAAGATACAATGATACATCAATAATATTCTTAGAACTTGAATAAATAACACAAAGAGTGTCGATAAAAATAGTAAAGGAAACATTATATAAACAATATTTTCTAATAAGTTTATTTTTATTTAATAAAAAAAAATAGGCCAAGCTATATAACTTAAAAAAAATTAATTTTAACACGGTTTTGAATATATTTCGCACAATAAAATTGAGAACAGATGCTTCAAACATTTTAATTTTTACAGTGATGCATGCTTTATAACATTCAATTATTATAATATATTTTGCTTTTTTAATAGACAAGATATTTTAATATACATTTTTCTAGAAAATTCTTTACAAACCTGTTTGTTATTTTAAATATCAATAATATCATTCGATAATCTATTTTAGCTTTTATAATTTACAGTATTATAATTTCATGTAAATCATGCCATAAAAATTGCTTAAAACCCAGTTGTCACAACGAAATCAAGACATCTATTCAAACTAAGGAATTTGGAAAAATATTGAACTAATAAGTCGTTTGAAGATTAAGGTAATGAATATAAATAAAAGAATGATAATACCATGTGTACATATATTACGTGCCCATGGGCAATCAATCATGTTAAGTTTATAGAAAAAATATTAAATTAAAATGCAAAATTGAATTATAGATAAAGTTCATATTATTTGAAATAAATGTCTTTCATACTTTCATTCAAATTAGATACATTATTTGTTTATAAACAATCAACCTATTTAATCTTACATAAGATCCACTTAAAAATGCTCTTTATAACAGAGTTAGTCGATACTCATTTTCATTCATGACTTTATTATATTTATTAATTCACCTTCTTATTCTCCAGACTTATAATTCAAGTATTCTCGTTAACTTATTTTTTAAATATACCAAATCGCCAACATTTTCATTTTTCTAATTTAAATATAGCTTGTTAATTAAACTCCCTATTTAAAAATGCCACAAAAACAGATACATAGAAACACACATAAAAAATATGATAAAGCACCAGATCACACCATTTAGGCAGAAAAGAAACAGCTCGTGAGTAACACAAAATATAGAAAATAGGCCTTAAGTTATATGGTCAAAAAATAAATTTCTTTAACAAGAATTGACGTGGAGAAAATATCGTGCTTAATGAAGAAATATAAGAGAAAACGTGGGAAAAGTGACCTTAACGTAAATGCTGATAAATCTCACCCAGAATTCTTACTTTTTAGTGGTTATATATAAAAAGAACAGTTAGTGGTGCAATAAATCAGCAGCACCAGTAAGAAACAATATAGAAGGATAGTAGCAAAGCCTTGTTTTGTTGGTGAAGGTTTTACGAGAAACCACTAAAATATGAACGTTGTATTCGACCGATGGCCATGCGATATAAATTTGCACATGTAGGTCACTCTGAACTAAAGGCTACTTCTAATCTGTTAATAATTGATGCAAAACAAAAATCAAAATAGTTCGATTAGAAAACAACTTGGAATATCACAAAAAGGGACAATAATTAGAGTAAATGTGAGAGAATTAGATAATGTTTGTGGATGATAAATGTGCGGGGAAAATATACCTAAATCACCCATCCTCTAGAAAATGATGGTTGCGTCAATGCCGCCGTCTTTTTATTATAATAAAATAAAATATTTATCTAAATTTAATTTATATCGCCAGTCAATATTTTCTTTTCTATAGCAAATAAAGCTTTTAATTTTACTGCATCATAGCCTATAGTTATATACTCTTAAAAAAAATACTAAGCTTTTCGAAGTACATAATAAAAATAATATACTATTTGTGCATCTTCTCCATATAAACCCAAATATACTTTGATTAATTTATAAGGATTAATATTAGTTTTCCCTCAAATTATATTACTCAAACACAGAAGGTCTATAAAATAGTAGATAAGAGACGAGAATCGAAGATGTATATATTTGGCTGTTTGATAGAGTCACCTTCAGTTTTGTTAATAAGAAGTAATAAAATCAAATAAGCCCATAATTTGATTTTATATTAATTTATTTATAAATTACATCTACAGAGATAATGACTACCGATAAGAAAAAGTGCACAACTCTTTAATGCATATTTGGGCACATTTCTCTGATCTTTCTGGCTCAAATGCTCTTCTTGTAGCATATGATATACGTGCAAGTGTATTGTAAAGTGGATATGCTAGCATGTATTATTCTACTCTCGTATGATTTTTAACTTCTATTCATATGTTTTAGGGATATTTCAAACCACCCCACTCTAAGAAAACAAACCCATGATATTATTTATTATATTTAGGGGTAAATGTTGCTTTAAAATTAAATTCCTAAGCATATTATGTGATAAAATCCTTGATACAAACTTTATCAATCCTTTTAACATTCTATTTATCTGCTACCACCTCTTCGATTACCTTTTCTTCCTAAGACTTATCAGTTCAAGGGTATTTTTTATTCCCATGGCTTGCGAATATGCTCGAATCGGTTGGATATTCCAAGTTTTCAAATTTTTTTATAATAAATTTAGAGACTAGCGCATCCAACGTTATTACATATATTAACATTTTCGCTTTAAACTTATAGATCAAAGGCAGTCTAATTGAAAGAGATAATTTTTGCCTCAATTTATCGTTTTCTACACAGGTTATGCTATCGATTTTAGTAATAAATAATTCTAACAGTGCTATTAAACTATTTTCTTGTCATAAATTTATATATTAGGTCATCATTTTAAATCATGTCATTTTTTCGTAGTGTCTCAACTTTTATTTCTGTGAATTAATTATATATCCTTTCTTGCACTGGGTCTCTACGGATTTTCTATGTTTTTTTTTGATTGTATTTTCTTGTATCAATAAATCTAATCATTATACTATTTCATAGTGTTTTCATGTGTAATCATGACTTAAAATTCTGATGCATCTACATTTTAAGTGGTCAACAGTTTTATAAGATTCATTATGGTGCGAGCACTTTTATCTATGGCCAAATATTAATTTTTTTCATTTTAAAAAAAAAAGAATCATTTGTCTTCTGCCAGTTTAATTTTGCTAAATAAAATATATTTGTAGACTAAGTATCTCAAGTATTGAATTTATGTATATGCATAAGAGTTTTTGTTGCAAATGCTTATTTTTTTTACACAATAAAATCACAGTCTGTTTAGCAGTAAGTATTTTCAAATAAATCTCTGTATAAGTATTTTGTATCCACATTAGTTTTTATCAATTCCAAACGTTTAACATTATCTTTTTGAAGTTAAAGATTAGCGGATTGCTATTGGATAAATGGATTCTGAATTTGTGATCTTTTTGATTAAAATAACATCTTTTCTATGTTAGTAATCCCTCTAATCAATTAAATTGTTTTTTTAAATAAAATCATTGTTTTATTGCTGGTTTAATATGTATTTTTTAGCCACTAAAAAATATGTTCTATCATCATCAAGTTTATTTTAATCTTCCGTGGCGAGCTTAATTACTCATTGTGTTGTTTATCAGGGAAATAGTGCATTCTGTTATTTTTTATGAAATATTTTGTGCATTCAATCTTGTTCTACATAAATTCTTTACCCTAATGATAATTCTATTTTTTATTTTATCAATGGTTTGTGGATTTGTTGTTGTGTTTGAATCTTTATAAATTCCGAGGTATTTGTATGTGTCTTTTCCTTTAATAACCGTAGATAGATCTTTAAAATTTACGTTATTATTTGCTGACTTTTCTTTGTTGATTTTTATAACTATATTTGTAAAAAACAAAATAGCTTCATAAGGGATTCATTTCAAAACTTTGATGGTCATTTACAAATATTTTAAAGTCATAAATACAGACAAAATGATTTATTCTATTCGAGCTTTCGTTTACTGGAACGTAAATAGACGGATATTTAGGGTTTATTTTTGGACTTAATGGATCCATACATAAAACAAATAATATTGAAGATAACATATGCTCCGATAATATCTTTGTAATGCTTCTTTTTTAAATCTATGTTTTAGGTTGTAGTTTCCAATAAGTTAAAGCATAAAATACATCCTCAAGTCTACGAAGTTTGTGTTTTTTATAACAACTTCAAATATAATCGTCGTCTAGTTGTCAAAAGCCAATTTGAATAAACTATGTGGCAACAAGCATATTGTTATGGTGATTTTTAACTGCTAAATATATGAGTGCTTGCTCTTGGAGCATTTTGCTCCCTTAGTTCATACCATTTATATATCTGCTAGGTGATTTCTTGATTCGATCCCATTTTTTTGCCAATAATGACGATATTAGTGGCAGGTCTATGTAAATTTGACATGCAAAGAATGTATCGTAATTCTAATTCTCGTATTACATCCTTTTCATGGGATGAAATGTAATACCGGTGTAGAACAAATTGTTTTCATAGTTGTTCTAAAAGAAAATATTAATAACAATTTTTTACAAACTCGAGTGGAGACTAATCAGCTTTTCTATAATAAAAGTTCTAGATTTCATCATGCCCAGCAGCTTTTTAATGAAAAATTTTTTTACAATACTAACAAATCTATTACATGATACAAAGCATAAGCCTTTGTATTCTTGGTTATTAAACAAGTATGGTTTGAAATCAAACTCGTTTGATTCTTATATCTTTATTTTCGTCAAGTATATATTATTTATTTTATAGCTGCTTTTTTTTATGTTTTTATGTTTTACTATACTGGTCTAAAGGCTCGTTAACTTAATAGTTCAATTCATATTCGTTAACGTGAATTAATAACATTTTACATGCTGAACTATATGCTTTGCAAAATTCTTAATTTTTTCATTGTTGATATTTATCAATTATTTTATCAATGTTTTTTTTTATCGGGAATTTCATGTTGCTGTCAGCTTATTTTTCTTATGAAACAAACTTTATTTTTATATATGTGTGCTTTTCTATACATATACGCTTATATATACTATTCATAATAGTAAAATTATCTATTTTTTTATTTTTGTATGCTTTTATATGTTTGTTTATATTCGTTTTCCGTTATTTCTTCATATTTTACTTGATCTTTTTGTATGTGTTTTGCTACTTCGCCCATATTTTTAGGTGGGTCGTTTTTAATTTAGCATTTAATCACAATTTTTTCACGAATATAAGAATTTTTGGGTCTTTATTGTTCATTCTTATCTTTCTGGTTATTGAGAAATACATTATGTTCTATTTATCAAGGTCTACTGAAGTAAAGATGAACATTTTCTTGCATCATTCAAGATTACCTAAATATTTTTCTATTTTTATTTTAAGATCTTGGTCATCTTCCCTTTTAATTCATTAACATTAAAAATCCGCATCGATTTTTTCCTTCCATCCTTGTCGTGAAAATTTTCTAAATCATCATTTTAAGTTGATGTAGGCTTTAATGCTCATCGAACCTTTTTGTAAGTTGTTTAATTGACTTTATCATACAAATCTCGGTATTTTGTAAAACGCACTAAGATATATAGACATACCTCTTGAATCCTTAAGTTCTATCGTAATGGGATATATAAGGAAAGCTTAAAGTATAAGAGCTTCTGCTGTCTCATTTGGTTTGCTCTAGTGGAGTTTTTGTAATTTTTTGTTTTGATTTTTTCGAGACATGATTGGATTGCAATGGTTTATCTTTGTCGTTACCTTGTCATGGTTTTTCTGTTTTACCGATTATCAATCAATGAAAATATTGATTCTATAATAAATAGTACAGAAGAGCAGAAATAGATAGTAGATAAGAAGTATGTAGAACACGACAGATTGATATAGTTATCGAAATTTTCGCCTATTTTTATAAGTGTAATGATGTAAAACCCATTCCAATTTGATGTTAGGAGTCGCAAGAGGCTATATTTTGTTTATAATGTGTGTTTTTATAAAAAAAAATAACTTGCGCGAATTTCCATAAGCAGAGTGTACCTAAACTCAGGGTATTCTTCAAATATCCAGCATTGACTAGCTTTCACGGCGTAATAATATAAAATCTTTCTTAATTTTTATTTTACATTTTTTTCCATGATCTGATTCATGAATTTTATTTTCGGGGGTATCTTTTATGATACTGTGCAACCATCTCGTCCAAAACAACTTTTGAAATTGTATATTATATGCAATATATCATACAATATGGTGTGAAGAGATTTCTTTGATCTTTTTTAAATAAAAAGAAGCTTGATAACGTTTTCTTAAGTTTTGCTTACCCAAGAAAAAGTGATGATTGGATAGAACTAACCTCAGAATTTAATGATTACATATGAGATATTATATAAGGGTTGCAAAGATGGAATCGATAGAATTATATTTAATGTGACGGCTTGATATAGCCATTTTTATAATATTTTCTTGTAAAATGTGATAAAAATAACTATTATCATTAAAATTATATTGCAAATTTTTTTAGCCATTATAATTCTCTCAAACGTATATTTAAATTTGCTCTGTTATTTATTAACCTTCTTCATGCATAATCATACCTATATTATACTTTTTTCTGGCCTTTTGTTATTATTTTTTGGTAAATTTTTATATATTTATAGTAAAATTTATTTTTTATAAAGCATGAGTTTTACATGTTATTAAGTATAATTCTGTTCTATTTTTTAACTTGTAAATTAGGGATAGTTTACTTGCTGTAAGAATACCTTTATCTGGATTTTTTAAGATAAACAGGCTTTGCTCAGATCATGTTGATTACATTACCATTCATATAGTAGAGATTTTATTTTTATAAAAAAAGATTACTGGTTTTTAAAAAGCTTATATATAGTGATATTTCAAAACTATTGCACCTTTTATCTACTATCATTCTACAATTATTTCTTGTACGTTGTTATTTTATGCTATTAAAAAATCTTGTGGTTGTAAAAATATAAATATTCCTCTGTGTTATCGACTGGTTTTTATACTGCCCATACATTCTTTAAATATTTTTCTCAAATTTTATCTTTTATATACAAACTTGCGCCCCGAATTTTTTTTATTTTGCAAACACACGTTATTTTTAACGAAAAAACTGTTTCTTTTTCTTCTTATGCTAAAAAAAATTTTATATCCAATTTCGTGATCCTTTTGTCTTAATAATCGAAATGCCTGACGTTTTGAAAAATAAATTATTTGAATCCTTTTTTATATTTCTGCTTCTATTTTTGATTTAATTTATGATGATTTTATAAAATCCTTTTTTATTTACAATGATGTATTTACACATGTTGTCTATTTTACTAAATTCTGGATTTATATGTAAAATTTTATTATTGGTAATTATTTCTAATTATTCGAAAATGTATGTTATCTCGTTATAATATAAAAAGACTAATTACTTCAAAAATTTTGAAGATTTTTTTTTATAAATTCGCCTGTTTTAGCTTTTATATTTATTTGTTCATAGGCTAAGAATTCTTATGATGATCTTCTAGTAGCAAGTCTACGTTTCTAGCGCAAAAATGCATATATAATTTTTAATTGTTTTTCAATATATATAAACTTATTTACAAATTTTTTGACGCTAAGATTTTTTATGATTGGTTCTTAATTCTACTATAGTTTCTAAAATTTTGGTGCGCGATTTTAACTTAATGGCAAGCATAATACTTAAAACACACAAAATCTAGCCCAATAACTTTATCTGCTTAAAATATTAAAAATATCCTATATGAACCATATGTTTCCAGATCTTATTTTGAATTTCTAGAACTATGCTTATGAGACATATCTTCTGTTATATGTTTTCTTTTTAGCTTATTCTCTCGTTCTATACAGTTTTATGGCTAAGTAGATAGAAGTGATATATTTAACAGAAGAAATTTCAATAATATGCATACGGAACAGATAAAACTACAAGAAACTTGATTAGTATGTCTCTGATAAAAACATTTAAAAGATAAAAGGTTGCAACTGTAACATTTATATGTGCATAGTTTGACTAAAATCCATTGAGTTTTTTGCCATAATCAAATATGGGCAATTATTTCGATTCAAATATATTCAATGATATACATTAGAAGATACTGGTTTTTTTTGACTAAAATTTAATTGTCTCCATAGAATGGACATTTTAAAATATTATTTTAGCTCATTTTCTACTGTTTGACGTTAAATTACTGTAGATTATAGTTTTATTTATTACATTCTATTTAGGTTCATGCACAGGCGTACGTTGTCACTTTGATTTTTTATTAGAAATTGCATCGTGTTTTTTTTCTTGCTATATATAGTACAATTTTATTCATAAATCGAGTATAAGACTAAGCACCGATATTTTTTCTCTATATGATAAATATTTTCGAAAAGAGCTTGACATCTATATTGAAATATAAATAAAACATATTTATAGATTCGTTATATCCATTAAAAACTATAGAAATGTGTAATTGTTATGATTACGTTAAATTTACATCCGTTATGGCTGATTTCCTTTCTGCAAAATAAATTTTATTATACACATTATTGCAAATTTGATAATAAATTTTGGCTTTCCAATCTCATTTGAATAGTTTTAGTGCCAAATAATCACCAATCATAGCACGCATTTTCTAAAATAATCTATTAATTTTGTCGTGATCTATAAATATTCGAAATTTCAAAATCACGCAAAAAATATGTATTTCTAGCTTGAAATTAATTTTTTGATATTTAAATTATTTTTTAATATAATTGAATAGACCATGAACTTGAATTTTGCTATAAATTTGGCATTCGAATCTCGTATAACTATAAATAAATCATATTTTGCAGCTCAATCTGTTAATTTCATAAATATTTGATATTAAGGGATTATGCATTTTATCTTTATTTATATGCATCTATGTAAAATTTTTTTTCAATACGTTTTACAGATTTTTAAAAATTAAATGTAATATTTGACCATCGCACAAATTTTTATTTTTCAATTTTATTTATAACCAAAATAATTAAGGAAAAAACTTTCTTTATCTTTACAAAATTCTTTATCATCTGATACATAATATTTTCTAAATTTTAAACAAAGGTTTATTCTTCAAATATTTTGGTTTCAAATCAAATTTGCATAATTAAAAAATTTTTTTAAGTACAGGTGCCTTTAAACCAGTATCTGTTGTTAGTAATTAGTTTTAGAGAGTTATATGGGAAGATTATATAAAAATATAAATGCATTATATATTATAATATTTAAATTACATAGTCTTGAGCGTTGATAATCTATTGAGGAAGGCTGTAAACAGATGTTTAAATAGAATATACTCCAAACTGTAGTCTAGGCAAAAAAAAAAGGTTTTGTGCATATGAAAATGAAAGTAAAAAGAAAAAACAAGAATATAAATATAGATACTTTTTACTCTGGACTAATCATATTTTCAAACGAGCTTACTTATTTAAAAAGTTTGTAAAATACAATTGCTCATAAAATATTTAGTTCTATTTATGCGATCAAAATAGAATTATTTTCACGGAAAATTTATTAAGTAATTACAATTTTAAAATTGGAAAGATTATACGCTTAATTAAAAATTTTTACAATTTTGAACGCTTAAAAAAGACATTGCAAATGTTTAAAAATAATCGAAAGGGATATAAATAGAATTCATTCATCGGGTAAAACTACAGCAAAACGAAATATTATGATTGATACATAAATTAAGCAAAATGAATCAAGTTTGGCTCTCTAGAATAATTAATGGCAGAATATAAGCTTATGATATATGATCGGAATTTTATTTGGAATGAATTCGCACGATTTTAAATTATTCGTATATTGTTTTTTACATATGAAAAACGTGTTATTTTTATCAATAGAAGTATTTTTTACATTTTCTGGATATTAAAAATTTTTCACTGTTAAAAATCAAAATGAAAACCAAAATGAAGAAAATCGATCGGGTATTAATCAAATTTTAAAATCAAAAATCAATAAAAAATCAGTCAATATAAAAAAACATCATAATCTTGTATATTGTGATTTGCGGAATATTAAAAAACTTCTGAATCAAATTTCATAAAAAATTATATGTTATTATTTTTATTTCTATTTACATACTCTATGCCAAATTACAGAAAATTGAGGACAATTGATGAATCCTTCATGAAAGAATGGAAAGAAGATATCTTCAAAGTTATTTCAGATTTACATGACGCATGAATTAACGGAGCTTACAAAAATAAAGACAAGATTCTCTTATCAATAAAATATCCTATAGATAAATTATCTGGCGTTACTTACTCTGACATCAACCATGCTTTTATAGAACTACACGATAAAAAATTATACGCTTCATCCTTTTCCAAAAATTGTATGTTATCCACAGAAAAAAATTCTAGAATTTTGATATATTGGATTCCTTTCTATCTTATACTGGGTGCATTGATGAGAAATCGGAATTTTACGAATTGAAAAAAGCAATCCAAAACCGTTTTGATACTAATAATTCAGATTATTTAGTACTTTTTTCGACTATTTTTAAGAAAATTTTATCAAAAGAAGATTATGAGAAATTTATTCCTTAAATTTTCGAAAGTTGCTATCTACCAGAAAAAAGAATAAAAGTTCTTAATAATTTTGTATTCTTTCGAGATGATATTTTGGATGATTTTTCATTTGCATTTATTTACAGGATCGTAAGCGGCTTAATATTTGCATAAAATAAAAAGGTGGAAGAAAGAATTGACAAATTTATTTCGAATTATTTTGATAAACTCGAGGCTAAATTAAAGAAATGTAGAACGAATTTTCGAATCAATACTCGATTATCTGATGAAAAAATAGGCTGTATGTATAAAGCATTGGAAACATGTAAACTTTTCACACTCTATAAACGTAATTGAGAATACTATTTATAGCAAAAATGAGATAATAGATCCAAGAAAATTATTTGCGGATAAAATATTTCTGGATGTTTTATAGCCGAATTATAACGAAATAGAAATTGAAAACTATGGATATTTGTTTTTTTATATCAAATCTAAAACTTTAGATGGCAAAAAAGGTATACTGAGCTCTTTAGAAAATTTATTTAATAAATATGATTCCACTGAAGATTGTAGCATCGAAATATTTCGAATTCAAGAATTTGATATCAAAAACGCTCAGCAAGTCGATATTATACATGAAGAAATAAAAAATTCCATGATTACACATACAACTAAATTGATCCTAACCCAAATAAAAGTTCAGCCTGAACATATTGAACACAATTCGTATTTTTATTCTAGTATATTAAGTGTGAAAAATCTTAATACGGTAAACCCATATTTTAATGATTATGTGAATGTCGAATTTGAGCTTAAATTAACCAATAAGGTTCTTTTTAGCAAAAATCGTAATCGTACATTGACGTTTCATTTTTGTGAAGAAACTGGGTTGTACAATTTGAAAGAATATACTTTATATTTTCATCGTTCAAATACTAGAAAGATTTTTCCATATAATCAAAAATTGCTCATAATATTCAAAAATAATTTTTGTTATTTTTTAAAAAATATGGACTCAATGATTTATATCAAGAAATATGATTTTTGTTTAGATTTAGCCACAATTACCTAAAATATATAAAAGAAAAAAACGTATTATATTTCATAACAAATTTTCTTCGATGTGAAACTAACCTAGTAAAAAGAAGTAAACAAATTTCATGTGCAACTTTATAAGTTTTTGTATAGACAAGGGCTATAAAGAAGTTATTTTGTCGCTCATTGAATTCCATTCACATTATAACTGTTTTTCAAGGTGTATGGAAAAGAGTTTTGGTAAATATATTGAGATAGACATGATGAATTACATAGAAATTATAGTTTATCAAAAAAGAAAGTCAAATCTTTTACGGAAATTTCTAAACTCCATTGGAGAAGTGGAAATTCAAGGTTAAATTACAATAAAAGCATACAATAAGAATAATAACAAAGAAGAATACACTTTTTACTTTGAGCATAAAAGCAACCAGAAACTTAGTAAGTTCAAAAAAGAATTACTTAATTTGATAAGTACGCATTTCGAGACTAAGATAACAATAAAATCAGGGAACGAAGCGACTTTAAGCGCGTGTAAAAAACTTGGTTTTCGATACTTCTTAAATTTGTTGAATGATGTAGATATTATAAATAGCATATTTTCTGTAAAAATAAATCGTGGTTACGATCCGATTTTTCGAATTTCAATGTTTTTAGAAAAGGTTATTTTACTATTACGCCAAGAAGTATCTGAATTTTACCATAATAATTCTTCACAATGCCAAACAAGTATCATAGATAAAGCTTATAAGTATTTTTATACTTACTATACCTATGCTAAATCACGTATATCCATAGAAAAAATAAAACATCAATTTTTTTTAGAACAAATAAAATTATTCTATAAATCTGATACAGCAAGCTTAAGAAAAATAAATGCAAGTCTATTGCACAAAGACGAATATATTAGGACTAAACTAGTTCCATCTGAAATTGCGAATATTTACAGGCGTACGAAATTTCTAGATGGTTTTTTTGAATTTTTAACAGATTTGTCAAATGATTTTCTGCGGGAATTATACAAAATAGTGATAGTTTTTCCGCATTATCATGATAGAAATGGAGTAGATGTAATTTTTTCTTGTGAAATAAGATCAAATAATAACAAAATGAATATGTCGATAATTGATATAAAACGATATATAGAGGAATCAAACATTTTTGAATGTAATATTGGCATAATAACAAGAACCCGATAATAAAAGTCCCTCTCTATCTACAGCTCAAGATAGCTGGAATATGTAGAATAAAGTTATGAAATGCATATATATTTTTAATCAAATTACGTAAATTATGTGCTCATTTAAAAAACCTTTTGTTTGTTTTGTATAAAATGATGTTAAAAGAGAATCAACGTTTTTATAATACTTTATGAATGGGTTATAAAATATACAGCTATTAGAAATTTATATATATTTTTGAACTTCTTCATAAAATTATGATTTCACATTTGTAAAGTTAATTTTGTAATATTATTGGAACCTTTCTAAATAACATTAAAAGTTAGTAAATAAGATTTTGAATAAATCAAAGTTTTGGGCAAACTTCTATATAATAAACGAAATCCATATACAGATTAAATAGTTAAATCAAATATCATTTATAAATTCTTCGATTTTTTATAGGCTATAAAGAAAATTAAATTCATCGATATAGAACTGTACAAAACTAGTGTTTTATTTCTTATAAAAACAAAAAATACAACAAAAATTATAAAGTTAATATGCTGGAACGTATGTAAACAAATAAATATACGCTAAGAAGGTACATCGTATAACAAAAATGAAATATTTTTTCATGATTAAGAATAATCTTTTTTTTACGATTTACTGCATACCAGAAAAGACATAGATTAAGAAAAAGGTTTACATAAAGTTATCGTTTTTCTAATTCTAATTACTATATAAATGCTAGACTAGACTTTTTTTAGGCATAAATGTAGTAAGATTTAGCATAAATAGTACGGTTTTGTGTCGTATCTAGTTTAGCTGACAATATTTTATCATTTATTGAAAATAATTGTGTTTTTTTGATATCTACTATATTAAGTTTTCGCAACACAAAAATACCTACTAAATTGCAAAGATGACAAACATTACCTTTCAAAATATTCCGTTCGTTATTTTGTTTCTAGGTATACATTTTTTTATACAATATTATTGTTAAAACGTATATCCTATAGCTGAAGTTTTATCTACTTTTTTACTCATTTCCTTCTATTCTAGATAACATGTTTGTTTTAAGCACATATGTGTTTATTAATGCATATTTTATAGCAAAAAACATGATTTTAGATGCCTATAGGCAACATAGCAGAATTTAATGTGGAATTTATATTATAAAGGCGTCATTTCATAATATAATCGTAAAACATACGTTAAATTTTGGTTTACCACAATTATTATTAAAGAGTTTATGTTTAAAGTCGTTAGTTCAAACTTCATCAATACTTCATACCATCTTTATATATAACATATCCATTTCTATATCTTTTCTTCCTTGTACAAAAACAGTTATGTAGTCATTACAAATACACTTGTTATATAAAAGCCATAACTTGATAGATATCACAGGTTATTTTCTTAAATCCTTGTAGAATTTGTAACCTACCAACCACTCCATGTTATTAAAATACCATTTTTCTCGCTATAAATTTATTGATCAAAAAATTTACATTTATATGAAAAACATCATATATATTTTTCACTTTCTTCTAAAGTTATGTTATATATGCTATCGACATTACTTCTATCGTTGTTATTCAATTATTATTCTTGTCAGAATATAGCATCTGGATATTTTTTTTGTCTAGGATATATGTTGGCTATATCGTTTTGCATTTTATTTCAGTGAGTAATTTTTCAATATTTCTTGCTCTGATTGTCTATGGATTTTCTTTGTTGCTTTAAGTTAAGTTTATTGATTTATTAACACATTTTTATATATCACCTATGTTTTGTTGACAGGTAATTTAAACAATAAAAACTTTAATTAATTATAATTTTTTATTTATGTGTTGTTTTTCTTTTTAGCGATTTTATCTATTGAGACATAACAAGTCAATTGAAATATCCCTCAACTCTTTGATACATCTTTTGATTCCTTCCCCGTTCATTCTTCATGAACTGCTCTTCTTCTCTCAAATGAGATGAGTTCAAGTGTATTGAGGTGTTTGAGGGCTTGCATGTATGCTTTTACTTTTATAGGATTTTTAACACATTAACATGCTTTTATGTATTTTGTAACCACCCCATCCCAAGTCATTAGATATGGTATTATTCTTTTTTTATATTTGTAAATTAGACCATATTCATTCGCCAAGATGAATATATTATAAAATCATTTTTATAAATAACGTTGCTAATGTCTTATTCTGTTTAGCTATTCTTTTTCGTTTCAATTTATGAAAATATATCTTAATGAGTGCTCTTGTTATTTAAATTATAATAGTTTGTTTTTAATCAAATTTTTATAGTCCTAAAATCCAGAGATTTTTAATAATATAAAATAAATTTTTGATTTCATATTTTTTTATCCTGAATTTTTTTTATATCAAAAATAATCTATAAAGAGACTTTATTTTTTAGAATTTTATTCGGATATTATGCTTCAAGTCTCTGATTTTTTGTGTTTTGTTTCTATTTAGCACATTGTTATGATAATTTGCATTTTTGACATGTATTATTGTAGTATAATATGTGTATTTGCTTAAGATATAAATTTAAATAACTTTTTTAAATTATTATGAAACCTTGGGATTGAAAAAAACTCTTGAATTAATAGGTCTCGCCAGGAGGAGGGGTATTGAAGAAGACTTTGGAGAAGAGAATATAGCCGAAAGTATAAATACGCTGTGCGTACAGAGAATAAAGCAAGCTGTGCCTAAGAACAAAAACTAAAATTACGACTATAAATATGGCCCATAAATAAAAAATTAATATATTATGTAAACATAATGTTATTCACTATCTTACCGTATAGTATTTTCATCAAATTTTAGTATGTTATATATGGTTTTATTCCTCTACAAAAGAGAAAAAAAAACTTTAAAATCTTTTTTATTTCATAATCAGATAAAAATTATTTGTAGCTGAAAAAATCAGAATCGACATACAAACTTATATTTCTTGTTTGATTTATGTCTTTTTCTACTTATAAGTAGATATTTTTTACTTTTATTAAATAAGTCTTATAAATTAAGAATATATAGCATAATAATGTTGAATAGTGATTTTCGGCTGGATTTAAAATATCCTTTATAAATTATTGATTATGAAATATCTTTTAATTGAATATATAATCCTAGCACTAAATTTTGTGAACTTCATAAAATAAATGGTTTATAGGTTATGACTCACTACAAGAATGCTTACATAACAGATCTTAGTTTTATGTGCACCTTTCTTGGTTTAAATTTATAGAACAAAATTTAAATTATCTTTAAATGCCTTGTGCATTTTGATTTATGCACATTTACATTTTGAAGTGCAAGCAGTGAAAGCCTTACATATTGAATTAGTAAGCACAATAAGTTAAAATATTTAATTTGAAAAATCAAATCCAAAAGTAATTTTACTTTTTTCACTTATTATTTATTTACTATTTTGCAATCATTATCATTAGAAGGTTGTTTTTGAACATATGAATGTCATTAAAGCATTCAAATGACATTTTATATTTGAGCCGTTTTATATTCTTCTAACTATCAAATTAGTATATTTGGATTTATTCTTTATTAATAATATAAAAATTACTTATTTGAGGATTCTACGAAAATATACGATTTTGTTGAATTATAGTCAAAAATATATTATATTAATTGACATAAAACTTTTACCATGAACTATATATTGTGTTTAAATCTTAATTCATTCCATATATTTAGTTCTAAAAATTTTGGGTATTTTTTTTACAGTATTTATATCCGAATATGTCTGTGATATTATTTAATCTGTTATAGCCACGGTTAGCTAATTAAGTGATTTAAATATTTAATTATATTCGTATTTGGAATATTCAAGAGCATAAATACGCAGATATGCCAAAAGTTATTGCATTCTATTATTTTTTGTCCAATTTATTATATGCGTAATTTTCATAGTTTCGAAAATTATAATTTACGAATTATACTTCGCACATCTATAAGGTCTCCATGACGGTATAATTTGTAGAAAATCGAATACAAATGACAGTGCAAGATTGTGATATTTGTCACTATGTATATTATTCAAAATTATATCAAAAATTGAATTCATTATTTTTATGGATGATCAATTAGCTCAACGAAGAACTATCTCTTCTTTATAAATTATTGACCATTCTTAATGTTTTTTAACGCTGTGGATAGCAAATAGTAATCCCTATTTCAATTATAAATTTCTTATTTTTTGATATGTAAAAAATAAATCATTATTCTAAACTCTAAAAACATCTAATAAAGATTTCTACTAAGAAATTATAAAATCTTTTCAAAATATCTAAAATTTATGTTTTGCTAAAGATATATTATGGTGAATTTCTGATAAAAACTAAATGGAGAAATCAAAATCTTTATATTTATCATTTTCCAAAGCTCATCGGAATCGTATTTTAAGAACCTAATTAACCAGCTTTGAACGTATTTCATTCGATCATAACTCTGGCTAAGATATAATTTCTTCATTTTATATAAATTATTAAAAATATAATTAATTAATTTATAAAATTGTCATTTTAATTTATTATTAGATAACCACATAATATATGCGAGACCTGTTATGCATCATTATCGCTTAAAAAATAAGCTTGGAATTAAAGCCAAATAAATACTAATTTTTGGAATATCAATCAACAGATTAAAAATAATACACGAATAGAATTTTAAATGACAAAATGTGTAATTGTAAGTATAGAAAAAGTAAAATTATGAAATTGATATAAATGAAGGTTCTAAATAATGATTTATCATGTTCATTATTGAATTTACATAAATTTACCGATATATAAATAAAAATCTATTTTATACAAATTGATCGTAAGTTATTCTGTTAATTATTAAACTTTTATTTATAGAAAGAAAAGCATTAATGTTACTTTGCAAATAGAATAAAGATATACACTAATCTTGAAACTTAAATATACAATTTTTGAAAATTTGATGTTAATCACGATAATAATATCGATTGACAGACTATTTACTTTGATTTAGTTCGTGTTAATATATATTAGCATATTTTTTGTCTGAAATCGTTTTTTTTTGTGAAGTTGTCAATAGTTTCAAATACTTAATTCTTACGTAAATATGGCAATATAAACACCGATCAAGGCATTCGATCTTCTCTTTATATATAAATAAAAAACAAGGCAACAAATATGTTAAAAATAATTTGCGTGGAAATTTTTATGTAAAAATTATATTTTGCTTGTTTTTATGATAGTAAGAAAGCTATTCTATCCTATTTACTTGATAGACTTTATTTATATATAATTATTAAAAAAGTATAATAACATTTATTTCTAATGCATTTTTGGTTTAAGTATGTATCTAAAATATTTAATACCCTATTTTATAGTTTTATCTCTAAATAAATATTCTACTGGCTAAAAAGAATGAATTTTTAATTATATTTTCTGTTTCATTTTTCTTCATATGGTCATAAGCTTGAATTTGAGGATAATTATTAGAATAAAATATGACATAAACCGTTTCTAACATGATTGATATTATTTATATGTATAAATTCAGGAATGGATATCTACGAAACCACTTGAAATTTCGCGAACTCCAATATAAATCTAAAATTTAAACTTTAACTTATTATTTTAAATCGAAAAAATAAAATTTGTATTCTCTAAATACTTGTTGCATTTTTCTTCTTACCAGATTATACATACTCCTTTATAAATATGGAAATTCTTCTATACTGCATTACTATTGGTTGGATTTGCTTCAGAAAGCGTTGAAATTCCATTATAAAACTTATCTATATTTTTAATATATTTATCCTCGTTATTGCAGGATGCTTATTTCAATCATGATATCCGTCTACCATTATTGTTTGAAATGATTCGTCTATGATGAATAGTACCATTATCCGTTTCTGTTCATTTGATTGCATACTCACCACTACCTTGCTTATTATGTCAGATTCAACACTTTCATTTCGTAATTAACTTTCTATTAAATCAAAGGAAAATTTTGTCAAATAATAATCCTAGCGTTGTTGTCGTGTGTTAATATATTTTCTCAATTTTTTAAAAAAGTATTGTATATACATACTTTGAAGTAACAATCATTTTTTTCCGTGGAAAAAATGTATATTTCATATATTTAGCTAGATTATAAAAATTATAAACTAATTATTGTAATTTTTATTTATGGGCTATATTTATAGTCGTAATTTTAGTTTTTGTTCTCAGGCACAGCTTGCTTGATACTCTGTACACACAGTGTATTTATACTTTCGGCTATCTTCTCCTCTCCACAGTCTTCTTCAATACCCCTCCTTCTTTCGAGACCTATTAATTCAAGGGTTTTTCTCAATCCCAATGATAAACTAATTAAAATTATATTTATTTTAGAACTTTGGCAAATAATAGTTAAAAGTTTTTACCTGTCTTTTTAATAATTTAAATGCGGCAAGCCCTATTATACTTTATATGACAAACATTTATTATCAAAAATGTATTGTTTTCTTAATTTTAGGGCTATGACAGTAATTTCGATAATTAATATTTCTGCTAACTAATTAGACGTTTATTATAATAAATATCTAGCAACTTAATAATAATAGATCGTATATTATATTTCACATGTTATAGTTTGATTTTTTTTATCTTTATGGTTTAGAACTGTTTTTTAATTTTATAGATAAAATCCTGTTTAATATGAAGAAAGATAAATATCACGAAGGCATATAAGAATTAAAAAAAATTAATTTCACTTTTTTTAAGCAAGAATCTATATTAGATCATTCCTTTTTTTGAAAACATGCAATCATCTAATTTTTCTTCTCGTTTATAGGCGTATTTCAAATGCTAATCTTTCATATATATATAAAGATGTATCTATAAAATATATTAAAATTGTTTGAGTATTTTTTATATATAAAAAAGTAAAAAATAAACTTTTGTTTTCTATTGTCTCGACTTAGTGGAATGTATGAAAAAATATTCAATTTTTTATTATGCTCAAAAGCAACTTTTATCAAACTTTATAATCAACTTACTTTTATTAATTGTTTATAAAAGCATATTTGATATCTTTGAATATGCCTAGTATATTTTGGACCAAAAAATATCACATTTTTTTTACTTCTTGTTTGAAAAAAATACTGTTAGCAAATTATCATAATTGAAAATATATTTATAAAGATTCTAATGTAAATACTATATAATATAAAACAACAAGAACATGTAATCTTTTTCTAACAATTCATTTTGGCATAATCTGTATTAAATTATATTAGACTACGAAAAAAGAAATAATCTATTAGTTTGGTTTTTGTATTGTTCTTTAATATAAGTATACTAAACTACTAATAAGCTAAAAATTTTCGAAGTTATATGTGAAAAAAAATTTGAATTTTATTTATTATAAATGACTTTACTAAGATTTCAAATAATCGGTTTTCTTCGTTTTGCATATTTTTTAAATGAAATATATCGCCTAGAGCTAGATGTTACTAAAAAATCGGAAATCAATCTAACAAACACAAAAAATTCAGATCACTAAAAAAATTGATATTAACAACTAAATTTAGTTCTTAAATAAAAATGGCGCTGCATTTGTATATGTATCTTGCATTATTTCCTTTTCCTAAAATACTGATTTTTTTTACAACCATACATGTATATCAAAAAACCAATGGTACAATAATTAAAGCACAATTTTTCATAAATCCACCAATATAATGTGTAAAAACATTAATATAAAATGAATGTTTGTTTTTTTCTTAATTTAAGAGCATTCATGCTTTAACGCATCGATGTGCACACTAAAAAAATATAATATTTAAAATGATCTAAAATCAGAATATAGAATTACAATATTTGATTCTATGATAGTATATTTTTTTGTCTTTATTAACTGGACCAGTTGTATAATAATTTAGGAAACAAATTCAACATTCAAGGTAGTTAATATATGTCAATTCTATTGATTATTTTATTTTTTTAAGGTGGAAATGCACATTCGTATTGACATATAAACATAATAAAAGGTTTGAAACTAATTAAAAAACATATAATTCGCTCAAACGGTATCAAAAATTTATTACTATCCAAGTTTCATTCGGTATCAATAATCATTTGCAAATATAAGAGCAAATCAAGGTATATTTTGATAATCAAAAAAAAAAGATTATTTCAAGTTCAAACAATATTTACTTTATGTTTGTGTCATAATCACACTTATAAATATTTAAGTAAAAGTTACAAAATTACGAAATATGGATTAAAGAATGAAAATAAATACGGATGTCTCTCACAATTTTATACGAATAAAAGAAAATTTTTCGTGTAATAACATTATTAAGCTTTAATTTGTCGTGATTAAACCAGATTTGATATCTATTTTTATATACACAAAGCATAAAATATGATATTTATATTATAATGTTCAAGACTTATAATATAAGTCTTCTATAAAAAATTTTTTGATGAACTTTAGCAGTGATATATAATTAAAAGTATTGATAAGTTTTACAACCAGAATTCTTTTACAAAATCTATTTGACAAAATATAATAGTCAAACTAAATGAAAACCCATAAGTAAATTTATCTTAAATATAATCAAAATTAGAAAATACGGTATATGATTTTGCTTACTTGTAAAAGAAAAATATCAACGTTATCTATTCATCTCTATATAATTTTTGATATGATAAAATTCATGCTTAGAAAAGGAAAAACTGTATGATGTATTCCAAGAATGTAAACCCAATATAAAATATTTTAATTACTTTTAAAATTTATTCGTTAATTTTCCTTTAATAATTTATTTTTTTATATTAAAATTACATTTATAAACTATATATAATGTTTTTGATAATAGTCATAATTTTATATAAACTGTTAGGATTTAGTACATTGTAATGTATAATTATATTTGTGGCAATTTTATTGTAATTGTCTATGTATAGGATATAGTGGTAACAGAATAAATCAGAAAAAAAAAGAGCTCGAAATAAAAATACAAATAGAAGCATGTAACAAAATATCTGCATGAAGTCATAGCATGGAATCGTATTTTATTTTAGAAAAGATATCCATAAGAGCATACATCCAAGTTTACCCTTTATCAGCACACGGGAAATCGTTTACGTTTTTTTTTTTAGAAGAAACCTATATTTACAATTCCAAAGATACCTATAAATATTTAAACGGTGTTTAACAAATGATCTAGACAAAAAAAAAGTTGCGAGGGTGATATTTAAAAAACTATACGGGTTATTAGGCCGCCATATATTCTATATATAATTACAAAATAAAAAAATCACCATCAAAATTTTTGAAAGTGCAAACATTTTAAAAAAATATAAATATATAAACTTAAATGCTATTTAATGGAATGAAGTATTTGAAAAATTCCATAAAAATATGTTAAGATGTTAATAATCCCAGACGAATTAGAAGCATGCATGTAAGCTTTTACACTAGGCAAGACACTTGAACTCGTCTCGTTTGAGAGAAGAAGAGCAGTACATGAAGATAGATCAGGGGAGGTGTCAAAAGATGCGTCAAGGTGTTGTGCAATATTTCAAATGAGCTGACCATGTTATAATTGATAAAATTGATAAAAAGAAACTCGACCGATAAGTAAAAGATTATCTACAATACACTGTAAAAATGGGTGTTTTGAAATGCACGAAATGTATAATAGTTTGAAATTTTAATAATATACCAAAATAATTCAATATATGTATGGAAAGAAACATTATATACACCATTTTAAATATGATAAATGAAACGCAAGCTTTATATTATTAAATTAAAAGTTTTTTGAAATTCGTTTATCTTTAAAAATCAATAAATACAAATTTATAAAAAAAATCGCTGAAACACTATGTAAGCTCTATTTATTACTTTTACATATGATTTTAAGCACGAATGGCAATATTTGACAGATATATTCGACTTTAAATACGTGTAACTAAATTTTTTTACGCGCTAAAATTTAGTTCATTTTTTAGATTGTATCTTTTAAAATTTATTGTTCATTTTTTTATAAACATTAATTTAATAAGGAACTAGTAATAATTGTAGAACTAATGTTTTTTGAAACCGACTGTAAGTATGCAAACATACAATTAAATAATATTTTTTTTACGTACTTTGCATAATATTAACATGCTCATCCAATATAAGCATGTTATCACAATCATTTTTATCTTAAAAATCTAGAAAAAAACTATAAAGTGGAGATATATTATGATAATATATTTACATATAAAATTATTAGCAAGGAATATTCTGTTTATTTCAGTGTTTTAAAATGTTCAGCTTTACCTAGATTTTAAAAATAAATTTGTTGCTTAAATAATATTGTATCGGTTTGCATACATGTCAAACATGAGTTTAGAGAAAATTTGTTTACTTTTATTTCAAAGGTATAAATTTTGTCATAATAAATCATAAAAACAAAAGAAAATGTTTACATTTGCGTACGACTGCTCATAAAAAGAATATGCAGGTGAAAAGATTGTCCGCGTAGCATTTTAGTTATTTAATTACCAAAAAATATATTTCATAAGCTCTCGTGAATTTACATTTAGTGCCATGAAGTAATATATAAATTGTGATAAAATTATGTATTGTGATAATTTGACATGTCAATCGGACTATCGTCTAGAAAAAACGCATCGTAAAATATGTATATATTTGCATACATTGCTTTATCAAAATGAATCAAAATATTATAGGACTATAAAAAGTATATATATATGATGAAAAACGATATCAAAAAAAAAATGTAATTCCACCAGTATTTTCCGTATCCCTTGTGCATAGAGGATTTAAACCTAAGATTATTTTAATTTAACATCTAGATCGAATACATATGCCAATAAAAAATCGACATATAAATATCCATATGCGTCATAAATTTGGTATCATAAATCAAGTTGAACGTATCTGATAATTCTTTGTCGTAAAAGATTCTAGTATTGCTTACTTGAAATTCAATTCCTAAATAAATGATTTTATATAGGATTCGTGAAAAAATAAAACTAAGATCAGTTTAATGATATATCTATGTATGCAATTTAAAGAGTAGATTATCCAAAAATTATTTTTCATAGATAATTATTTCGTATTAATAGTAAAGCATTATCTCACTTAAGCATAAAAGACCTAGGCTTCAATAGTAAAGCAGCATATAATGAGCACTTAAATAAACCTACAGAAAGACAAAAACACATAAAAAAAATAAAAAGCTATGTCAAGTGTTATCATGCGAGAAATCGATAATGCGAATATAGATTCCAAAACAAGAATTTATTATAAAAAATACTTAGATTTTCAATAAAAAACATTGCTTTTTTTATTTAAATTTAATAATCAGTAAAACATGCTAGAATCAAGAACGGAAATCACTGTATTTAATTTGAACTGTACTAAAAGAAGCTCTTTCTTTATTTTCTGTGTTACTGAGAATAATCCATTCTATTGTCTCTGAAATTATTGATATATGCTAGAGCAAATAATATAGCTATATACACAGAAAAAAATTTATTTTTTCAAATAAAATATTTTTTGTAGTAGAACTAAAGATTAAATTAGTCCCTTTTCTTTATTAGGTTATGGATAATTTATAAATGATAAGTTTTTTACAAATAAATTAAAATAGGTACATATTACCGCAATGATTTCTGTAATGTATGTGTTATATAAAATATTTTAGATAATATACAGAAGTTCTTAATCTATAAGCATTTTTAAATTCGAAAGTAAATTATTTCAGTTTTAATCTAAAAGGAAACAAACGCAAAACTAAGCAATAGTCGGTATGTAAAGAATAGATTTTTACAAAATATTGGGATATAATTTTACAAAATATCGAAACACAATCAGCATTCACTTGCTGTCTATGGGTAATTATATCATATTTAGGTACTAAATGGAAAGTTTCATAGAAGTCAAATTTTTTATTAAAAATAAAAACCTAAAAAATCCAATCATAACTATCCAAGGCTATTAGACATCCGGTACCATTTTGAAATAAGTTTTTATGGATATAAATATAGAAACTGCCCTTTTGAAATCATATTTACATGCTTGATTTCTCATTATCATTCATATGGATCTGTTTTATGGCTTTCGATGGTATAATATACATAAAATAGTAAAAAACATCATGATGGGTATTAAGAAAAATACATATTATGCATGAAATAAAATCAGTCGTAGTAAAACAATATTAGCACCAATAAAATTAATATTATTAAAAAATTATAATAAAATAAAAATTTAGCTAAAACAATATATAGTTTAAAATTTGAATCTTTCTTATATTTTTATTAAATATTATATCTTATTTAATATAGATCAGTGAATATGTCGCATCTGCATAATATTTAAAAATCTTTGAGACATTGCATTATAGATCATATATAGTATAAAATATTAAACATTTACTGATTATTGTACCAAATTATCTTAATATGTACTACAATATAGCACACATTGATATAATTTATTGTGTTTTAACATCTAAAATGTATTTAAAAATAAGAATATTATACTATAAAATTATATTATATTTCTTTGAAGCTAATAAATTGGTTTTTTATCCTTTTATTTCCTGATTATTATTTTTTAAATTGTTAATATACTTAGTTTGTGTTAAAGCCTAATCTTTTTTGAACCTGTAATATTCATTCTATAAATCCATATTTTTAAACATATTGAGAAGCGTAAAAAAACATCTAAACCCATACCTTTATAAATATTTTTTCTCATTTTATGCGCTAAATTATAAAAAATCTTTAATTTTTAGTAAAAACAACTCAAATTGTTGTAAAAATTATAAATTCTAAAAATAATATACATTAAACTAGAAATAATAAAACTTGTGATGATTTTCGCACCAAACCATCCTAAATAGTTGCAAATAGCTAAAAATCATCAAAATATTTGAAACCATAAATGCGTGCTTTTATTCGTATTAAAAAATATATTTAAAGACACTTGATCAAAACTTTATTTTCTTTTTGTTAGATGCTAATCTTTTGGATTCTAAATATATCAAAATAGTTCCATTTGAATATAATATTTCATCATTTCTGATTGAACTTACTATTTTATATGCATAAATGTAAATTTTATTTCTATTATTTGTGTTTATATATTTTAATTTTTGCAATTATACCGATCTCAGCAATCTTACATTTTTTAATATCTCATGAATGGATAAAATGAAATTTTGAAAAATTAATATTCATTAAAAAAAATTCATTATATCTCGCAATATATATTATATTCACATGCTATAAATATACCCAAATGAATAATTACCTTTAAATTATAAAATCCACACATAGGTATTTATTTTCAATTTATATATTTCATTTTTATATATAGAAAAGGTCCCGAATACTGCAATTGATGATGAATTATATTTTATGAAGCATATATATTTAAATAAGGAAATTACATTCTTTGGTCACGAGTTAATGATTTACGACAAACAATTAAAGACGAAACATAATATAAATATTTTTTATTTGACAATATTTTGAGCAATATTTTATATACAGTCTCTTTAGTTTTCTTATTTTTTAATTTGATTGATTATTTGATTTTTATATCATCAAATTTGATTTTTAACTTTTTATCTTTGTAAAAGCCGAAATTTAGATTACTCTATTCTATTGAACAGATTTTACCTAATATTCTATTCACCTCATCATATTTACAATCTTTCCAGATGCATCTTCTTCCCTTAGAACTGATTGGTTAAAACACCCTCCTCAAACATATTGTTTGTGCGTGAGCAAATGCTTCACTTGACATTTAGTAATTTAATAAATTTAAATATATAAAATTGAACATCAAACTTAAAAATGATAACCATTTACATCTTCAGATATATAAAGACGACAATTAAACTAGATTTAATCTTAAGTATAACTTTGTAAATTTTATATGTGATATAATAGGGGAACCATGAAAATATTCACATTTGCGATTGGCTGTGCCTATATTACTAAAAATAATATCATGCATTGATACGTTATGAAGTATGAATTTATAGATAAAAATAGCAGGATTTGTACGTATAAAAATTGGTAATATTACACAAGAAGTTAAAACCCAGAAACACTAGTTTTATTAAAAAACTTAAATATACAAGTATATGTGTTTAAACTCAAGTTAGATGGTGTAGAGTAGATGTTCTTGGAAAAAAAATAGCACGGTCGAAAAATTGACTATAGATCCATCTGTAGTTCTACACATTTCAAAGAGTAAAGTATTATGATAAGCTGGATCATCTTTTAAAAACATTAAATTTATGATTATATCACCTTGGAGAAATTAAATTTGAATATGTTAGATAAAATAAAAATGTAAATGAACGTAAATACGAGTTAAAACAAATAAAAGGTAATAAGTATTATTATAAATAATTGGAGGGAATAAAACAGCGATGAATAGTTTTTAAAAAATGTTTGTACTTTAGACTCTCTATTTAGAAAGATCACACGAAGTATATTGTACCGATAGATTTTTCCACTTATTTATTTCAAAATATGATACGTAATTTTATTTAAAATGTCAAAAGTATCTTCTATGGTTGTTCAATCTTTCTAGTTAAATCCATTTTATATAGATTAATACTTCAAATGCTAAATTAAAAATTCTTGATTGAAGTAAGGAATACAGATTAAGATGTATATATAAACCACGAATTCAGATGTGATAAAAAAATATACTTCATATATATAAACTATCTGGTATTGTTTTTAGGGTGGAATAAACGGGTATTGGCTAAAATTCCTTCGTTTCACCGCTAGCCATCAAATATTAACTCTTAACGTGCTCGAAGCAATCCTCGCAAGTATTATTATATGTAAACTTCAATAGGCAAAAAGACTAATGATTAATCAAATATATTGAAGCGTTCTAATGTGGTGTACGAGATTTCTATTGAACCCGCTTTATGTGAATATTAGTAAAATAGGAGATATCAAATTAGAGGGATACTAAAAATATATTAAAAGTGACAAAGTATTTTTAGAGGAGTACATAGGTTAGAATACAAAGACTTAATAGAAGCTAGTTAAATGGAGTAAATTATTTACATATAAGTATAGTATGCATACTTTATTACTTATATGCAAACTTTTTTTAATAATTAATTCATTTTTTAGATTATAGTCGCAAATTTTAAATAAAATGCAAATTCATTACAAAAAGGTTCTAAGAACGATAATTTTGGCCTCAAAACAAGTTAGTGTTTATACAGAGACCATTCTTCATATCGGCTGGACGATTCCTAACTATCATAAAGCAGTCAGAACCAAGAAAAAAGTTATAGAATATCCACATCAGCAAAGCCAACACCACCATTTTTATAATGAATTTAAATAGAAAAACCATAGTTTTAAAAAAAAATTTATAAAAATTGTATACAACTCAAATATGTATAGATATAGAAATTGTCATATTTTTATATATATTAATACGATGTTCTAGAGACGTGATTTTTTAGATATATAACGAAAAACAAAGAATGAAAAAACTTTGAAGTGTTATTTACGAAAGTTTATGTTTTCTAAATTTCTAATTTGAGGTCAATAGAAGACACTTTAAGAATAATAAAAAAGAAATTTGAACAACAAAAAACCTTTGTAAATATAATTTATAAATCATAGCCAAAAATAAAAATAAAATCCCAATAAAATAGAGATGATATATAAGAAAGCCGCAATATTTACATAAGAAAAAATATCTATATTTCAAACGTTTCAATTTGTTTTTAGAGCACCGGATTTCAGAAATATAAAATCCTATATAAATAAAATCACCAATTTCTACATGTAAGATATAATTTGAAGTTTATAGATCAAAAATACTAGAAATCATACTGGTTTATATTCTAAAAGCATATCTTATTCAAAAAACGCTAGTAGCAGTAACTAAGATGTTTTAATAAATTAGTGTGAAAAACAAATCGTGAAAACTAAATGAGAACAAAAAAATAAAACAACAAACAATAAACGAAAAAACAATTTTAGATAATTTAAACACAATATATAAAGTAAATGTATGTAAAAAAGGTTTTCAGACAAAGCAATTAATTGATTCAATTACCAGGAAATTTGATTTTTTGTTTAAAAGTCAGATCATATATGAATAGGTGATACCTTTATATGTTTCACAATTAAAATATAAACAGATATTTTAAATTACATATCAACATACTTTACAAGAAAATTATTGCAGGTTACAATCTTAGTATATTTGATTTCACTAATGTTTCCATATGTGTTTTGATACACTAGGTAAAACTAAATCTTAAACCTAAGCAGAATATATCTAATTAGAAACCTTTTATTGAGAATCATTATGTTCATAATTATTTACTTGTTCAATATATTTAAAAAGCAAAATATACGAGAAATATTAATCTTTGAAGAAGCTGCAAGTTACCTGAAACAGTGGATTAGAATAAAACTTTTCAACAGGCACCAAAAATTATATAAACTGTAATTAACATACATATTATAGCCTTATAGAATATTTTTAAATGCTCAAATACATAAAAATATTTCAAATAGGTTTAAAACCCAGCAGCGAATATCAAAATATATAAGATGTTACCAAGATAGTGAACATATTTTTGTAGTATATATACAAAAGCAAGATCAATAATAAATGAATTTACCATGAAATTACCAAATTATAGTCGGAGAAAAATATTTCTTAAAACAAAGTAGTAAGATTTAATAAATTGGTTATTTAATTAAGAAATATATTCACCCTAAAGAAATCTTACATCCACAACCTTTTAATAAATAGATCAAGTTGCAAGTGGATCAAAAAATCAGATGAAATATATAAATTTTACACATGCATAATTAAATAATAATGACAAATTTTTGTTATTGCACATAATATCACAAATGCCAAAATTAAAATAATTGCAAAAAACAATGACCCGGGTAATCTAAGCACACAAAAAGATATACTTATGATATATACATATAAAGGTGGCATCTAAATAACGAATATTCCTATTTCATAACTCAAAATAAAAAATACATCTAAAACTCTAAGATTTAATCAAGTATTGCACCTGATAGATATTAATATCTCAAAATAAATAAACAACACACCCATGGAATAATTCAGTTTACTTTTTTAAGGACCTACTATATAATGTAAATAAAATCTCATATTGCAATCCATCCTTAAAATCGGTCGAACGACTGTTACTAGATTCAAAACGATATAACGTAAAAAATTATAAGAAATCAAATGTAAATGAACTATGTGAATTTTTATATCGTTTCAGAAATTTATTGAATAAAAATATAAGTAACTTAGCACAATTTTATAAATAAAGTTTGAATATTAAAATACAGAGAGCAAAGTATAACAAATGATAAATAATGACGAAAAAAACATCATAATTCATATTTGACATCTTTAAAACCAAAATAAATAAAATTTATGGGATAATTGCAACGTATTATTTATATGTATTAATAAATTAGACGTAGATAAAAATTTATATATTTTTAGAAAGTATATACTGCTAGCGCCCCTAAAATCCCATCAATATATACCCAATAAAATTATTAATTTTGGTTTTGTGTGCAATTATGAGGATAGAAGAAATCACAAAGAATCAGAAAATTTAAAAAATTAAATTGGTTGATTGCATGAATGTAAACTATATAAACATAATTTTTTATATAGATTAATTTCAAAAATAGATTTTTTGTGTATTTAACAGTAGTATCAGTATATGAGGATGTACATATGAAAAAAATCTGTGTTACACTTATGGAAATTTATCTAAAGCTCAAAAAAAATTCTTGTTATTATAAAAAATTTGCATAATTTTAAATGAAAATGCAACTTAATTCTTATATGTTAAAATATTTTATATCAGTTATTTAATCCGTAAATCAATAGCGAAAATTCCTGGCAAATAACTAAAAGTAAATACAAAAATGATTTATCTCTAAAATATATATTTTTATAAGCCTATATATATAATCATTTAGATGAACCATCGACATCAGAATTTTATGAAAAATTGAATTTATATTGCTTTTATCTGTTTATATTACGACGTGCCTTTATAAAAAAAGACACATATAAATATAGAACTAATTATCAGTATATTTTTATATAAAAAGTGGTTTTCAGTGCCTTTTTGTGTAATAAGCTTCTTAAAAGGTTCGTGTGGTTTTTAATGCTGAAATTGATATATATATTTAAATATCTATATAGTATGTAATCGAATTTAATCTATGTTCATTCGTTCTATAAAAAGAAATATCAATCATGTTATTAATATGTTTGTATTTTTATTCTTAGACTATTCCAGTAAACACATGCATAAGATTATTTTCAGGTTTTAGAGATAATCGCATTTATGTTTTACGATATTATATCGTAATAAGAGCTCTTTTTTAATATCTCGTATATTTTTACTACATAATATCATTTGTGAACATTAAATGTTATTAAAATTTATAACGATCTTAATCTTCATTCCTTTTTTACGCTTTGTCTACCGTGCCATTTAAATCTAGACTTTATAGAAATTATAAATCGCTTATGATTTTGGCAATATCATGTGTTGAAAAATTTACACCGAAATAACATTGTAAAAATATGTATTACTGAGAAAAATCTTATGTGGAATTTTTGTTGTTAAAATTTAGTATATTGCCTTTTTTTATGTTTTTTATATCAAGTTTTTTTTATTGTTATACGTTGTTCTCAATTTCTTATATTTGCCTTAAATAAGTATATTTATTTTATTATTTTTAATATATTTATTGACATAACGGCTAGATTTTTTAGTTTTAAACTATTAGATATTGGATTTTAGCCGTGATAATTTCAAAATTAATTGTGGTATAAAGGCTATAAATAAACACGTTAATTGGTTTATTTTGTTGCGTAAAACAGTATTTGCATTGAATCTCATTTGCATATAGATAAAATCGTAATGATAGGATATAATTTCTTTTATTTTCATGAATTTTCAAAGCTAATTAAAGAAAATTATTTCATTGTTAACTTTTTTAATATTGAAAATTTTGTATTTTTAAATTGAAATCATGACTGTTTTTTATCTAGAATAGATATTTTGCGTTTTATTGTAAAATTTACAAAAATAAAACTGAGACTGCTGTATTTTATAAAAACTTTGGATCATTTATCAAAATATTTTAATACATTTTCGATGTTCATATTTGAAGAAAAATGACAGTGATCATATTCATTCATCTTTTTACAGTTTGATAATGTATTTTAGATTGACTTACATCAATTGGTAGAAAAAATATGACAATGAATATATAAAAGCTTTCAATGAGCATTGGCAAAAAATTAATAATTATTAGAAAAAATAATTTAGTATAGAAAAAAAATTACATGAAATTCTACTGTAATAAAGAAATCTTGATAATCTAAAAATTTTAGCTATATTATTTGTTTATAATACTAAAGTTTTGTTTTTTAGAGTTAACATTACACATATAATAAATTTTAATTTCCAGATATAAATCGAAAAATTCCAAATCTATTATACATGTTAGAAAAATAGGTAAAGTGGAATATTACAGATGTTAAATCTTGTACAAAAATTATTTTTTTTATGTTTTTTATATACTATAATGTAAGATTATTTACGTGTGAATATATATACCATTACATTTCGATCATAAATTGTAGAATGTATACAATTTAGTTTTTATACATTGTCATCAGAAAGACTACAAAAAAATTTTGTCGTGTAATTCTGTTATGATAGTTGTAGTATAAAAAGATATAAAGATACGTCTCACTTTTTTGATGAAGTATGTAATGCAGAAAGAATTATAATTTCTTATAAGTCCAATTTTTCTTTTTTTTATAATATTAAAAAAAACCCGTCGTTGCTAAATACAAACTATACAGAAATAAAATTCCGAATAAAAAAACAAGTTTTATTTTTTTAGTGTTTGTTTAAACATATTTTAAATATTACTTGCATTATAAATGTGCCAATCTAGGCACTTTTTATGTTTTACACGTTTTTTTGATTGGGTTACACGCAATTTTTTGCTTAATTAAGCAAAATTTGCCGTTAGTTCATTGTTTTGGAATACTATTTTACTTTATTAGTTTTATGACACTTTATAAATCGATATGTTTATCTTCCGAAAATTAAATCATATGACATAAAATAAAGTCGAAAAAATGATTAGATCAAGGTTTAAGCGTATTTTAACATATATTTAAAAATTATTATTATCTATACATTTTTAAAAATTTGATACTTCTCTAATATAAGTGTTTTGGAAATTTTTGAACTCAAAGTCCTCAAGATTTACAATCCTTTCTCTTAAATTATTTTTAAAACGTATAAAAAAATTTCTGAAGTGCGTATAATAGATATTATAAAATTTAGACACATATCACTTTTTTTTTATTTGACATTAAATGCACTACTTTTGCAATTTGTTTATTTATGTTTTTTCTTTGATTAGTATCAAAAGAAACAATGTATTTAATATGTACATGTAAAAAGGGAGTAATTCGAATGGTATTTTCAAAAAATTTACATCTTTATTATAGGATGTTATATATTACTCGACTCTTTTTTATGTATTTCCTTGCTTTCTATTGATTAATCTTTATTTTAATATGAAAATTAAATAATTTAATGTTTTTCTTAAGTATGCAAAAAACTTTTTAAAAATAAAACTTTATATTAATTTACCTGACTATTACATTATATAAAAAAAACAGCCACACAAATTTTATAAATAAAAATATAATAAAATGAATGAAAGTTATTATTTTGTTGTAATATTTCTTTGCAAGTTTTATATAATAAATATGATAAAAAAATTCTTTTAAATTCTTGAAAACAGGAAAACCTTTTTCTGACATTCGTCTATTTTTTTAAAGTAATTTATAAAAATGTATTTTCTTTATTTCAAATATAATAATTTTTTTACTATAATGAAATGTCTTTTTTATTAAAGTCGACCTTCAATCTTTTCGTATTCATTTAGTTATTTGATCTACAATAAATATAAAAAGTTCCTGTCGAAGATAGTCACCCACATGAATTGGAAAAAATATAATTTTATATTTGCAAAAAAATCCATTTACAGCAAAAATATTTTTTAAAAATTTAATATATTTTTTTTTCCAGCTTATTAAAAATATTGATTTCACGCAAGAATAGCCATATATGTTCATTACCTACTCTATTTTTTCTATTCAATGCATAAAGTGTATTCTTTTATTATCTTAATGTAAATAAAAATTGTGTAAATATGTTTTGGACATAAATATTCATATGGTAAACGTTTTCCACTGGTAGTGAAGAATAGTCTCAAAAACATTAAATGCATTTATTGATAGATTTATTTGTAGAAAAAAATGGGGTATGACTATATCAATAAATATATATAAAAGAAATTCTCTAGTAGAGTATGCTATAGCTTTTATTGAAAAATTATTTGTTTAATTTTTTACGTGTAAGTTTAAAACGAGGCCGAATTAAAAAAAGTTAACTTACACACAAATAAGAATTTAGATTAAAACATAATGCATGCGATATTTTTCTATTGATTTCTACTGTAATATATTTACTTTTTATAGAAAATAATAAATATACAGTAAATGCATTACTGAGTTATACAAAATAATATGAAAAGCTATGTCGTATATGAAAAAAGGGGTATAATATTATTTTTTTATAAAAATATTTTATTAACAAAACCACTTGATTTAGCGTGTTACAAAATAAAAATTGCATATATTTTTGTATCTGATTTAGTGCGTAATTAATTTTGAATTTTTGATACAATTTGCACTTTGGGAAATAAAAACTTTGAGTTGCACAAAAAAACGATATAAATAATCAAAAATTCAAAATCATATATTTAATACTAATATATATTGAATTATGGTTTTTGACTTATCGTCACACAAAGTATACCTAGATAAGAATCGTTAGTTTTAATTTAATAAAATATACGTAAAGAGCCTTTGAAAAAAGTTACTGCTTTATATATAAAACCATATAAAATTTTTATTAAATCACAGTTATTTAAAAAACCACTAAAAAAATAATATAAAAAACAATGTACATATATAAATTAGCATTAATTTCTAGATACCTTAAGTTGTTTTTTTATGTTAAAATATAGTTCTCTTTTTTTCGAATGTAAAGATTTTTTTTAATATTAAAGCATAATTATCGGAAATATTTAACAAAATAAAAACACAACAGAAAAGCTTATAACATATTTATAAATATATAATATGCTCTAATTGACAAAATGCCATTATATTTTTATATAATGATGTATTATATTGATTCATGATGCTCTAGATATTTTTGTATTCGAGTTCAAATAAAATAAAACTAGTTTATGCATTATGTATGTCAACTTCTAATCATTAATTTACGCATTTTCATGTCATATTAAATGCTTGATTTAGGATGTAAGTTCTTATATTTCCAAAGCTTTTGGGACCATTTTATATTTATATAGACCATATCTACTTACCTTGATAGTAAAAATTTAACGGTATTTTATATATATAATTGTTTACTCATTCTGTTACAAATAGAAAAAGGTGAAAAAACCAAATATGAAAAGCTAGAAATAGCGTTATAAGATATCAAAAAAGTAGTATTTGATTGAAAAGTAAAATTATTATTTGTCTTACTTGGTAAAGAAGGCATAAACTTGTGTAATCTTTTATTGTGGCTTTTAAATTATATAAATTTACATAAGTAAAATGATATAAAGCTTTAAGGTGATACGAAGAAAGAATTAGTTTTTAGAAAGCGATATTAAAAATATTTTGTTTTTATTTTTTGGCTTAGGAACAGTATGTTGACCATTACAACATGATACTAATATGTTAAGGTATTCAAAAGTTAAAAATTTTATATTTTACCTTAATACTAAAAAACACAATCTATATCAATTTAAATGATTTTTAAGTAGTACTTACAGGTTTTCTTCGTTTTAATAGCGCATATTTACAAGGGGTAGGGTCTCGTAATATTGTATACTCCGAAAAAGGATGGGCTTTTTTGGCAAGCTCATAAAAAATTCATTTCCTCATATAAAATTGCAAGATTTATAGTGTTTGGAGTATGTGTATTTTTATCTGATTATGGGCTTGTAGCTAAAGAAATATGGTTAAATAATATTTATGAGCTCGTTTATTTTATATGTGAATATTGTTTTCCTTTATATTTATGTAAATAAATGATAGTCGAAAATCACTTTTCATGCTTTAAAATCTTATGAGCTTTTTATATCGTGATCTTTGCTTTATAAAATTGTTCATCTTCTATGTAAACAAAAACATTTTCTATTCCCAAATATAAGAAAACACATCTGCTATATTTAATTATGTATTCTCTATTATTATATAATGTGTATATTTTATCTATTCAAATTTATGTATATTTATAAATTTTATTTCGCCCTTTAATCTGTCTTTAAATATAATTAAAGATCTAAATTCTGTTATTTCTTTTAAATTATATGGAATAGATATCAGAACAAGGTAATTTATTGCTGAAAATATTTAAAATTTGAATTTTTTTGTGAATAAAGTTATTAATTTACCCAAGACACTTCATAACCATACTCTTAGCTATCTCTTCTTTGATACCTCTTATCTTTTCAACAATTATTAGTATAAGGGATTTTCTCAATCCCATAGTGATATTGAATTTAGCGGTTTTTTATATTTTATATCGACAAAAGAACCACTTTGTTATATTAAAAAACATTAAATCCAATATTTTTATCGTAAAACTAAATTCTGTTTCATAAAAATTTGTGATGTTTATATAAAAATTGGAAATCTGATATTTATTTTAGTCTTTATTTTTTTTAGTGTTGAATTTTTAATAACAATCATCATATGTGTAGACAAAAGAAGCTGATTTAGTAATATTACTTGAAATATTCGCTTTTTTTATACAACACCAGTTTTATCTTTTAATTTGGGAAAAATATATTTTTAATCTCATATTTAGTTTTTATTTTCTATGCCAATATAAATTTAGTTTCATTTAGAGCTTGTGATATAATTATGTTTTTTAAAAATCAAATACGTGGATATGTAAATAAAATAATCCTCAGAACTTTGTATCATAATCGGTACCGAAGAGTGTTGTGCATAGAAGTATTGTATTTTAAGAATTCTATATTATTTCCTAGCTGTCGACACTATAAAGACCTATAATCTTCAAAATAGAATAGGATTACCTTGTCATAAGTTTTATTAAAAAATAAAATACGATAATTAATGTCAAAATTTTAAATAATTGCAAGATTTGATATAGACGTATTTTATGGCTTTAATTAGAGCAGAATCTCGCATTATACATGGAATATAAAGTTTTAAAGAAATATGTTACTCTAAATCACATAATTTTAGCTTTAAAATGCATATATGCTTCTTCTCGTGATATTTTATTGTTTTATCTGTCCTGCTAAGTTCAGCATTTTTTTTAAATCTCTCTTGTTTAGATTGCATCCATAAAAATTATTCTACGATCAATGTTTTTGTACACTGCTCGTTTAAAAACCATGGAATTCAGTCAACCTATAATTAAATTTTTCTTTTAATTCTTTATATAATAACATGAATGCTGTTATATAACCAGAATAAACCATGCATTTGGATGCCAACAAAACATCAAATCATCTAATTCAATCTGTGCAGCAGAATTACATTCATGGAAAGTGCATTGATTTTTACATATTTTATGCGTCGAATATGAAATTGTGTTATTAATTTATCCGTGACTAAGCACGTGTTATATATCAATTATATATACCTAAACTAGAATTCATTGACGGCTCGGTTAAATGAATTTATTAATAAACTAAAACCAAGTAGATGATAAGAAAAACCTGTACGACTTTATTTGCCAGACTAATAAATAATTACGCTATTTAAATACTTACAAATCATCTAGTTTTGTGTTTTTTTTTTGGTTTATAAACTATTTTATTGTTTATATGTGTCTTGAGACTTTGTAACTACTATTAAAAGGAAGACGGGAATGCAATACGACATTATCATTATAGCACAATTAGAATTCGAAATCGTCTAATAATTTTAGATTCAAACATGGACGGATAAAACCATCATTGTTCATTGATATTGTGATATTTAACATATATGCACTTCTTTTGAAATGTGGTATTGGGTTAAAATAAACATATAGAGCTAATTTTATTTGGGTATAATTAAATTAAAATATTTTTGGTTTCTTATTCCATTTTAAAATGAAAAAAAACTCATACTTCATGCAAGATTTACAAAAATATTTGAGGAAAACCATGATTGGCAGGTTAAAGAAATTAAATATATTTTATGTCTAAAATATCCAAATATATAATCTTCAAAATTTTTATATAAATATTTAGATATGCTCATTTGTAAATTTTTTAACATTAACGTGTTCTTATTCAAAGTATGACCATTTATAAAAATGGATTTAGTGTTAAATCTGATCTTTTGAGAAACCATACCTTAAATAAAGCGGCTTTTGTTTCTACTTTCTAGTGTGTTGCAGGATATTTATAGCATTATAAAAATCCTTCAAATAAGAATATTTTCAGACTAAAAAATATTTACATAATATTTGACTTTCTAAAGGTATTTAAATAAGATTTTTTGCAAGTTATTATATAAATTGAGGTTATCGAAAGTTATATAATGCTTTCATAAAAAAATATTATACTTTCGTATAATTTCTTCTTAGGTTATGTAAGAGAAGACTTATGTATTTAATGCATTCTATAGTTGAATTCCTGCCCTTTCTTTATTATACCGTCTTCAAAAGAAAATTTTATGAGCTTCTGATGGGTATCAATATTATATATAAAATTTTCAATCGTCGGCTATTTCTAAAATTACGCAGAAAAGTAATAAAACAATTATTAATATATAATAAAATAAAAACTTATAAATAAGTGAAAGTATTTCAAAATTTCAATATAGAACAAAAACCTGCTAAATAAATTTATATTAAGTGTATCTATTTCAGGGTTATTGTATTACAATATGATGTTAAATTTATCTTTACCACGTATATGAAAATGTTTTTTTAGGTGAGAGATTGTAATAGCTTAAGTATCGAAAATATAATTTTGCCCTCGTTTACACATTAAAAAAAAGGGACCTCTTTTATTTATTTTTAAATACATTTTAGTTGGTTTTTAGAATATTTATTGCACGATTTTTTTTTTATTATATATCTCCCGTGTTTTAATAAATAAAACCGAATTAAAAAATAAATCTTGCAAACAGGTTAAAATATTCATTGATTTTCATGCTATATCGAAATAAAAATTTTAATTTTGTGGTCAAATATAAAATCTTTAATAATACAGAGGAAATTTCTATTTTTTTATACAAACTTATAAAATCGAGGATTTTTTTGGCATTAAATTGCATCTGAGAAACTCAAAATATTTTAACAGATTATAGTGTTACGCAGAGCTTATATATTCATTAAATGTATAATAAAAAAACAAGGCACCTATTTTCGCATGATTTTATTGCATTAATGTTGTTAAATTGAAAAAATGGATTTCATTTAAAAAAATCGATGAAAAATATAAATATAAAAAATTTATGTTAATCAATAAGATAAAGTATAATCATCAGAATTTTTTAATCGTTTACTATCTATTTTTCAAAGTAATTTTGTATTTGAACAACTCTGATTTAAAAAAATGTAAAAATCAATGAAATTCTGCCCATTTTAAAAAAAGTGGATATATTAAAGGCAAAAAAATCGTATTACTAGTTATTAATTCATATTTTTTTCTATTCTGTTATATTGCAATTAGTTTTTTTACTAATCAATTAACTATTTTTTTTTCTAATAATTTAAAGGTTTTTTTATAGAAAAATCCTAGGTTAAAATTTTTATTTATTTTCTTGCAAAAAATACTATTATTTAAAGGCAGTTTTATTCAAGGTTATGTCGCTTCTAATAAATATAATTTACCTACAGAACTTGAATTCTCAAGGAAACTGAAGTAAAAGAGACCTTATCATTTTAATACAGCCCTAAGTTAACAGTACTTGATAAGTAAAAAATTATCACGAAATATAAGAAAAGTGGACTTACCAATTGAATAAATATGATGGGCCCGTCGGACATTTATCAAGTTAAGTTTGGAGAAATTTTTTTAGAATTTCTATAAAAATTTAACCAATGATAGATTTGCAGAAAAAATATTTTTCACCTAATTATAATGTATTTAGATTTTTTTCTTTCAAAATAAAAAATAAAAATCGGTCAATTTTATTCTAGCTTAATTATCGTTGCATGGAGTCCTTAGAATAGTTTGATTTTTTTTATTAGGTGTTGCTTTTATTTGATAAAAATTTTATTTACTGTGTGCAAACAGACCGTTATAAATATTTCACATCTCCTTAATATATATTTTTGCACCTTCTCCTGATATTATTTAGTTAACTGCTCTTTTTCTCACAAATTATATGTGCCCGAGTGTCTTTTATAATTCGAAAGCTTGCATGTATGGTATTACTTCATCTGTGATTCTTAACTCCTTTACATATTTTTATGTAATTACGTCCCTATAACGGGTCATTACGTATGAAATCAGTATTTTTTTTATTAGTTTATTATACTAATTTCATCTTTAAAGATTACAAACTTTCTGTATTCATTATTTTAATGTTAATTAGAATTGTTAAGGCTGAAGGGATCTGATTTAATCAACGGGATAATATTTTCTTTTTTATCTTATAAAAAAATGTTAGGTCTATTTTGTGTATTTTATATTTCCTTATAAATTCTAGGATAGACTCTATTTGCTTATTAATATTTTTGTAGAATGAAAGTGAAGTATATTCCTGTTGATTTAAATCTTGAATACGTATTAAACTATGAATTTTTATAAAAATGTATAAACATAATCATATACATTCCTGAAAGTAAAATATTTTTATACTTAAATAGATAATAAAATAATATGCGTATAGAGGGAAATTGAATCTAAAGATACTTCTACTAGGTACACAACAAAAAAAATTTCAAATTTCTTTAGAACATGTTTATGCTAGAAATTAGAGAGAAAAAAATTTTAACAATAAATTATAACGAAAAAGAAAGGGTTTTTAATCATAAAGTTTATTAATAGTTTATCCCCGACATTATATGTTTTTATAAGATGAACAATGATAAACATCGGTATAATTGCGGATCTTATTATTTATCATAGTTTTCAAATATGAAATGGTATAAAGTAGTTGGTGTAACATCAAAAAAATAAGCATCAACAACACAAATACCAGCAATATTAATTTATACTCAAATTTCAATGCTTTAAATCGCTTTTAAAAATCATGAGAAAGTAGGGGCTCTCTTATAATTATAATATATATTTTAAAAATTTATCTATTTATTATATGCTCGATATACTTATTTATCTGTAATACTGACGAATTCTGCAATTTTACCCCTATTTCTTGACACATACAGATTTGTTCGTTTATATCAATACAAAATTTTAATTATTACTTCGCATATCCAGCAGTTTAGCATTTACATAGCATCAATTTTCAATTTTTTTTCATTTTTTTTATATTTCGTATATGGTGGGACTAAATTACGTTTGTATTTGATTTTACTAATTTTAACCAAAATTTATATTTTACTTTAACTTATGCGAGGTCATAATTCATATTTTTTCTTATGTTAAACTAATATGTGATTTGAATTTATATCAACATATATTTCAACCAAGATATAATCATAATTGATGTTTTTTCTCATGACTATTTGTTTAAGCGCATATAAATATTATTTTAATTTTCTGATATTTTCACCCGCATGTTTTTTTTGTGGGTGCATAGAGTTTTAAAGGTTAATTTTTATTATAAAAATATTGTAATTAATATTACTAGAAGAATAAATTTGCTAGAATATATTTCTAGTTGTTATTTGTCTAAAGCCACGCATTTTTCTTTAATTATTATCACTCTCATAGTTTTTTTCGAATATGTTGCTATATGAAGTTTCTGAATTCTTCAAAAATTCGATCATGCATTTTCGCAATGCAAAATAACATTAATTAAAACAATCAAAATTTCTCACATAACTCTTGGTACATAAATCTTAATATTGTTATTTCGTGTGCAATAAGTTAAATAATATGCAGATGAATACATATTTGTATTTCGATTTTTTCAGGTTATTAATTTTCAGTAGTTTATTTTTCAATATCGAGGTATGAATGCGCTGTTTTTAAAAACATATTTTATTAACTTTGCTAATGTAGTGTATATAATAAACTTTATTTATTAAAATAATCATGCTTTTCTTTTTTTCTTAGAATGGCATACATATTACATAAAATTTATTTGTTATAATATGCAGTTCTTTATAATCTAAAAATTTATATGCTGAAAATTTAGATTCATAAAAAAATATTTTCTTTTTCAAATTTAAATTCATGGAATTTAATATACAATACAGATTTTTTATTTCTTAGGTTATTTTCGGGACAGTAATTATGGATTTTTTCAAAAAACATAGCAGGATTTCCCCCATTGTTACATAAATTCTATTAATCTTTTTTATATTCTCTTCTCTTACATCTTATTGATACCTCTCTTCTTTTCAAGGCCTATTATTCGAGGGTTAAATTTAATTCTACTGTTGATATATAGACCCAATTTAATTTGTGACTTCGATTTACATTATTAAAATATTTTGCTTATGTAAGGTCTAATTTTTCTTTTGATTTTTGTGTTTGCTTGCGACAAACTTTGGATTTTTACATATTACAGATCCGCTGTATAATCATAAATACATCACCTTACAGCCTTTCTCAATACATATTCTACGTTTATTACACTTTAATTTTTTTTTAAAGTATCTATATAATTAAAAATATATGATATAAACTTAGAAGCATAAAATAAATTTCTCAAGTGTTGCATTCCAATGATAATATTTTTATAGGTGTATGTTATTTAAAATGTATAATCTTAATGAATCAAAACATATGAACTTTCTAGAACATATTCATTGAATACTTCATTCCGCCTCATTATTTTAAAATCTTTCCCGATAAACTTTCTTCTTTCCAGAATTTTTAGGAAGAAATTCTTTCTCAATCCTAATGTTTGTGTGTATGCTTCAATTGAAATTCCTATATCTTCAATAAAAGACATATATTTTATTTATAAATATATATATTAAATACAAATTTCAATATTCATGGGTTTTTTTATTATGTAGTTTTGCATTTTCTTTTCATTCGTAACTCCTTAAATTATATAACTTTTTTATTCTTTTATGAGTTAATTTTGGCAAGGCAAATTTTGATTTCTCTATAAGCATAACTCAATATCTTATATTTATATTAAAGAGGGTAATTTTGGTATTGTAATTTTTTGGATTTTCGTTTCAAGTATAACACCATAATTTATATTATATTTTTTTTCGGGTTGGGCTAGTTTTGGCATTATAATTTTTTATTTCTCTTTTTTAGTTTAGGCGATCGATTAACTATGAAAGTATAATATCTATACTCCAGTCTATATGATATTTTCCCATCTTCTTCCATACCTATCCACTTCTTAATACCTATTAGTATAAGTTTTTCTTTAATTCTATAGTTTTTATATATGTAACAATTTGTTTTGTAAATTCGAGTTCTTCATGGCACCTTTTATGGTATTGTGCCATCACTCCAACCCACGCCAAGACATACGCTATAATATCAATAACTATATAATTTTTATTTCTAATTTAATGTTTATAAATACAATTTCAATTTATTAAATATTATCATAAGTGTTTTTTTTAATTTTTGTACATATAAATCCAATTTTAAGTTAATAATAAAAAGATATATTAATATTTTTTTAGATTATGGTTAAATACCTATAAACATAATATAAATAAAATCATTTTTGTATTCACGCTAATATTTATAAATGTCCCTATTTTTAATTAAATATATAAAAGAAATTGTAAGAGAAGAGGATATAGCCAAGAGTATAGATATGATGTATGCATGGAAATTATATTTATGCTCAAAGAGAGAATCTAAACTTACAATACATGTATTAGCCAAAAAAACTAAATATTTTTCATTAATTTTCATAAATTGTGCTTCTAAATAATTATTTAATTTTCCTAATAGGATAAAGAAAGTTCATTAATGGTAAATTATTAAAACGTTATATGAATATTTTTGGATTTCGATTTTTATTAGACAACCAATGAATAGTCTTCTCGTGTTTCGAAAGTAATCATCTTCTGCCTTAGATAGATGGATTTAGGAATTAGTTTTATCCACTCATGTAATCCCTTTGCTATGGCTAGAATGACAATTATGAAAGGCGGTATTAAGCCCAGTTTCAAAAGCAAATCTGTCTTTACTTGACCAAAACTGAGACATCCTATTACATAAAATGTTATCAACAAAACAAACATTGCTTTCGTTTTTTTTGGTGTTTGTTTCTTGACAAAGGCGGCAGCAATTGCAAAAATAAGGCAACTGATGCCCGCTTTCCATTTCATATCTATTGTTAAAAGAAATACTAGCATGAATATCAGTCGTAATAGAAAATTCAAGGCTATTTTACCCAATTCTTTTTTATATTTATATCCGCCATATCGAAATTCTTCAACTAAAGAATTGATAGTTTTAGTGCCATCAAATATAAAGTAAGGTAATAGCCAAAGTGCACGATTTATCGCTATAATATTGTCTATAATTAGGAACACTAAAACATACTGTGATACTACCAACATTATTTTCCCAATTATAATAAGGCAATTATATATTTCTTCTGAATAATCATCTTTTGATTCCCTGAGTATTTTTAAGGTTCTTATCCATAGCATGCATAATATTACTGCTGGCAAAATTAATGGTGTGAAAATTATTGAGTACTTTACTTTCAGAATATCATTTTCTTTTAGAAAAATTATCCATGGTGTAACAAAGTATAATAAAACCATGGAAGAAATTGTCCCGAGTATAGCAATTAAGTTTGTTTTACACAAGAGTCGTGTATACAAAAATATGCTCTTTTCATCTTTTAGGTGTGATAATCCGTTGGATCCAAAAAAGTCGTAGAAGTCTCTTCGTTTTTTATCACGAAGGAACATATGGGCTCTCCCTATTCTATCAAACTTTTCATTGCTTCCATTTTTTGTGTCTGGATGGAATTCTTTTGAGAGAGTATAGTATTGTTTTCTGACCTCTTCTGTCGTGCATCCTTTGTGTAAGTAAAGATCTTCATAGAATGATTGATTCATGGTAATTATGCATTCAATAATTGATTTTATATATCAAATCGCTGAAAATTTGAAACTTTAATTAAATTTTAATTTAAATCGCAAAAGCCTACGTTCCTAAAACAAAATTGTGTCGAAAAGCTGTAAAATTGGTATCCAAGATTACAATATATTTTTGATTATGGAAATAAAAAAGTGAAAATTTATTATTTTTTAAAAATTTTTAGATTTATGGATAGAGAAAGATGCTAAAAATATTTGTAACTACATATTTTAAATTAAATTTATAGAACTTGAGAATTTTAAATTATATATATTGTATCAAATTACAGAAAATATTATAGGCTCTAATCATTTAATCAGTGTTTCACTAAATAAAACAATGGCTATTTATAAACTTAAATAATAGCTCTAAAATTAAAAATATGATTTCATATGCTTTATTTGAAGTAGTAAACTGTTTATTTATGAGTCAACCTTGGTATTTTAACTTTCGATTATCATATCAAGCATGTGTCCTTAAATTAAATTATATTTTTATCTATGGGTTAATTTAAATATTATATATTTTTAGATATCCCTATTAGAAACAACACAAAATTTTTTATTATATTTTTATACATGGGTTATTTTGGAATTATTATTATAAATTTTCATTTCAAACAAAACTCCATGACTTATATTACATTTTTATTTATGGGTCAGTTTTGGCATTATTATCATAAATTTCCACCCAAAACATAACGTAATTAATTAATTGTAATTAATCATATCTAAACTCTTGATTATATCTTCTTAGATACCTAACTTTTTTCAAAACCTATTAGTTCAAGTGCTTTCTTAATCTATAGTTTGGGTACAAGCCTGAATTTTATTGTGACTTCGATTTTCATTTTTTATAACTAAAAAAATGCATATTATGGGAGATATGATAACAGTAAATTATTTTTTTCCTAAATTTTAAAAGCATATATTACTATAAGTTAAAAATACTCAATAATTCCATTAAATTGACTTTATAATAATTATATGAACTATGTGTTTTTAACGCTATTAGCAGAGAAATATTTTCTTTGAAAAAAATTAACTATTTTTATGCGTCTAAATTTGTGAAAGAAAGGAAATGATTTATGTGGATTTTAACTTGACCAAAAATAAAATTAAAATATCTCATTAGCAGCCATCTAATTGGCACAAAAAAATACAGATTATATTTTATTATTAAAAATTGACAATATTTGTGTCTTAGATTAAATTCCATCACAAAAACGAAAGTAATAATTCTAAAATTATTTAAAATACAATGGCAATTTTGAAGATTTAGTAAATATAATACACATTATAAATTATATTAATTTTTTGTTTTACTTTAGTAGTAATATATAATTTTGTCGGCTATAACATTTTTCAACATCTTAATTCAAATAATAAAATATTTAACACCCTGTGAAATTTGTAATTTTCAAATAAAGTTATTTATGATGCTCTTAGTCCAGAATCACACAAATAACCAAAAGAATTTTTCTGCGACACGAAGCCAATTATCTCATTAAAACAAGCTCATGATTATACATATTCGAAATTTTGATCGAGGTCTTGTTAAATGAAAGTCAAATATGCAGTGAAAGATCGGTGTATTCAAACAGTAATCCGCACTCGGAATTATTTATAAACGATTCTATATGGGAAAATGAAGCTTTAAATACGATGTCTTTTGCTGAACTTCTTTGTAATACCAAACTTTTAGGTAAATTCTGGATAACCAAATCTAAAACCAATAAAGTTTCTTAAGAAAATTTTGTTTATAACTATCCTAATTTTTTCAACAACAAATATTCAGTAAAGGATAATGATTTCCTAAAGTTAAGATCAAAAGCGAATGCATGTTATTGAGAATTTTTAAAGCTCAAAGAATTTGAAATTAAAGGCATATATCTAGCGAATAAATAGCAAATATAACGTGGAGATATACGATTTCAATATTGAGAAATCCATCAAAAAATCAATTTAATATGAATGAAGTTACAAAATATATTAAATAAACATTAATACATATTTTTTAAGGCAAAGATCAACAGTGTACTATCAAATGTTTCAAAAATATAATTATGATGCTTCAAGAATATTTTTATACAAATCTATGCTGAATAGAAAAATTGCTAACAAATCACATGTCTGAATTTCCATTATTGGCATGTAAAAGAGTGTTTGATGTTTTTAGAAGGTTACATTTATGTTTACAGAAAGTGATTAACAATAGGTTGAAAACTAGTATAATAACCGGTAATATCGCGTGAATTAAACCGGCTATTGAACATTTTGCTGTTAAAAAGTTCATGGTTTGATGTGAAGATTATGTTAGTTTTAACATAAATAATGATCGATAACATATATGTTCACATATAAATATCGGATACGTTTTTAAAATAAAATATAGACCACGAAACAATTTTTTTTGACGTCATTTATGATACAGATAAAAAATTGATTTTCTGTATTGAGATTCATCTTTACATTCTGAGGAAATTTTTTTACTAATTTTATTCCGTGGATAAAAAAGGTTTATTTCAATAGTTTATGAAAATACAGCAACATACGCACTTCCTAAAAGTATTTTTATTTAATCCGTATAAATGTAATAACAACCTTTCTTTTATTTGTAAATCTATAAAATGAAAAATAAATATTACCAAAAATAAATAGATAGATCGAAAGTATCTTTTTTTATATAATGCTTTATATTTTCTCTTAAGTGAAAATAATTATACGGCTTCTTACACTAAAATAGGAATTAATTCGACGATGAGTATATTTGATGAGCAGAAAAAAATATTCATGGCACTTTCTTGTATACTTTTATTGCGCAATGTGCAATGAATCAATTTTACATCACTATATTGGTATTTTATGAGTCAAAAATAATAAACACAAGTTCGTAAACTATTCTAATACGTATTATAAATACGCAAAAACAATAATTCAGCTATGAGTAACGTTATGCGTGCAAAAATTACATAAAATATGAATTTAGTGAAAAAAAACTTGTCTGTATAATTAGTCTGCCAATATAATTTATAATAATTAATTTTATTTTAAAAACATTTCCAGCAAATGAAGCAGATTAGATATAAGATAACGACAGTTATCATAAACTGTAATATTATTTTTTGTTGTATAGACAAATTATTTTATATTATAAGTATAGTAAGCGAATACAAAAAAATTCATATAAAATATATAATATTTCTTTGCAAATATATATTCTTGACCCCCCTAAAATATATAGGTTTTATATGAATTTTGTTTTTATTTTAAACAGAGATAAAAAAAACATGCATAGACAATAAATTTTGATATATTACTATTAAAAAAAAATTCAATGATATATGTATTTTTTATAAGGTAAATTCAAACAAAAGAATTGGTTTTAGGTATTCTTTTTATAGTTTTGACAGGCATATTTTTTTAAAAGAACATGCAAAATATTATAAATTTTTGTTCTTTCGAATAGCAAAACTGTGCAGTACATATATTTTATTATTATTAAAAAATACCTAAGTAAGCGAAATATGTATATTAGGCAAAAATTATAATTACTTGATTAACAAGAGTACTGGTCATACATAAATTTTGCATTTAAATTAAGCGATTTTCACTATCGATTAAACGTAAAAAGCATACCGAATATTGGTCACAAAAATAATTATTTACATGTAAATATATCCAATAAAAAAAATTTATATTAAATCATAGATACAAAAAACTTTAAATTGTTCATAAGGGAGTTAAATTATTAGCTGTGTTACTAATAATCACTTTTCGCTGATTATAGCAGATGATTTCTTGAAATTCTGCATTAGAACCAAAAAAATATTATATAGCATATGTTTAATTTATTTGGATATAACGTAGAAATAACTTTTTTTGTAATTAAAGTAGATAGTTTCTATCATTAAGAAGCAACAAAATTTTTTTATCATAGAATCCGACAATATCTTCAAAGGCTTATCACAGAATATAATTAAATAGATTTTATGATGTAAGACTTATTGCAATTTTAGATACTATTTTAGAAAAAAAAACACATGTTTCAAAAATTTTCAATTAAGATAATATGGTTCGTCTAAATATTGTCTTTATAAATAAATAAACAGATTAAATTTTGTAGTTTGAATAAAATATACTATTTAAACTATAGCCTGATATTAAAACCACATAAAATGCAATAAAGATTATATATTGTGTACGCTGCATACTTGACCGTGGCATATATAAATAGAAATACACACGAAATTTTATAGAATCTGGTGTGTGTGGTTTTTTCACGAACAATAGCTAATCAAAGGAATGATAAATAAAGCAATCGATATGCGAAATAAAACGTTTAAATATTATAATGCTTTTGAAAAAAACCAAACCTATTAACAAAAAATAATTATGTTCAATAAATATCAATTACAGAAGTTTTATGTCAATTACTCAATAGGTGATTGTTTTCATTGTTACGATAAGTTCCTGAAAATATATGAAGCAATAATTTTTTTAAATTAAGATTTCATATCTTATGTAGAAAATCATGAGAAAATTAAACTTTAAATCGCTTCCCTTTAATTAATTTCTATGAATTTAGTTAATAAATAAATTTAACCATGTAAAATTTAAGTTTGTTGTTTTTTTATGTCTAGTGATTAATCATAATATATCAACTGCATAATATGCATGCAGATAGGGTATAAAAAGCAAATGAAAATGAACGATTGAATACCAACAATTTGAAATTATATCATCATTATAATAGCCTTTTTTTGTTATTAAAGTATGGTTTTCGAGTATCTAAAGGCCGTATCACCAGATTTTATTAATAGTATGGTATGTCAAAATGCGATTTATCTACCCAACTATTATCACAATAAATATTTATTAGAAATTCTATTCACAACATGTGTCGTAGTAATAAATGGTTTGATAACACAATTATATAAAAGATAATGGAAGAACTTGAAGTCACAAACCAGATCAAGGGATAAAAGCAAATACTAAATTGAAGACTACCTTTCTACGGATAATGATGTTAATAGAAGTAATGAAGAAGATTTAAGAAGAGCGGATATGGCTCATATTATATACATAATGTACCTAAAGTAAATCAATCTCCTTATAAAGAGTAAGAATATCGCAATTATAATACAAAATCAACACTTAAATATTTAGATCCATAAAATATGTTCCAATTTGTTAAAATTGTTGTAAGCTGTAAGTAAATTAATATAAATAAAATGTATATAAAGGAAATATTTAATCTTAGTAATATTATTTTTGTACTATTGGTATAAATGTGCATTCAAACGAATCTAGAACTTATCCAATAAACTAAAAAAGTAAATATTTTTAACATTTTTTTTACCATTAAAACCATCTAGAAATCTAATCTCAGACATTTCACTTCCTTAACTATATAAAAACATGAAATATTAGAACTTTTGATTTTTCTTTAGAACATTATATTGAGTCCAAGTTCTGATATGATTTTATTTACAAATTATAATCGATAATAGTATTCCGTGGTCTATCAATATGAACAGTACAGTTATCGCTTTATAGTCAATACTCCTTTAAAAAATTATAAATTGATAAATATTGATAAGTGTTGTTCATTTTTCTATGAATGAAATAATTATGTACTGATGTGCCTTTTTAATCTTGTGATGTTAAATAGGACCAATTATAAAATATATGATCATTACCATAGATGCTTAACCCAAAACCCTACATTTTATAGATGCGACTGGGTAGAATTTAAAAAGATTATGTACTTGTAATTCTATAGATATAAATCCCGAATATATATAAATTCATTCAATTACACACCGTATTTTTAGTATTTTACTCTCTTCTATATGATTGATAATAATTCTGAAAGTTTGAGAACATTAATGATAATACGCAATATATACTCGGAGGAAATCCATAATGTGTATATTTAATAGAAAAACATTTCGTTTATAAACTTTAAACATATGTTCTATTTTTTATTTTTACATCAGGAAAGCTATTATTAATATTGGTTGATTGTCTACTATTTTTCAATCTTTACTGAAATATTTAATTATAAAGAGAAGTCATAACCATTGATTTTGTTCTTTGCAGATAACAGAACCACCAAATTTTTATATGAACAACAATCCATTCGCTATTTGCTTTAAATTTTTTCTATACGTTTATCAATGGTTTTTGTGGTTAAGTTTAAATATAAATTTTTGTTTTAGTCACATCAAATTTTTTTTAACATTTAGATACCAATTATCTGTTTTTTTTTGTGTAACAAACTACAGAATTTAAATATATTTTTGTAATTTTACTATTGTACTCACATCTTTTTGATCATTAATGCCCATAAGATTATGAATACATTAAGTACAAAACATAAAGTATTATTTAACATTTACTGATGTAAAATTTCCGAATCGCCATTTATATTATAAAGCATTTTAAATAATTATTATTTACGGCAAAGATTGAATCGATACTTTCTTCCAATAACGATTTAACAAATACATGTTTATATTTCTGAAGTTTTAAATTATCATTTTTTTGTTTTGTCAATTACTTTCTTATATTATTGAAATTTAAATATCATGAAAATACGATAATTAGCTTATATTTTGAGAAACTAGTTTTATGTTAATGTTTAAATTATAAAAAACATTATTTCGGGGTGTTTATAAGTATAAATCTATTTGGATTTCACGGATATTAATTCTAATTAAAATAATATCACTCTCATTTGTTTAAAATTTTATCATTTATTCCATAGACACATAATCGATAAAACTCGCGGTATATCAAATATTTAAACGGTATCATCTGTATTATTACGATTATTTGAAAACAAAACAAAAGAAATTATCATTATAAATTCAAAATATCGTTATATTTTTTTTATCTGAACTTTTTTTATAATTTAAATTTATTTATATGAGAATACCTTTTTAAAATCAATGTATGTTACATAATTTATCTAATTCATGAGCTGAAATAATACATCAATCAAATCAAATTTAAGGTTATTGCCTAGAATCACACGTGATTTTACTATTAAAAGCTTCAAAATAATCAAAAATCTTTGTACATTTATATATTTTATTCGATTATTTGTGTAATCGTAAAAGAAGATAAATATTTATTTATGGTAAATGTAATTCATATTGAAAAAATAACCTAAGATAATTATTTATTTAAAATATATCATCCTTGGGATTGAGAAAAACTAATGAATTAATAGGTCTCGAAAGAAGGAGGGGCATTGAAGAAGACTTTAGAGAGTAGAAGATAGCCGAAAGTATATATACGCTGTGCGCACAGAGAATCAAGCAAGCTATGTCTGAGAACAAAAACTAAAATTACAACTATAAATATAGCACATAAATAAAAAATAAAGTTGTTGTTAGAAAATTTGATATATAATATTTGGTTTGAAATAAACATAAAAAAAATTTTCAATAAAACTATGGTGTTTTCATGCTGGTTTTAAAGAATAATCTCTTTATAATATCAAAGTTTAATTTATGCGAAAAATATTGAGGTTTCAACTGGGTATTATTTATACAAAAATATGGATCGAATTTTATGTAAGCTTTTTTAATTATGCCACTAAATGTACCAAAATAAATATTCTGTCGATTTGTATGGCTATAAGTTATATTAGCGTATCTCGTGATTTATTGGATTATACTTTCGATTACTATTTATAAAAAAAATATTATTTCACCTGTCATAAGCTCAAATAAATGCTGTCAAATATAATTTTATCGTTTTAAACTATATTACAATCTTGTTGTTAAATAAATTATTTTTTTATAATTAAATATATATGAATTCTGTTAAATATAATAACTTTTATACAAATTATTAAAAAAAAGTAAATTTGTTAAAATAAATTAATTTAAAGTTCTGGGGATCAATTTTTTGATTAATAAAAAATCAGCTAGTATATATTTAAAATTATTCATTCCTTGTCAGAAATCAAAAAACTATACCACAAAAAAATAAAACTATAAATAAATTTCAATTTTTAAAATAAATTTTTATGGTGATAAAATCACAGCAAAGAAAATACACGAAATTATGCAAATATTAATTTATTTTTCTAAAAATATAAAGAATTCCGGATTGATATTTTCAAAAATAACACCATAAAAAGATAGGAATAAAATAAACCTTTTTTTACTAGTAAATTCAAATTCTTATTTATCACTGTTATATTGCAGTCCAGTACTTATTGTCATAATATAATTTTTTTTTTAATTTTTTTTTTATGTTCAAGAAAAGATGAAGTTCACAATTAGAGTATAGTTACTAGTTTTATTGTTTTTCAGTGTAGAATAAAAAGTTGAAGTTTTATTAAAGGTTTTTCAGACGAATTAATAAATGTTAAACACAACTTTGTGCAAAATTATCATAGAAAAAAGCAATAACTATTAAAACCGAAAGTAAAGCATTTTGTTTTTTTTAATGATAATAACTTATATATAACTTACAGTGAATGGCTTTTTAATAAAGATTTAATATATTTTAAAAAATTAAGTAGATCAACAAAAAACTATAGTAAGTCATTAAATGTATATATTAATACTATAGATAATTTCTGTATATTATTTTACCACAAAAAAATAATATAATTTTTATGAATTATCTTTGATCATAATTCATTTTATACTAAAGGTGATAGTCTCTCTTATTTAAATTACTTCCTTATAAAAAAAACAAAAAATTCAAATATATTTTTTAAAAATATAAAATATTTATCCAAATTTTAGATACTCTTTTTTTATAGAAAAAAATGTGTAATTTATAAATTTAACTGATTATATTTTAGGAATTGTAAATAGTTTAGATAATAAAATTTGTCTGTTAATATTTCTATAAAATAGGGCCTTAAAATAATTATAAAAAGAAAAGCTACTAATGAATCATAACTGTTATTAATATCAGTTTTTGTTATAAATTAAAAATTTATGATTTTAATACAAATTATTTATGTAAAAATAGATAATAACATCAGAATATGAAAATTAATGTGATTAATATTCCTAGTTTTACAAAGATATGTTTGCATGTACGAATTTATATCATAATAATAGTGCTTATTTAAAATAATAGTGCTTATTTAAAATAATAAGACTTTTAAAATTCGCGATAATTATACCAAAGCGGATGCCCCTTTTAATATATGTTGATATTTTTTTGGTTTTCATAAATTAAAATTTTATTAAAACGATCTTTGTGTCGCCTTATAGATCAAATAAGGTTTATATTAGAGATAACGATTTTTTATAAAAAATTTAAATGATAATTATAAACATAAATGCGCACCTTTACAAGACTAAATATTCAAATTTTATAATATTTTTTTATATATAACAACAAAAAAATTATTTTTAATTTACTATTATAAATTCACAAGCATAAAAAATAATATATTAGATTGTATTATACCTATAATCATCAATCAGGACTGTCTAATTTGTGATTTTGTACATTTTTTCATTAAGAAACAATTAAGAGTATTAGACATATCATCTTTCATAAATAATAATACCTTTTCTGCAGTTTGATGTGCGTTTTGGCACACAATCATGCAACAATCAAATTTAATATATCTTTGGAATCAAATTTCGTGTATCTATGTCAGAATTAATTTTAAAATAACCAATTTTTCATTGGTGTCATTCAAATAACCTTTCACGTCGATCTACTGACTATAAGTAACATTTTCCCAAAACAATAGGAACAAATAAATGATAAATACACATAAAAAATGAATTCTTCTGTATTAGGGAATAAAAAACGCGTATCTGGGCATTAAACCCATACAATTATGTAAATGTATTATAGTTTATCCTGTCATTCCTATATACACCATAAATTTTTGTTTCGGTATTTTAAAAGTTTGTCGATCTGCATCAATTATAAATTTGTTATTAATATTTAGCAGTGATAGGTAATATTAATATAGGTTCAAATACTTGTGAGTGTCTTCGGTTTTAAGATCTTTAATCATTTGTACATTTTCTACTAATTTATATTAATCTTGAATAGAAGAATTTAATTAAAATCTTAGTGTTTCAGTTTTTAATTATGTTCAAGTTCTATGTATTCTTTAAATATTTCTACAAATTCCAACGCAATATTCTCTTTGTCTATGTATATCATACAGGTTTATAGGATACGATTCGTGTTTTCTATAATCTTAAAATTCAAAGTGACATCATCTTTAATATTATATGATCTATCAGCGAATTCAATTCATCATAAAATCTTTTTTTTTCATCTTGATTCATGACCTTTTATACAAGCATTTAGTTTCATTATTGTATTCTAAGTATCCAAAAACTCGATATTTATTTTTTCAGCCAATAATTATTTCTTATTTTTCGTGTTCTACTTGTTCTCATTTTTCTGTTTGAATCTTGTTTTAGATTCATAAGGGAATTTGTCTTTGTTGCTTCTATCGATATAATTTACATTTCAAAATACTACGGCAATTAATCTTAATTTTTTAACTTTTATGTCTTGGTTTCTTATATTTTCTATATTTGCGGAATAATATTTTCTATCTTGTACAGCTTTTATATTGGCTTTTAATTCTAATCTTGATTTATAAATTCTTGGGGTTACTTAATAAAAATCCATATTATTAAAATAAGACCACTAATTTCATATATCAATGATATGGAATAAATTAAATTATTATGTATAACATCACTACAGATAATCTTCTTCGTTACTTTAGCGTATTATATTCCAATGTATACTCATTGCATACATTAAGCTATTATCATAATTAAAACACAATTCTTGTGCCAAGGCATTTCAAAGATTTATTGTTAATTATTTTGTGAGGTTTAAGTTGTCTAGTTAAATAAGAAGTTTTCTCATTAAATTTTTATTAACGGATTTACTGAATATACCCTTTCTATCGACACTACCTGAAATCTAATTATCATGGATAATGCGAGTTATTCGCTTTTAGTTTTCACAAAAATAATTTTTTTGCGCAATAATAAAGAGTTCCACTTCTAAGTATATTCTGTAATTAGAAACCTTTTATATGCGTCATATTTACCATAAATAAAAAACTGGAACCATGCAAGATTGAAAATTTTCTTTATTCAATATAATATATATTGAAAATGTTTTTGATTCCACACAAAAAAATTTGTCATTAAAAACTTGAAGGATGATTATTCTGTTAAAGAAGTATAATCAATGTATTTCTTGAAATGTAGGCTATTCTTAATAAGTCAGAAAATTAATGTATGCATATTTAAATTTTCTTTTTGGATTTTATTGGATTGCATAAGTTCACATTAAAATATCTTTCACAGATCTAAATTTTTTATGGAAAATAAACGCTTAGTTTACAATTTAAAAACTTTAGAATAAATAATAATTTTCGAATGTGAAAAAAAAATTGGCAGATATGGTCAGATAAAAAGAGAGTAGGCTACATATTTATCGTCTCATGATGATATTAAAAAAAAATCAGCTGCACATAACATATATGAAAAAAATGCTCTAAAAGCTGTTTTTATTTTTAATCACATAGAAAAAGCGATTTATAACGCTAAACTGTATTCTTTTGAATCTAAGAATGCAATTTTTATATTGTAGAAAAATACATTAGTATATATAATTAATATTTCTTTATCCGTGAATTAAATTGTAGGTATTACAAGAAGAAAATATATAAATGACAGTTATTTATAACATTTTTTATGGAAAATAAAATGAAATACGTATATATGTATTAATTACTCTCGATTATTGTTTTTGTTTACTAGTTTTGTTCTATAAAAATTATATAGTTTATATAATATATTTATAGATTGAAGACTTTAAATCTGTAAAAATTCTACTTATAACATATTTTTGAGCCTTAAATGCCTAGTTTTTACAAATTTGAACTAAAATGTACATATAAAAAAGAAAGCTTGACTTAAACACAATGATTTATAAAACCATACATCATCTTTTTTATGTATCATGGAGATTCATTTTTTTATAAAAAATTATAATTTCTGAGGGTGAATTTACTTAAACGAGAATGTCGATAGATTATCGTTTTACATTTACCATCAACATAATTTATGAGTGTTTTCAATCATATTAGAAAATTTAATATGAAAACAATAATTTGAATCATATGAAACATTTTATTTTCTCATTTTGTATTAAATCGGAAAAATTATAATAACACAAATAAAAAACCAATTTATTTGATAAATAGTTTTTTTGCTGTATGTTGTGTTAATGGGTTTTATATTATGTAATGTTTACCTAATAAAATACTAGAATTGAAAACACAGAGAATTTTTTGCAAATTATTAATAAGTATTGTAATTTGTATTTCATATGTGTGTATATTATTCAAATTAGCAAAATTATAATATAGGTATACTTAAATATGTATTTGCGGTTATACACAATAAAAGGAACTAAGATTTGTGCAAAACTAAAATTCTTAATATTCAACATGATCAAAATTCTTTTTGTTTGCGATGACTGGCACTAATTTTTTACATCCCTTATAATTTATTTTTGTAAATTTATTAAGGATGTCTGACAATCATATTGTAGAAATCAACTATTGTTTCATACATAATTACTATATAAATTATATAAAAAAATGTTTTATCTACTAAACTTCGAAAGTTTTTGTATTTATAGTATTTTTTTCCAGTGATCAATAGAAATTAATGAAAAAAACAACTCTATATAGAAACTAAATGTTCTGTAAAAGTTAATATGCCCCATATTAGCTTTGTATAAATTGTATTCGTAAATCATTTCATATATTAGGGTCATATATATGCTAAATACATGCAATTAGAAATCATTAAAAAAACGTTTTTATTATTGCCGTATCGCATAAAATGCTATGACAAATAAATTTGCATTTTTTTACAAATAGATTCTATAAAGTGCGAAATAGTTTATTTACAAAATAATATTTTTTTATTTAATAGAATTATATTGCTCAAAAATTACGTAAATAATTTAGAACTATTTTGAGCATTTGATTTTATAACAATTTCTTTTTTATCTTTTTATAGATTTTCGTCTTCTAAAAACTAAACACAAAATCAAAAAAAAATTAGTGCAAAATCGCATAAATTGCTTTGCATGTGTATATAAAAATTTAAGGATAATTTTTTAGTATGTTCAATTTTACTGTGTTATGTATATGATTTGAGAAAATATAGCACATGCATAAAATCCTACACATTATATATTTATCTTTATATATAGTGTTCGTAAATAAAGTAAAACATTATATATGCATCTTGCAAAATGAATTTACTTATTTTATAAAATATTTGCTTATAAGTAAACATATAATATATTATCCTCGTATTGCATTTAAAGGATCTAATTTTACTTTTTACAAGAAAAAAAAAGAAAATTGATATTTTTGTTATATTCAGCCATATTGTATCAATTTTATATGAAAATTTTTACCCATCGGCGTAAATTACCTATTAAAAAATATATAATCACCATATAAAAAATAGCGTTTACCATTTAAAATTTGCTGTATGTTCTTTTTGATACGAATAAATCACACGATTTATTTATCATGAATAAAAAACAGAACTGAAAAGGCGATAATGCGTTATTTATATATGTTGAATCAAAGACAATGTGCAGCCTTTAATTATTTTTGGTTTTTCTTGCATTTTTATAATAAAGTGAATATTTTAATATGTTCCCGATAATATACCATATTTTATTCGCTTTACATCTCCTCTAGAAGATAATATTGTTTAAAAATAATGATATAAACATTTTTTTGCGCAAGAATAAGCTTAATGCACACGTTTTATTGCATGTTGAGTCATAATGTCAAGATTTTCGGGTGATTATTAGAGATAGATAATATTGGTTTAATTTATAATACATTTATGTATGATTTCATGTAGATAAAACCAAAATAACATTTATGAAGGCTAGAATCAATCCGCTTTAACGTTTTCTTATTTATAGACAGAGATTATATTTTTTTAATAAATTATTTCATATAAATATGTAAACATTAATATATTAGAA